>NW_020271716.1:51559-557795 GCF_003268045.1 Sipha flava | reverse complement strand
ATAAAAATTCATAATATAATTTTGAGAAAATAGTACTTTCATACACAAAATTCAATATATCTTGTAAATTATAATAAATAAGAAGTATGTAAGAACATAATTTATAGACAATTTTATTATATTTAAAATATATTATATAACAAATATTAATTTTCCTAATTGTAAATGATTTATATATGAAAATGTAAAATATATCATTAAATTATGAATGAATTAATATACTCAAATTTCAAATTCAAGTCGGCACGGGTTAACCTTAATAGATTGACTTAAAATTTTTTGTAGTTCATTTTTTTAGGCATAAACACAAATTAAGTGGGTGAGACTAACAAAAATGCAAAAAAAAAAAAATTATAATTAAATAAGGGACACCCTAATATATATATATATATACAAAACTAAGCTAAATAAATACAAAACAAACTAATTTAGTCAATAATACATAGTTAATGTTACATGATGTAAGAAGTACATTTTGAATCTAACTTTAATAAGTAAGCAAACATTTAACTTTTTTTTTATGAAAAAATTGTACGAATAATTTATTAGAAACATTGTATTTAGTATATAAAATAATTTAAATAAATTATCAAAAACTTCACAAACTAAGGAAAATGCTCAGCAATTGATAATATAAATACAGCACTCTCGAAATATATTAGATTACAAGGTAATAAATACCTATAAGAGTTTCAGATGGATAACAATTAAAACATGGCACGTTCAAATTAAATTTGACGAAGTAGTTGATGGATTTTCCCCAAAGTTCGGATTTATTGAACTGACATAATGTGACAGGTGGTGATAACATTGACCTATTAAATATATATAAATAAATATTAAATGTATTTACACACACACACCCATATACATACACACATAGATGTATGTATTTGTGTATAATATATATATATATATGTGTGTGTGTGTGTGTGTGTATAACTTATTAATATAGTGCTTTATTACTATGCGTAAGAGCAACATTTTGAACTACAATAAATAATAAACGAGAGTGAATAAATCATAAATCTTAAGTGTATCCAAGAAAATCTGGTAAGAATCTAAACTAGTTGAGTAAAATATGCATTTATAATTTGAATATTGATTTAGGATTAGAAAAAAAGCTTTCACGGATTGATATATATATTATAATACTCTTTAGTTCAGGTACATTCAAGTCTTCAGAAAATGTTTTCAAGTTTAAAATTCTGCAAATAATATTAAAATACTGTCGATTCTATAGTATTGTATTGTATTACCTTTGATTTTAAAACGTACATATAAGCCATATTATATTGTTAACATTTGTAACGCCTACGTAGACACAACCACTAGACGTCGCTGTGTAGTAATTTGTATTCAAGTTGATAAAAACAATTTTTGAACAATAAACACAACAGTTTTCCATTTTTGTAATCGTTTACATTTAACCATTTTTTAATTTAATACACTCCTCTGTTTTCATTAAAAAAAATACATTATTATAATAAGTTGAATGTAATTTTGATTAGAATATTTCAATTTGAAATATTGAAAAACCACCATACAATTATTTAACTTTCACTATTCTCACGAAAACATTTTCTACCCAGAACTTTCGAGTCCAAAATAACTCATGAAATATTTACTAAAATTGTCATGGCTTCATTTCTCGATATATTAACTTTTCTCATAATTTAATAATATAAAACAACCAAAAAACTAATGCGTAAAAAGTGGCTACTTTTAATGTTTTGTGCTGTATATTGTTTTTATCAATACAGATATTAAATTTGTGAAATCTGATATTATTTTACAAGTATCAAATCAAAAAAAATATATACATATACTTATATATATTTCAAAATTCCACGATTATATACTACCTATGAGACTATGATATAATATTACACAATTATGTTATTGACAAAATGTAACATTTTTTTTTTTGTTTTTTTTTTTTTTTTGGATTTCGGGTAACACGATGAATGTATTGGTTTTACCAAGAAATGTGTGTTTTTTTTTTGTATGTGTCTTTATAAACTATTTCAACTATTATGATTGCTCCGATCACTGCAATCATAAGAGATTCCTAATAGGAAATTTTGTCTAGTTGGTTCATCATTATACGATTTCCCAACGGTTTTCTACGATAGTTGCGAAAAACTGATGAACTGATGAAAAGTTATAATCAATTCAGCAGTATTTATGACATACCAGTTTTCAACGAAATTTAATTTTGGTTTTCATCGAAAATAAAAAATAAAAATGTAAAAATCACAAAGCCTTGAAATATTCGCTAAATACGTGTATCATCGTTTTTCTATATATGGTATAATTTTCAAAAGATTTTTCTGACTTATTTATTGAAATTTTAAATGTTTATGTTTTTATAGTTTTTTTTCGAAAATGTAGTCGAAATTCAATTCGAAAAATTAAATCTTAACTAAAATCACGAAAACCCACTAAATTATACTAGTTAAAAATGCATAGAACTTTATACTCCAAGTTTAAAAATTTAATTCAAGAATTTTTATAAGATTTTATTTAAAACCAAATATAAACAATTTTACTGGAAAGTCGCAAAAAATTTTATAATTGCTAAAAAATAAAATTTTGTAGAAACTGAATATTCCAACGAAATTTTCATTAATCCATAATAGCATTTGAATTAAAGACATTTCATAGTTTCACGATCAAATATTTTGATTATATTTCTGCTGTTTATTAGCACTTCAAATTTTACGATTTTTCCAAATTTGAAAATTCTTTTTGTTTCTGCAGAAGTTTGAACATTATTATACTAACCTACCTTATTAAGAAATTTAGTTCTAATACTACATCAATCATCTTTAGAAATATAAAATGATCCATCCGACCTCTTTCACTAAAAATCGTTTTTACAAGAACAATAGTACAATAGTTTCAAGCTTAGATAGGTCCGTATTTAGGGGGAGCACGGGTAGGCACATGACTAGGGGTGTCAAGTTTCAAGAGTGGCAAATTATTTTAGCAAAATTAATTTTAAAAATTATTTACTAATGAAAAAAAAAACAATAAAAAAAAGAAAATAGTATGTTTTATTATGTTACAAATTGTAAATTAAAAAAAAAATTGTATTTTTATTATATTATAATTTATTAATTAAAAAAAAGGAAATTGTATATTTTATTATTTTATAATTTGTTTAATTTTTTAATTAAAAAAAGTATTAAACGATTTTCATTTATAAGTTATATTTTAATATTAAATAATCTCGATTATGGACGAAATAATGTGTTAGGTATATTATTATTTTTTTTTTTTTTTTTTTTGGGGGGGCGACATAAATTATATGCCTGGGGGCGCCAAATTTTTAAATACGGGCCTGAGCTTAGAGATCAATTTATATTACTATCATTAATCTATTCCTGTATTCACCCGACCGTGAAGCCTCACCCAAACGAGGAGTTTCATGCCCGCTTTTTTTAACTGATTTAAACATCTCAATTTAAACGATATGTATTTTTATAAGTAAAATAAAATTAATATAAAACTTTAAACAAAACGTGAACAATAAATATAATATACATTGAATATCTAAATTTGGAGCCCTTTTTCGATGATATTACCCCTTTCTTTAGCCAAAATTACTTAAACTAAATCGTTGGGCTTCAACCGTTTGAGGCGCTTGGCGTCTCACGAGTTATCAAGAAGTTATTTAGCAGCAGCTACCTTAGGGTACAACCGTAGTTTGTTCACATCTATGTTGACGATGACAATACTAAAGTTTAAAGTGACAATAAATTACTATGGACTAAAAGAAAATAATATATTCTGTAAATGTCAGAAAGCAAAAAACTTATGCTATGATAGCTGTACATTAAGTTTGAAAAGAATGGAATCTGAAAATTATAACGTACAATTAATGTGTTGTTATACAGAAGTGTAAACAAAGAACGGGTTTAAAGCGTTTAATATGTTCTATTAGAATAGTTTAATTTTTATGAATAATATTTTTTTCCGATTCACCAATAATATAAAAAAATACATATTTATACATTACCATAGCATATCTGCAGACGTTTAAAGGAAAAAAATATAATGTTATTAGTAGAATTAATGTAAGAAATATCTTCAAAATCAAATTTACCTTTTAAATTTTACCTTTTTAAATTGTTCTCATAAGTAAAATTTCAAAACGTAAAAAATAATGAAACATGTTATCGTAACAAAAAATATAAAACGCCACTCATGAGTGATAGATTTAGAACTTATATTTTTATCGGCGGAACACTACTAAGAGGTATTAAAGCTTTTAAGATTTCTAGTATATTCCATAATGCTAGGTGAATTGCTAAGGTTATTTACGACATTTATCCGTCTATCCGTGTATTCAACAGACTGACTATCTTTAGTTATAGTTACTGACTGACGTGAACAATCTGTATAGCTGAATGGAAGTTACGACGTATTCTCTTATAAAATCTATTTTTTTCTTATATAAATTCTAATAAAATATCAAACGTCAAAAATAATCAAAAGCTTAATATGTTTTTGTGATTTTATTTTACAAATAAAACTTTATACGTATTACCTACGAACGAGAACATAAAAAAATTAAGAATATATAAAATATATTCTTGTGATGACACAAACATATTTTTTTCTGTTAACATTATTTTGATACGAAAATAACACCAAAAGTTTCTTTCTTATGGCTCAGTAGAACATAAATAATACGCAAAAGCTTATTTTTCGATTCTTACGTAATTTTTCTGAAAAATTTACTAATTCATATTTTATCAAGGAAATGTAACTGTTTCAATAACATTCTTTTTGATTAAATTTATAATTTTTTACATTTGAAAAAGATATTTGAAAGTAAGAAGCAAAAATAAATCTTAAGTTGTAATAATTTTAGTTTAAAATTTACAATAGTATAAATGTATAATAATACTTTATGTTTATGTAATTTTATCCAGGGACCAGAACCGTAACCAAAAAGAACCGGTACTGGAACCGGTTAACCTTTAAAATTTTGGAACCGTAACTGAAACCGGAACTTTATTTCTAAAAATGAAAAACCGTAACCTTAATTATAAAAGGGTTAATTTATGTTAGTTATTTAGACTAGTAAAACTATGGTAATAACTATTTTATTTGTCCATTTGTCAGTTCAGAAAAATAAAAGTCAAATCTTTTTATGTTTTTATTATTTTGTGTTGTAAACTGTAATAGTGTAATACATATAATAAGTAAATTTGTAATGTTATTATTATTATTATTATTTTTATAAGTTTATTGATATATTACAATTTACAATGAATATATCATCTATCTTGTCTATTAAGTACCTATTAAATATAATTCATGTTTATAAAAAATTTGTAGCAAAACGGTCGAACAATTTGTGAATCTGAAATAATGATACAATCAGCAATATTCGACTAATCTAGACTGTTATTACTTTATACATATAAGCATAATATTATTCTATGCAACGATAATTATTTATTAATAAATAGGTAAACCGTCTGTTTGTAACTTTCTAATATCTCGTAATTAATTTTGATAAGTAATACAATGAGATAATAAATTTAAAACTTTTTTCAATAGATCCACAACATTATTTACTTTGAATATTGAAAAAATTATAATTCGAAAAATCTAATCACCTGCTATCTAGCACTATAGACGATGATTCTACTGGATCCATAGTTAGCTTTTATTATAGTATATCATAATTTTATAATGTGTTATCGATTGTAGACGACAGGTATGAAAAAAGTGTGGTGTAAAGGACAACATTTGATGTATGTGACATACTTATTAATTGAGTGAGCACTTAGTGACGTAATAATTTTTTATTAGGCACCCAATTTTTTTTATAATGACGTATACGACATATTGTCGTTTATAACAATTTAATTCGTCGCTTATAGCATATTTTTTATGTAAACAAATGAGTGATATCTAACAAATAAGGAAAAAATGCGGTAAGTGATAACAATTTTTAGATTAGTTCAATTTAATTTTAACGATTGTGACAACTGGAGAGTTAAGAGCTTAAGAGATTTATAATAATTTAAACCTCAAAATAATTTATGATAACAATTATTACTTTTTATATTGATGATGATGAAAACAAAACAATTATCAAATTTGATTAAGAAACCGTGGATCACACGAGGTAACAATATTTAAGAGTTGTTGTTTTTTAATTTTAATTGTTATTAAAATTAAAAAGGATTTTTTTCGATTGTATTTCGATGTTATTTTAATATTTTGTTAATTTTATTGAACGAGTATTATTTTATTTATTTTTATTCAATTAACTGTAATATTTTATTTACTTTAGCCTAACGAGTTATTTTTTTTCTTAATTTTTATTTTTAAAAAAAATTAAAAATATCAATATAAATTTGAAAATAATAGTGCATTTCATTCAAATTTATTAAGAAAAAACTTGTTTAAATTGACGTATTATTCGTAATGACTTGGGTATGTGTCACTTAACAAAATTTTGAATGGCATGCAAAATTTTGAATGGCATTTGAAGCTTTTTTTTTTAGTAAATTACGAAGGTGATTAAAGTATAAGTAAGGAAATTAAAATTGTGATAACCACCAAGAAAATAATTTAAATACTTACAAAAGAATCAAAAAATTAATATAATCCTATTAAATTAAATTTATCTTAAGATTAATATAATAGACATAGGTATTTTCATAGGCGGAAATCGGAGTTTAAGGGGACTAAGCTCCCCAGAAATGTAAGGTACAGGTCTTAGCCCCCCTAGCGCTAAAAATTGTAAAGTGATTAAAAATACAATAATTATTCTAATTTTAAAATGCATTTTAATAAGTGAATTAAAAAAATATTCTGTGATAAAAATTAAATCACTGCATCAGTAATCCCACATAGCTATTGTCGTTTAAAAAAAAAAGCAAATTACAATAAAAAGGTAAATTATTTTAAAAACTTTTAGTTTACGCTATCGCATTACAAAAATAATTTATTAAACAAAACTACCAAAGAACTCAGATTTGGATAGAATAATTGACTAAAATAATTAAAACTTTAATAATAATAAGACGTATTGAAATTTATTGTGATTAGTAATAACAAGTCAACAAATGTTTTATACGATAAATTAAATAGGTAGTCGATCGGTATAATAATGGTGTTGACGAATCCCAATTCACAAGGTCACAAGTCACAAATATCCCTTGAAACAAAAAGTAACTCGTAGTAAAAATGTAAAAAAAGATTCAGTCAAATTATCATATAAATTTAATCATTAAAGAAAATATGATACCTAATTATTGATTTTATAAGATAAAAATATCAACAATTTAAAAATAATAAAATTAATCACACTTAAAATATTCAGTACTTACTTAATTATATCAATGAATTATACTGTCAAAATTTCTTTGTTTTTAAATCTGAAATAATAACGAAACTTTTAATATTTTAACTAAAATATTTAAATCATTACTTAGCCTTTATTTTACATTGTTTGATCTGTATTTGAATGATAATTGAGTTATTATTTATGTATAAATTATACATAATATAAAATAATAATTTAACTCTTTTAAAGATTTTTAAGCCCCAATAAAATCAGCATATTTATAACTTTGGCATATAGTGAATAATTTTCAAAGTCTTATCAAATTAGTTCTTTATCGACAAATTGTGAATTGTAATAATAATAAAAATGATAGGTAACAATAAATGATAGTAACGGAACATTAAAATCTTGTAAAACGTCCGAGTTCGCCCAGAAAATTCATGTGTCTGAATTATTAAAATCGCTAAAATATATACTGTACAGATCAATATAAAATCGAATAAATAAATATATATATATACATTAATACATTCGAATTGAATTTAATACCTAAGCTAATTTTTTTTTTTTTACTGTTAAACAATACGTATGACGTGCAACCATTGACTATAGATTGTACTATATTTCAAGATAGTAAAATAAATCATAATCCATACCCGATCTTTTAAAATTCTTCCGAAATCATAGATATGCCACGAGTTTTGGTCGGTAGGTAGAAGGTGATGGGTGCTTGTCGCTTGTCAGTAAAACGTAAACTGCTCCTCCGTAATCTTAAGTTCACCACGCCACTAGTTTTGTAACATTTTTCTTATACATAACGTAAATATCTGCAAACACTCGGACATTTGAATAATTCCAAATCTATATTCGAGGTGCCCTTTGAGAGTTTACTAATTCACACGCGTGCATCATTATGCATCATATATTCATGCGGTATACAAATCGGATTATATAATATTTTCTTATCCTCATAGGACATCCGACACATACGGTACAAGTGGAATACTGTATTTATATAACCATATTATGTGCGTATCATTCGCGAATTCTGGGTAATGCGCGTTAAAAACAAATATATACGTAGGTACACACAAATGCACAGAAATTATTATTATCCTTTCGGTAGGTATTTTAACGTGAAACACAAACCAATCAATCATTTTCGAACATCGTGCACGACCGTTCTGTCCGATGCATTTATTACTATCTATATTTTCATATGTACTACGACAATCGGACCACGCGTTTAACTCCTACAAAAATAGGTAATCTCTTTCGTCGATATATAGCGTTGACCTATTTTTCGTGTTTGAACAGAGAACCGGGCGAGATCTGTTCAACGTACTTGGCGTAGCGCTGACCCACATGTGATATAGAATCAACCGCTACACGAGATGGTATCAAATTCCCAAGCGAGACATATGAAATTAAAAACTAAATCGATTATGTTTACATCGAATTCCCGACAATAGATAGTTATTATTGTACGCTGTAGTACAGATAATCGATTTAGGATACACTCAATGAATTATAAAATGACCGATTTTTTTCCCTTCTACATTTTGGATTGAAAACCGTCAAATAATAAATAAATAGTAAAGTTAATAATTAATAAAAAATTATAACAAAGGGTAATATAAATGTATAATGTCTATAAATCAGTCATATCGTCATATACATAGTATAATATGTTTATTGAACGATATAATACTTAGCATTTGACAGTATAGATTAGGGGTCACCAGTTAATATTTTTCGAAGGCTTTATTGAAAATGTACATTTTTGGGTGTCATTAAAATTCAAAGCAAATATTTTTAAATTATTATATTGTAAAAATGTGTTGGCAAATTATGTATATATTAAGTCTCAAATGACGTTTAATGTTGAAAACATAAAAAAATAGCTACTGTTTGGTATAGGATTGTCATATTTTATTTAGCAAAAACCGGGACAAATTAATTTATTAATTTTCTTATATATATATATATATAACTTTTGCTGATATTTTGATTATACGATTATTAAAACGCACGTTATAATACTTTAAGCTAAACTAACCAATGTTCTTCGAGTGATATATTATACCATTCTTCAATGTGTTCTTTGAAATAGTTTTCGAACATTTTAAATTGTTCAAAAAAATTGTTTTTATCAATACAAATCGAATCATTCGATTTCGTTAGTCAATTACTCAACTTTTTATTTGATCATAACAATATTATTATGTTTTTTCGACTTGGAGTTATATAAAATACAAACCACATGACTTCTGAGCCGGACCTCATTTAAAGGGTAGTTTGAGGAGACAATAAAGCCCCTAAAATATTTAAGAGATGGCAAAGCTTTTACGGTAATTCTAAATAAAAACAAATCGATTTTTTCGCATTCTCAATGGAAAATTATTTATGAATGATAAATAAATAAAATTACATAAAGAATAAATGTAATAATATAGAATTATTTATATTATTTAGTAACGTATAAAAATAAATTAACAACTAATTATTTTCAAAAAATATTTGTTAACATGATTTTAAAATGTTTAATTCAAATAACTATTATTTCACACTTATTTGAGAATAATAATATATAAATTATGAATAATGGTGATCAATATAAATCATAAGCTTTATAAAGGGAAGCAAAGTCTAAGTAAAATAATATTCCATTTTTATTTAAGAACTTTAAACATTTAAATTTAATACTATTTTTATTAAAATCTAAAAATAATATGAAATTTATATCTATTGAAGAGTATTTTGTTTTACGAGGTATTTTATTCAGATAGATGTGTGGGTTCAATTTTGATTTGTACGGGAATGCGACATTCAGACCAAAGGGTACCTATCAATCGGTCTCATAAAAGACAATTTTCTGTAACTTTATTTAGATGATTAAAACTCGGTTATTATTTTTGATTTTATATTAATTAAAAATATTTTTTAATAGTGCAATGAAACAGGGAAAATTAATTTCGGGTGTAGCGAGCGACTTTTTAATGAATACCAATTGAAGACACTTATTTTAAGTTTTGCAATTCAAAAAAGAGAGATGGCAACATTTTTCTATCGCTAGATGGCTAAATCTTAAATATAACCTTTGCCCCTGAGCGGTCTAATAAAATAAAACAATATTATTCCGTCTACTCGGGCAAAAACTATCTGTTTTCAAATTCAACTTTTCTTCTTTTACAATCCGTAATCAAATAAAAACAAATTACGGACGGAAACAAATTTAAACGAAGCACGTAATAAACATAAACATGCACACAGGGTTGCCATGTATGCTCGGACACCCCCCCCCCCAAATGTTATAAATGGTGCCCAACATTTTAAGTCTAAGAGTATAGGGCCTTTAATATTTTAACTGGAGATGTTCAAATTAAATTAAATTTATTCTAACATTTTTAGTAAAAAATAAATGATGTTTCGAAATAGAAAAATAAAACGAAATGTTCTCAAATTTCGTGCAAACACTTATCATGATAATATAACACCTACAATTGACTAAAAATAAAAAATTCTCGTAACAGAAGCTATCTGAGAAAAATATTCAAGATTTAAGGAAAACATATTTATTAGGATTAGTATACCACGATATTAAATAAAAATTTAAAGTTATGTTCATATAATTATTTTTGCATTACAACTTATTAAACATGCCAACACTTTTTGTTGAGATAGGGCTCAAAAAAATTATAAGCACCCCCTGAAATACAGGTCTGCGCACGTCTATAGTAACAATGTTATACAATGGCAATAAATCGAAAAGGGTTGGTGGTAATTGACGAACTGGCGTTAACGCGTAATCGGCACATTCCGTAGACAGTTATTCACCGTTCAAACTTTAAAATATGCACGGCATATTTTTACATTTTTTTCTTGCCTGCGAGCCGGATAGAATTTGTCCGCGGCCCGCCATTTGATGACTGCTGATACAGATAAAAGAACATTTTTTAAGACAAAGGTCATTTTCCATTAGTTGGGTAAAAATATCCAAGTACCTAGTAGATAACACCAATTTTATTGGTTTGGTGAAATGGTTGTTCGATTTTACATTTGGCCGTGTCAAGGATGACAGTCGGATTAAATAATTTTACCGGTATCGCGCGAGCAATTCATTTCACATAGTAATAATAACAAAGCATACATTTAAATTGAAAAACTTTAAATTCCGTAGACTCGTATGGAGTACGGTCAAAGGAATAAATTAGAAAAATGGGGCTATACGACCCGTGGTTCATATCTATATGCAATATCAACCTAACGGTGTGCAATGTAGCACAAGTGTGTTTCGTGTGTAAGCAAATAACAATTATCCATTCAACGAACTGCCGTTGATCGGATTACGATAATGGGTCTCAGTGAGTGTTCAGAATTTTTTTTTATAGTAGTTAATTTTTTTAACGTTAATATAAATCTTTTTACAATTTACGAAATGGTATGGTATGAATACTTGTATTATTGTTATGCATATTATAGATATTTTATAATATTTTAAAGGAGAAGTTGATGGTACGCTACTCCAAATTTTTTTTTTTCTGTTACGTGGCATTTTAATGTCACATAGCTCGTCAAGTTTGACGAAACTATCCTCTGATATTATTTTAAATTTTTCATTTAAATTTTTACTTTGGTATAAATTAAATTTTGGCTTAGCATTTTTCTACCGATTGATTTAACGAATACCTTTGAAATCAAAAAACCTACACGTTCTAGATTTAGGTGACCAACTTGATTATTTTAAAATAAAACGCAATATGTGCAATAAGTTTCGTCAAATATTGATATATAAATTTATGTTTCACTGTGACTGTGTAATATAATAGAATAGGTAATGTTTTTTATTTTATAAATAAAATAAGATAAAAAAATGTAAAAAGACCATTTTGAGGTGGTTTAGATCTCCAAAACCAATCCATGGGCACGCTCTATATGAGGTTGTACGTAGGTACAATTAGACAGATTTTTTCCATGAACGTTGTTTAATATCAAGTCCATGGTGATCGAACGATTTCGAAATCTTTGCGACAAATTTATTGTAGATTATTTCGCTTATTATTCGATGAGAGAGTTGTGTATCTTTTTGCAGTGATTCGTCGGAAACATTATACAAAAGGGTGCGGCGAGAATGGTACGAAGGACAATATTCGAAACACTTATATTTTATTTATGTTTTTCTTTTTCTTTTTTTTTTCTTGCCCGTCCGCAAAATGCTTGCAATAAATTAGACCGGATGGGTTTTAAAAATTGTTTCCACAGCGTATGCGTTTGATGCGTGGAAATACAAATAACAGAAGGCTGCCAAGACTAAAATCATAGGCAATGGTTCAATTTAGTAACCTTGTATTGTGCGATATTGTGTAAATAAAAATGTGAACGGTATTGTTGTCGTGAGCACAACAGTAAAACTAAAGTAGAAAACATTTATAAACATAGTCTTTACTCGTGGTCTGAAAATATTTTTCTTTCCTGATCAACCAAATTTCAAATAATACGTTGAAAAACTGTCTTTTTTTCATTTTGCAAACAAAATTTTAGGATATTGAATATTTTGATAAAAAAAAAAAAAAAAAAAACGAAAAATTGGAAAAAAAATAATTATTACAATTTTTTTTTCATTCATTTTTAAGAATTAAATCACCCATAAAAAATATATCTATATTAAGTGCAGGTATCTATTGTTTTTGATATTTCAATTTGAATACACAAATTTTATTAAAATATTATTGTGCCAACTATTCAAAACGGAATTAAAGACTATTCCTGTTTTTTGCTAATTTAATAGACAAACTTGAAACAAAATCAAATCAAATTTATATAAGTAGGTTTTCAATTTTTGTTAGATTCCACTGAACATTTCAATAATAACGTACTAATACTTTGGTAAATTATTTAATATTTTGAACGTAATGTGTGTTTTGATAATTTGTTTTTATAAAATGTACTTATAATCAACTGATGGTTTTGTTGAGAATCTGGTAAAATATCATGCACGATAATGTATCTTGGGTGTAATAAATTAGCATTGTTTATTTTGTTTGCATTGACTATTGGTTAACATGTCTCTAAATCAATCTTGAACTTTTCTATTTATTATAATTATATGCACTGTTAGTTATCAAATGATTACGTGGTCACTATTTCATGATTATCAACAACCAAACGTCTCAATTTTCCTTCGCTTATTTTAGTAATGATCTCAAAAATAATGCTGTTCATACCATGTAGGATATCCGTACATATCATACAGTAGGTAGTCAATAAAATTATCTAAAAACTAGAAAACATACTTTTTGAATTGTTTTTGGTTGATGTATATGATTTCTATAATAATAAAATTAGTATTTCCACATGAAAAAAATTATTAAATAAATAATAAATTAATTTAGTTATTCAATTTTGTTTTAGAATATAAAAAAATATAGAAAAAATCTAATTCAATTAAAAATAAGATAATATTTTCCATACTGTTAATAGATTTTAAAAAACCATAATGTATAATTTTTACAAATTAGTTGTTGATAATGAGCAACATTATAAGAAATTCTTGTGAATAATTCAAAACATTTAACATTTATTTAAATCTCTAAATTTTAACTTTTATGAATCTAATATAGAATTATGTAAGCACAATGAAGCCATTTTATATCATAAAATGATGAAAAAATTAATTCATTAAGTAACCACTAAAAACCAATATTGACTCTAGTTCAAACAAGTGACTAATATTTAAAAAAATAAACAAACACATTAAAAGTATTGTAAATATACTTAAAATGGTATAATAAATGGTATTAACAAATATTAAGTATAAGAATAAATACTTATTAATATATAAATTAACATATTCTTAAATTATTTACAATGGAATAACTTACCATACTAGGAGTATAAAATTATATATAAATATATTTTATAAAATAATAATAATATACAATTATTTAGTTATGCTTTATAACTTAATTATTATTAAATAGTAAGTTTTATAAATTAATTTTATACTACAAGTGTATTTGTTGAAATATGCTTTTAGTTAATGTAGTGCCAGCAAGTTCTTTATTATTTTGGATCGCATACTGTACTTTTTCTCGTATGTCTGATCTACTCAAATCACCTCTCAAACTTAACAATCTAGTCATTTGATCCTCAGTTATATCAGGGTACATTTTTACAAGCGTGTGCAGATCCAAAGAAAGTATTTCAGAATCTTCACTTTTCAATACTTCAGATAACTTTATAACAGCATCAAAAGGTGAATCTTTATCACGTATTACTAAAGGTGCAACACGCATAAAAAATGATTTTAATTGATCAACTTCTTTGGTCATTTTATCAGCTGCTGTACGACGCTCTTCATATGTCTTGAAATTAATTTTTTTCTGTAACATAGCTATAATGTAGCGCCGTACTATTATATCCTGAGCTTCCAAAATTATATACTCCAAATTCTTAGGTTTTAAATGAGTATAATCCTGAAAATAATCTTCTAAGGTCACACAAATGGTTTCAATGGATATGAAGCTGGTTAGCCATTTTGAGGTTATCAAATCTTGAAAATGAATATCCAGATCAAGAAATGCTTCTTCTAAAAGAAATTGTGCTGCTTCATCTCTAAGATTTTGAAAAGTCTTAATTAATTTTTCATAAGCAGTACTCGACTGATCTTTAAAATCACTACTCCAATAATGTTGTTTCATTTCTAAGGCCAACTCAATAATTTGCAAACAGTTGTTGAGTACTGTGATTATACAATGTGTAAAAAATGGCACTTTGTCTCTATCCTCAAAGTGTTTTTTCTTAAACTCAATAACAGCCTCTTTATAAGATAATCCATACAAACTAACACTGTCCACACTTAATAATAATGCTTTATGCGTTAAGTGCTGGCTGATAGTTTTTGTGACTTGTAAATTTTGATCGATCATTTGAAATATAATAACTGGAGCCGCTGTATGAAAACATCCATCAGGACCAACTTCAGGTGAAGCGCCAGCATACCAATCATTCTTTTCGGTATCCAATGTTTTTAACATCCATTCTTTGTAATTGCCTTTGATATAATCCAAATATTTTGACTGTAAATCAAAAATAATTGATGATTTTAATAAAGAACCAACTTTACCAATATCTATATTCAATTCGGGATGCTTCATCAACTCAACTCCTGAATATGTATTAGTTACCCATGAAATAATTGTAACATACTCGTTACCTTCTAATCCATTTGATATAATATCTTCTAAATTTGCTGAAAGACTAGAATGGTACATATTAACAAATTTATCAAATATATTATATGAAGGTGGAAAACAAGGTACACAAAGAGTTTTAACAACTCGCAAATCTTCAAGTATTAATTGACGACATAGTTCCAGGTATGTTACAAGCCACATTTTATTGTCAGATCTTTCATTCACCTGAGTGCCTTCTATTCGTTGGTCAACCGATTTTTGGAGCACATCAAATGCCATTTCTTTCCATTTTTTTGGACGACCCGGAGGCAAAAATCCAGATTGCTTTTGGCGTTGTATAGCAAATATATCAGCACGCTCTTCTCTTTCTATTATACGCAGCACAGTTACAATTACCATAGGTTCTTTTCTAACAGTATTTAGTGTTCTACTTAATACTAATTTTATTTGTTTTTCCAGCATATTAGACATAACTTCAACGTCTTCAAAATATGCTTTGAGTAGTATTTTATCGCTAGGTGCTTGATTTGGTAACTTATGTACTTCAAACAGAAGATCATCTCTTGAGTTTTCAAGATCTATTAAACATTGGTGAGCATGTAAGAACTTTCCATCATTTATCCACTGTTTAGTTTTTTCGATGCTTTCGGGTACTGTAAATAAGTGTTTCATATTTTCATTAGCTGTTAAATATTGAGAATGTTGCATTTGCTTGGTACGGACATCTTGTAATTTGTACCCAAGAGATGGTAAGTTGATAAATGATTGTTTTGTCTGATTTAAAATTGATTTTACTTTATTAATGTCATCTAATGCATCTTTCAATTGTTCCATTCCAATTGTAACCCCGTCCAATTGACTTTGCATAGCTGTTTTTAACATAGCTTCTGTAGAAGTTTTCTTACGTGAAATACGATTCTTCAATTGTTCAACTTTCTCCAGCTGTCCTGGTTTTTTAAGCATATTGGTAAAATACTTTGTTGCAGCCAGTTTTGCATCTGTACCCAACTGATCTATATCCATATTTAATCAGTATAACAGCCTCTAGAAAAAACCAAGTACATCAAAAATGTTAGTATAAATATCAAATAAAATATATATAATACAAATGCATATTAATTTAGCTTAATATGTATATTTAATTTAATAATTCAAAGAAATACTTATAAATACTATAATAAATTATAGATGATGCATTTAATATTAAAATATACTAAATCCAAGAAATAAGTTAAATAATTCAACTATCTTATCTATTCTTATCAATAAAATCACAATTACTTTTAAATGAAAACATGAACTATATAATTATAAATTGAAATATCTAATATTACTAATATTATTTATTATCAAACTAATTTATGTGGTTTGTAATATATTTAATGTTTATGGTTATTAAGTTTTTAATTATATTTATTTTTTTTCGTAACACAAATATATTTTAAATAATTTAACTATTTATTATTTAATACTTAAGCATAAATACCTTCTCAAAATGTATATTGAAAATATTTTAAGTTTATTATTAAAAAATATTTTCAACTTAGTATGCGTTTTAGAAATAATATTCTCAAGAGATTGATCAACTTATAGTAGAAAAATAGTTTTTTCAAATAATTTATGGGAATAGTACCTAATAAAGATAATAATTACAAGCTAGAGCTGAAATTGTAGTTGTATAACAATAAATAACAATTGAAACAGTGTATAAATATAAAATGTTATTATAATGTTATGTACAATTTTAAATTCTCATGAACTATGTACCTATAGAATCTTACAAACAATAAATTACTATAGAAAATATGGTATTATAATGAAATATTTGAAGAAAAAAAAGTTGTAATCCAGTATGGGTTTTTTTTTTTTATCAAATTCAAATTATATCAGTTTGATTCAGTCTAACATTAAGTCAATTGAATTTGGTTTGGTCTAATTTAGTCTTCATTTAATTTAAATGGCTTTAGTTTAGTCTGTTAATTATTAAAAAAATTAAATGGTCTAGTTTGGTTTACTCAATATGTTAAACAAATTGGTTTAGCTTGGTTCATAATGTCAAATCATAATTCAGTTTAGTTTAATTTTCAGTTTAAGCATTGATTAATTGGTCCGGTCCAATCTATAAAAACATAGACTATGAAAATCACTATTACTTAACTTAACCTACTCCATTTAATAAAACAAGTTTTTTTTTAAAGTTTTATACAAAAAAATATGATATTTTCATAATATTGTACTCATATTAATATAATAATTAATACAATTGTTAATTATTATAAATTATAAATATTTTCTTTGTTATAATTGACATTGTTACAAATTACATACTTCCTATGTAATAATTTCTGATAAAGTCTTTGTTATTATCTTTGAATATGTATACACATACTATATCATATAAACTATTAGTAATATTATAAATATTTTTAATGTATATTTACATATATTTTAAAATATTTTAAATAAATCTACATAAATGTATTTTAAATATATATATATATATACAGGGGCAGATCCACAGTTCTCATACACAAAACTCATACTATTTCAATAGGTCACTTATTAAGACTGAAACTGGAGTGTAAATGTATACCTTGGAACAAGAAAAACACAATATGATCATATAATATGTGTTTTTAAGTATATTCATGATTAAATCATTGAAAACATTAACATTTATTTTATTTTATAGAGGTTTCCATTTAACACGAAATCTGGCATTGAGATATTTTACTGTACTATACAATTAAATCTGTGGCATCATTTGGAAGGTTGCGACTGAGGCATTATCTATAGTTGGTGGACATAAAAATAAAAAAATCGGCAAAAATATAATAAGTCTACAAGAGGCCAAATTTTGTCAACAAATATTGATTACAAGTCAACTGGCCTCCTAGATCCGCTTCTATATATACAAAATGATTTACAAGTAAATCTGTAGAATTATTAGGAAATAGAGAAAATAAGACCAAAAATAATAAATAGTATGCATACCTTTTGATAAAAATATTTAATTTTTACAACCTTATTTTGTATTAAAAAATAAGAAAAAATAAACAAAAGTTTCACATCTAAATAATAACAAAAATATATAAAATATAAATATTTTTATAAATATAAATATTAAATTAATAACTAATATAAGTAGACAAAAATAATAATTTTGCGAACTGTTATCTCTCAATAGTGATATCGTTTATCATATATCCAACTTGATATTAAACTTTGATTACGTTAGTACCACGATTATAAATTGGTTGAACTTACAATAACCTATCTATAATCGTGGTATATACTACAATGATATTGTCAAAGCATTTTATTGATAATCGTAACAAAATTACGGTATTGTTGATAACGTTAAATAAAAATCATTTAAATCATTATTTTCTATGTCCTATATCTATTTATATATATATATATATATATATATATATATATACTATGTCAAGTCCTGAAAAAAATAGCTGAAATAATAACAATAATGCCAATTATATCGACGTCTCTAAATCGGCGAAATTAATGTTGATTATTCGTTCATTATTTATTGTTGGTTAAATAAACGAACATTTTTTGGATCAAATCTTAACTATCTGATTGTTAAAAATATGAACACTAAATGTAAATAGTCCAAACTTTAAATTGTATTTAATATTGTTTTTGTTTAACGCTTATTTAGCTAATTATAACATTAATCTTTTCATATTCTTTAATCTGAACAATTAAATAATTGTTTTTATGTTTCGGCTTAGATTTTTAATCGGAATCAGTTAAAAAGTAGTTATTACATAAGACAATCTAACTGTATAGTTTTACTATTTATAAAATGTTATTATTATTTAAATTTTTTTAGATTGTTAATTATATCTTCATAATCTTAAAGAAAATGTCTTCCAACTATGCAGATGGTTTATCTCCATATGAATATAAAGGGAAAGTTGGTATGAAAGAGGTTAGCAAAATATTATTAACAAATGGTTAATATCATACAATTTTACATTTTTATCTTAAACTATTATTTTTTTTTTTAGGTTTTTGATCCACCGGATGTTTTACAACAAAAGATTTCATTACTTTCAGATTGGATTAAAGAATCTAAATATACAGTTTTTCATACTGGTGCTGGTATAAGTACATCTGCAGGTATACCTGATTTCAGGTAAATATATATTATGGTTAAAATCCGGAATAGGTTGTTTATCATTATTATAATTTTTAACATTTTTTATTGAATGAAAAGATTATAAATCGATCATGTCTGATTTCTTGGAACTTCAATATCAATAAATTAGGTATATCATAAATAAACATTTTCAAATATATTACTTTGTTAAATTATCAATTGTTAGTGCAGAAAATTTTATAATTTCTTGACTTGTACTATAACTGTAATTAGTATTTAATGACTTATATGCCATAGATAAAACCATAAAATAGACTATATTATATTATAATTTTAAATAGTAGTTATAAATTACAAATTACAATAAAAAAAAAAAAAAAAATTACTATTTAAATTTTTTATTTTTTTTCTATTACAAATTATAATATTACAATATAATATTTTAATGGCTTTATTTCATGAAAACTGATGGTAAACTATTTTAATTATTTTCATCTTTTAAGTAAATGAATCTACAATCAATTTTTTAAAAATGTATTAAAATTTGTCTTAAAAGATGTAGGTACATAATGTTACTATAATTTATTGATTTTTTTTCTTTTGTAATGTCTTATTTATAAAACATTTTACTTATTGTAAAATTTTCATATTTATTAAAAAAATCAGCGTAAGTTAAGTTAGTATATTGTAAATTATAATAATGAATAAAAGTTAATACTTATTTCTGGTATATATTTCTAATGTATTTTGTATTCCTATTAAAGATGAAGTTTAAAGATTTTTTTAATATTAAATTTACCTTTACTTAAAATTTTGTTTAATAATGAAATAATCTTAGAGGGCCAAAAGGTGTATGGACTTTAGAAAAAGAAGGAAAGAAACCAGAAATCAGCTTAGATTTTAATGATGCTAAACCAACACTAACACACATGGCAATCAAAAGTATGATTAACAAAGGTATAATCATGATTTTTCACTTTTTAATCTTATTGTTAAAATCTAAATTAATATTATATATGTATACTTAGAGTGTATTTAAAATATTTAATTTGCATCACCTTTTTTGCTAAAATGTTCTCTTATTTTTTTACTTCATATATTTTTTGTTGAAATTTACTCTGAATATTTTAATAATCTTCATAATACATATCCATTAATTAAAATATATATTATGATGTATAAAAAATATTTTATTATAATGTTTAAACAATTATAAAAATAAAAATGTAGTTTAACATTTTATTAAATAAATATTTTATTTATTTATTAATAATGATTAGTTGATTTTGATATAATAGATAATACATTTTTTTTTTTTTTTTTAATAATAATATTTATAAAATTTCATATAATACAAATGTATTCTTAGTACATTTGATTATTTAAGTTAGTAACAAGCTAATCTCATACTAATTACTTATTTGAAATATTTATTTTACTTAGTGTTATACTGTTAAATTGATTATTGTAAAAAATAATATGAACTAATATCACTAAAATTATAGATTGTTAATTTTTTTGTTAATTTTTAGGTAGATTTATTTTGACTGACAGACTTAAAGTAAATTTCAACTAAAAAGTTACATGGGTTGAAAAGAGAAAAATAATGGTCAATAAAAGGATTAATTTGTTTTAGTTAATATTTTATTGTTTTAATTTTAATTTAATTTTTAAATTGCTATATTTGGTAATGTTGATCATTATCATGGTATCACTACTAAGATTAATAATGATACAAAATAATCTCAATGAGAAAAAATAATTTATATTGAAATCATTTAAATTTTAAACATTGTAATAGCAAATATTTTTATCATAAATAATTTACTAATAGCAGGTGCAATTTCGTTTATTACCAGACTAATTATAACTTACAATAATATTTACATTTTAGATTATAAAAACAAAATAAAATTTTAATTTTATTAGACCAATTTAAGCCAAATTATTGCTCATATATACTTAGTTTTAACTATAATTTATAAATTTACTCAAACTAAGAGAACTGTATTTTTTAAATCCTATTCATAGTATGTCATATCTATAACTGAATTTATTTTATAAACTACTTAATATATTTAGGTTATGCTAAATATGTTGTCACTCAAAATATTGATGGTTTGCATCTAAAGTCAGGATTACTTCGTCAATATATTTCCGAAGTTCATGGAAATATGTTTACTATGAAATGTAATAAATGCAAAAGGTACATTTTTATTTAATTTCAGTTACTTTTATCTTATTACTAAAATATATTTATGAATTACAATTGGAGTGGAATAATTTAAGAAATTAAATTATGCATAACCATATATCTCTACGAAAATTCAATATATTCTAAAATTTTCTTTTATTCTATATAGTTTTTTTTTTTGCTTAAAAAGTTATGATGCCCATAAAAAAAATGGGTATTTTTTTATAATATCAATCATTTCATAAAGAACAAATGATAAATAATAATTTTACTGTTTTCTTTACATTTTAGGAGTTATGTAAGTAAAACAGCTGTAAAAACAGTTGGACAACTATGTTTAAACATAAAATGTATTGGAAAAAATAAGAGTGGTAACCAATGTCGAGGAGTTTTATACGATACAATACTAGACTGGGAACATCAATTACCTGTTGAAGAATTAGAGCTTGCCGAATTGCATTCTAAGTAAGAATGTATACATTTTTTAATTTATAACTATCTATATTTTTATAAGTATAATTTTTTTAAATTTGAGTTTTTTCTAAATAGTAAATATAAAAAAAATTTTTTACTGTAGGGATTTTTAATAATACACTATTTTATTTGATATACATTGGTTATAGTTAAATTGATTTTTAAATTAACATATTTTGATATAAATAACCAATTGTTAATTATTTTTAGGGATTCCCAAACTATCTTTTGTGACCCCTAAGGGAGTCACGACCCCAGGTTGAAAATCATTAGTCTACAGGATAAATAAATTCGTCTTCCTCATTAATAGTTATTATATTATATCTTTTCAAATGTCAGTAATCTGTGTTTGTTTTTTTTTTTTCGGTTCGATTTTACATTTTTAATTTCTAATATTATTTCGGAATATTTTTTTTAAGATAAATCGAATTCTGGTTTTTTTTCGCAATTAATTTGTTCAAACATATTTTGTTTAGTTAAGTTAACAATAATATTATTTAGAACTATACGCTTTTATTTTATTATTTTAATTTTTACAGAATGGCAGATTTATGCATTTGTTTGGGTACATCATTACAAATTCAACCAATAAATTTGGTTCCATTTAATGCGAAAAAAAATAAGGGAAAAGTTGTTATTTGCAATTTACAAAAAACAAAATGTGTAAGTGTTTGGTTCATAGTTATTTAATAAAATATTTATAGTATTACATGATGTTTTAATATAATAATATTTCATTATTTCATATAGGACCGTAAAGCAGATTTAGTTATTCATACATATGTAGATGATTTGATGCTATCTCTAATGAATCTACTTGAAGTAGATATTGAGAAATATGAAATTATAACAGATCCAACTAATTTAAACCACCAAATTACTGATTGGACAATTTATGAAAATGATTTAAAAAATATACGAGAAATGAGAAAAAATGCAATACAATTGAAAAAACGAAAAAAATCTGAAATCAAATCACTTGATCAGGAATCAGAAAATAATTTATTATCTAATAATACAATCCTTAAACCATCAAAAATTTCAAAACTGAGTAATATTGATAATATTTTAAAATAAGTCTTGATATTTATTAAATTTAAATAGTAAATTAGAGAATGAGTAATAATCTTTTTACAATTTTTAAAAAATTTTCTTCATTTCAATGTACATATTTTAAATTAGAAAAAACAATGGAACTCATAATAATAAAAAAGTACCTAAAACAAATTAAATATTGGTGGTATTAAAAGTAGGACATTTTATCAAATTTTTGGATATCAAAACACGTTTATATTCAATTAAAATACCTGAATATACAAATCATCTTCCAATTTAATGGGAAACACCATATCCAGAATTAAAAAATGTATTAACTGAGCTGGCTAGTTGAAATAAATTGCATATTATATCTGACAAACAAACGTCTCTCAAACATCAGCTATCATCAAACTAATTTAGACCTATGGCATATAAGTGTGTGATTATATCAGCAAACCTAAAATTTAAATCATTCAATATTTTCATAATACTTCTCTTTAAACTACTTTCATAGTATACAAATTCAACAGGAATAACCTCATTCATCATGAACTCAAGATATCATTAATCTAGGACAAAATCAAGAAATTTGCTTAAATACTTGTTACTAGACATAGTTATTCACCAACGTGATTGCTAAACAACTCCCTGATGACTCAAAAGACATCAGGTGCTTCAAACATTTGAAGTTCTACGATTAAGTTCAAATAATTTAAAAAAGAAATGAGTAATCTCATCGGAGAAACAACCCCAACTATATTTAGATATTCAATATATATTATATTTACTGTCTATATTTTAAGTATAGTTAACTTTTTTATATTCATTTCATTGAACAGTAGAACTTGATTATCCGTGGTACAAGGGGGGCCCTAGGGGCCATCTTCCCTTCCCAAGCCCGTACCGTATTTATAAAAAAATGTATATTGTTAACAAAAAATGCATATTATAATATGGACTATCATATGACATGCACAAGTATGTAGATAAAACCATAAATTTTTGATGGTTGAAAGGAGTTTTCCACACTTCTGAGACTAAAAACCTAGCTTCGTTCAACGATGGCTGAAAATAAACTATAAGTCTAATTAATGTGTATCATAAAGTAGATATTCCTGATCAAATAGAAAATATTATTGATATTTTTGCCAATTTTAAAAATAAGCGACTTGAATTTATGTTGTAAATTTTATTGTTTTCTTCTTGTTATAAGATTTTGTAAAAAACTTGGCCACCCCCTAATCAAGACTCTGGAGCCGCCACTGCGTAGTAATGGTGGGGAAGAATAACAGAGATAAATGAAAAATACGCTTTTTCGAGATTTTTATTAAAAAAATGTTGAAAAATGTATTATATTATATGCATATTAAATGTGTACAATGTTATGATAGTGTGTATTATGTACATAATATAAAAATACGTTCGTCCGACCTAATAAAATTTTTCATACGAACAATTTCAAACGACGATAATTTTGGAAGAGACGAGCACGGTTAATCGCGAACACGGATAATTGAGATACTGTTAATCGAGATTCCATAAAGACTTCTTATTGTATAAATTAAAATACGTAAGGTAGTTAAAAAATAGCCTATGGCTCTATAGTCGGGTGGATTATTTTATATTTCTAAAGATGTTGAACCAAATTTCTTAATAAAGTAGGTTAAATTTATAATCAGGTCCTAGAATTACCTATGTGAGCTATACATTTGTTTTAAATAACTAAAAAGTTAAATATGAAATTGTATGTTGCATATATTTTCATATTTCAATGTATAAGTACTATTTTGCTTTTTTAAGTCTTTTTCAGTTTCGTAGCGTTTAAAACATTTTTTCTTAATGTTAACAAGTAATTATAGTAGTATTAATATTTATATTTGTAATTAATTCATATTAATTAACTAATTTTTCTTCTATTGGTTTATATTATATATTTATTTGTATCATTTAGCGACGCGATCCGAGTTTTTATAATAAAAGTTTAAATTTTTTTTCTATACATGATACGTCTTTTTTAATAATAAATAAAAATTGTATACTTCTTTTCTACGTCCGATAGTAATGTATACATATGAAACGTGATCAACAACACAGGGAAATGAAAAAAAATACTCACTTTTGAAATGAAAATTTACAGATCTGCTCGACTTCATAATGGTGAATATCAGAGAAGAAAAAATGAAGATCTGGAAATTTTATTTATCAAGCCTAATATTAGACTATTTCTAAAAGCAAAACGTCTGGAGTGGATTGGTCACATTTGGGGAGCTGCCGAAAGTCTTACAAGAAACATCTTAACAAAAAATCCCTCAAAAAAACGACCAAGTGGGAGACCTCGTCAGAGATAGTTAGAAGGAAGTGAAGAAGGATATTTTAGATATCGATAACTCAAAACGACTGGATGACGCGATAGACCAGAATGGATGGAGATACTTGGTAGAAGCATGCAAAATGCCTCAACGGCTTGTATAGCATTAAAAAAATAAATAAAATGAAAATTGTTTTTTTCATGTTATATTTATTTTTGTATTTTTAGTGCATACTTAAGCGCTTATATAAATATTTTTAAGAGCATATTATTGAGCTTATAACTACTTTTTTTTTAGAGCAATAAGTTATGAGCTCTGCTTATAATATTCTAACTTTTGCAAAAAGAAAAAATCTAAAATTTCGAGTGCCAATAAACAGCACAAATTTAATTATTGTGAAAGTATGAAATGTCTTAAAAATGCTTATATAAGTACTTAATTAAAACCTATTTTCACTTAACATTGAGAAATAATCAGCTGAGTAATTTGTTGATTATAGCTATTGAAAGTGATATTTTTGCAAAAATCATGATGATGATGATGCAATAGATGTATTTTCAAAAATGAAAAATAGAAGATACTACTTATAGCTTAGATTAATTTAGGATTAAGTTAACTTTGTTTAGGTAATGTTTATAAAATACAAAATTATATTTTGCAGAAATTCAAGTTTTATAATAATATAATAAATAAAATATGTACCTTAAGTATAAGTTAAAAGGTGTGAGCGAAACTATATTTCCCCCGGTAGTATGGGCCGATGTAATGTTGCCCCCCTATCAAAAACTGAAATGACGCCATTGAACTTCATAGTAGTTCAATCTATCGCTGAGTATAGACGCTTGTCATATCAAATATTTTAATTATAATTAAATATTCTAAACGTGACAAATTATGACTATGCTACAAGGGCTGTAGACTAGGGTTGCCATACGTCCCGGTTTTACCGGGATACTACTGGTTTTTAACCAAGTGTCTCGGTGTTCCGAGACAGTGTTTCGTGATAGCGATTTGTCCGGTTTCAAAATTTTACTCGATAAAATATCAAGAAAATTGAAAACAAAAGAAAAGATCGGTTTCTCACGGTAGAAATTGAAAATCTCGTAACAAAACTTGAGGATAAGGAATTATCAATAGAACTAATTTTGAAAGTTAATGTGATGAATTTTATGTACTTTTTTACAATTATTTAAAAAAACGGAAAATTCAAATCAACATGTAACTAATTTAAAAAAAATATATATATTTTTTTTTTCTTTCATATGGCGAGATATATATATATAATATATATATATATATCTCGCCATATGAAAAAAAAATAATTTGTAAAAAATTAAATTGTATATTATACAATATATAATGTATATATAAATATATTATATTTATAATATTATATATGTATAATATTTATCCATTCAAAAGTTCCTGGTTCGGAAAAATATAATCTGGTAACCCTACTGTAGGCAGTTAACTAAACTTAAAAACTGATTATATATAATAATAGTTTAATTTCGTGAAGATGTTCGAAGACGTGTCCATACCTGTCGTAACATGTTGGCGTAACATCAAAGTATGTTACGTTGAAAGATATTGAGGCAGGTTTTAGAAAATCATATTTTAAAATGCTAGGTTTTAGAATATCGAGTTGTAAAAACAATGTGTTAAAGAAAATAAAACTTTTAGAATTTAAATTTTTAGAAATTTTTTATGATGTTTACTCGCATATATAATGTTTTCTAATAATTCTTTTATAATAAAAAATAAATATAATAATTGTTAATACTTAAGATTATTAGCAATAACTCTCATAAATTTATCCAAATTATAATTAGAATCATCAACTATTCGTGTACATATTTGCAATAAGTTATTATTCCGTGTTTCATTGCATTTTTTTTTCTTGAATACCTACGTTGAAATCAACGATTCGAATGTTGCTTCAGTTTCATGTTGTTCTTTTTGAATTTTGGAGATAAATAAATGTATACCAGGATGATAATAAATTATTAAAAATATTTTATATTCTAAAATACCATTTAACATTTTTCTAAAAGTTTCATATTCTAAAATATAGATTTTCTAAATATTGACATTCTAAAGCTTGATTTTCGAAAACACGCACCTAAATCGCTCGAACTCTACTGCAAATTTTTATTTTTATATTTTTCCTAAACCAATATTATCGTTGTGTTCGTGATGTAACCGTTAACCAGTGTCGCAATTAGGATTCTTGGGGCTCTGAGCGGAAAATCCAGCGATTTTTTGTTTTCATTTTATTTTTCTATTTTTTGTTTTCTTTTAGTAGCTCTGCTTAAATACTACCTTAACGTTGACATAATTTTTAAAACCAGGAAGATTACTATTTACTAATAACTAGGGCTTGGAACTTTAGGCATTTGCATATTTGTCTAGAAAGTGCATATTGAAATTCTGATTCGATACAAATTCGATTCATAATATGTATATATCAGATATTAAAATTTTTGTTGCATAATTTTGTATACTTTATTACTTTTTGTACTAATGCGCATATTTTGGGGTTAAAAACATTTATATGCATATTTCATAGATTTAACAAATTTTTTTAAAAAAATGTATAGCTTAATAATAAAATATTAGATATATTATAACCAAAATTCTAAGTTTTATATTGTTTGACAAAATAAATTAATTCATCAAATTATTTGTATTGCTCTGGCTCCCAATGCACTTAACAATATTTTATAATCTTTATAGTACCGAGAACTCGTAATAGTGACTACCGCCGGCCAGTATTTATTTTTATACAAATTTACCGGTGTTGGTGAGTTGTGGCCCAAAGCCTAAATAATGTACGAGTTGCGGCCCGGGTTTATGATAGGTACGTACGAGTTGCGGCCCGAGTTTATGAGAGGTACGTATGAGTTGCGGCCTATACAATAATCTATCTACATATATAATATATACTATACATAGTACATGTATATAAACATCACAATATAAATTTATTAATACTACGTATTTTCTAGTATTGTCGTATATTATTAATATTTGTCACTTCAAGAATAAAAATAAAATAAAAGTATTCGTAAATTAATAATGCCGTATAGTAATTTCATTTTTTAGTTATTGTTTTGGTTAAAATAATAATAATAAAAAGAAAATGTGTGAAAAATAAACTTATAAATATAATAATATTTTGTGTTTCTAAAATATAATATATAATAATTATAAATTATTATATATACATATTATAATATTACAACAGATAATACAATAAAACGATCTATATTATATAAATATATAACTTGCCATACGTATCGAACAATTCGTTTATTACTAAATGTATAGCCAACACCGCATCGTACATATAGTTACTAGCCAATAGGTACATAGGTAATGATAATTATTCGGGCCGCAACTCACCTATAGCTAAAATATTATCGGGCCGGAATTCACCGATCTCCAACACCGGAAACGACACGCCGGGCCGCAACTCACCCACACCCAAATTTACCTCTGTATTAATATTTTGTAACATGACATTAACAAATTGTATAACCATAGGTAATTCGTAAACAATTATGTTTAACCGTTAGGTTATCAGCTTATACACAATATTATTACTGTTCGTTATAATACTGCATACATCTGCATGCAAGCGACTTCATTGTACAGTGTACACTATTCAGTAGTCAGTCTATTATTTTTTAAGCAATTATTTTCCAAGTTTCTACTGCATATTATGCCATATATTTTGATGTTTTTTAACGCATATGTATGTGCATATTTTAGTACTTTTTAGCGGATAAAGTTCCGAGTCTTACTAATAACTAATTAGGTATAATATCTTTAAGACGTAAAAACAATGAGACTATGAGAATATCGTCACTCAAACAGTCGGACAAGCAATGATGAGGGGTGGGGTCTAGCTCGCTACATGCCCATATAAATATGCCACGAACGACGATTACAATAATTATTTCGGGAATCCCAATGATATGTATAAAAATAACTCATTGCATAACACTATAATGTGTTATCTAAAATATTATTGCAGCTTATAGTATATATGCGATCCGGAGGGCCCCGTTTAATAAAATTGTAATTAATAAATACAATAAAAATAAACAATAGCATAATTATAAGAATAAATACATTAAATAATTTTTATGTAATTTATCATATTGAAATTATTTAGAGGGAGGTGAGACCCTGAAACCAACCACAAGAGACTCCTTTACAGGGGCATTGCCCCTGCTACCCTTGCAGTTTTTGTGGCATATCTCAATTTTTCAAAGTATTTGTTACTTGTTCGATTTTGATCCAAAGAACAAAAATGCATACACTTAATAGCTACACTTGATTATACCTAGTTCTATTTAATCACGTCAATAATTTTTCAAGATTAAGTTAACAATAAAATAATTTTAATTTAATTCAGGAAAATAATTGATATGATTTTTCATGTTAGTGTGGTTGCTTCGAGCTCAGAGACGGATTTAGGAAAGGTTCAGGTCAGCTGACCCACAATGAATATTTGTTGACAAAATTGACCTCTTGAAGACTTCTTATATTTTTAAAGTACCGACTATAAATTGAAGTTATAATTAAACTGGTAAATGCCCCAGTTTCCACATCCCCCATAGATTATGTCATTGGTTTAATTGTATAGTAAAATAAAACATCTCTATACCAGATCCCTTGTAAGGATCCTTAAAATTATAGTTATGAATATACTTAAAAAACAAATATTATATGATCATATTGTTTTTTTTTTTGTTACAAGGAATACATTTATAATCCACTTTCAAGTCTAATAAGTGGTCTCTTGAAATAGACTAACCCACAGTTCTCCAACTGTGGATCCGCTCCTGGTTGGGCCCCTATTTTATGAATAAATCTTAGGGCCCCTGGTGATTGCCGCGTATCCAGTGGGTCAGACCGACACTGATTTTGACGTTAAAGTAGGATATAAAAAATTATTAAATGTTACGCAAGATACCAAGATAGAAATACCAGATATTTTTAAAAATTTACTAGAGGAGCATAAAGTAAAAAAGGTTTGGAATAACTGCATTAAATCCTCTGCCCTATATATAACTAAATAATTGATATCGTTAAATGAAGATTTTTGAAATATCTGATTTCATCGAAATTTCATTTTGTAACCCTTATGATAATTTTTCCGATTTTCCAGTAGGTAGGTTGTTTTTAATACACAGAAAATTTTATGAAAAATTTGTATCAAATTTTCAAGTCTTAAGTAAAATAAATTAAAAGTTTTATAAAATTTTAACTACGAAAAATGTAGTATATTTTCATAACATTATCGTTTTGTTAAAATTTAATTTTTTCACTTTTACACCCTTAAACATCGAATACAAACAAAAGTTGAAAAACTAATAGAGTCGGTCGAAAAATTTTTTTATGTCGAGTCAAATTGAATTCAAAATTCGAGTACTTGAAAAATACCGAGTACTCGAGAAAAAAGTCAGTATTCAAAAAAGGTCAAGTACTCAGAAAAAAGTCTTGTAGTTGAAAAATGTCGTGTACTTGAGAAAAAAGTCGTGGTTACCTTTATAAAATAAGCTGTATAAAATGTTATCATGATAATAAAATATCAAAGCAATAATAATCCATTGTTATTAATTAAAACTATTAACCTTCCTGATAATTTCTAAAATAAATATTTGGATTTCAGTTATTTATTGTTTTAACATTTATATTTCAATAAAGTAATGAAATTAACTCGAATAATTGATTCAAATCGAGTTCACGATTGAAGTCGATTAATTCGATTAAAATCTAGTTAAATCAAGTAGTACAACAATTTTACAAAGTCCCGTAGGCACTCGTCGAACTCTAATAACTAATTTGTTATGAAATAAAAAAAAAGTATATTTGTACCGGAAAATAATTTTAGTTTTGAAATTATACATATAAATATTTAATTTTGAGTAGTTTTTTTTTTTAATTTCCGTGTGTTGGAAAAGTCAAGTGATTTCGTCATAAAGAGGTTTTACTGTATTTTGAATATGACCGATATTTATGAATTATAACCTATCAGTAATTTATAATATATTCCAAAATGTATACAAACATTTGAAAAGTTAATAATAATCTTTGTATCGAAATGGAAAAAAATATTCGATTAAACATTTTTGCTCTCGATTCTCTCTTCTTTAGGGTTATCGTGATGCATTTTGTCCTTCTCACAAAACTATTTCTTGCTGTAAGCTATTCACTATTAACTAGTTACTTTTGAAAAATTAATTTTGTTGGGCATTCCAGATTTTCTTGAGATATGTTTTCACTATCTTGAAACATATATATAGGATGTCTTAAAAAGAACACAAGATTTAAATCTGCTATAAATTAAATGAATTTCTTTAAAAAAAAATAAAATAAATATATCATTTTTTTCAGGAGAAGTTAAGGTTTAACAGTGAAAAACAATATCGGTCATATGACCCTTCCTAATAGCCCTACATGTGATTATTCTTTCCATAAAATTTACCATCACTCGATCACACTACTTTGGCTACGTTTTTATTATTCAAAGTAACTTTGAATGCTTGAAGTGGATACTAGAGGATTATGTTAATACCTAATCGAACAAATTATCAGTGATAAAAATAGTTTGCTTTTGACGACAATGCGAAGTTTATTAAGTGTACATATTATTACGGTACATTTGTACATGCAATTTAAAAGATTCTCTTTTAAATATTCGTCAGATAATTGTTAAAGACAACGATCATAGGGTGCTGCTCATATTTTTTAGTATATCTACACATCTTCTTATTTGGTGAGTGTTTTTTTATTTTAAATAATTGTATAATTATTGTTATAGTTATAAATTATTTCAATACAATGGAAAATTAAAAATATTCCCGTTGTCTGACTTTAACTTTTGAATTTACGTGACCTACGTATGAATTCATTGATATTTTATCTAGGCTATAAACAAAGCGAATTTTTAATTTCAATATACAAAACTTTAAAATTAATACTTTATTTTTAAAATTACGAAAAGAAAGAAAAAATAAAGAAAGAGTACGAAAAGAACGACAAAAGATGCTGAATCATACCATAGTCAAATTCGGTTTGAGTGTTATATGCCACATCCAATAATTTTTCAAATTGTCGTATGAAAACTATTTATTTAAAATGGGTTTAGTAATAAGTATATATTTTTTTTAGATTGATATTCTACTAGATCAACAAGTGATTGATGAAGCAGAAATTCAAGAAATCAAAAAAAGAACTTAATCAATTCAGCGGAAACAAACCGATCGGGAACAAGATGGAAATTTGGTATATCAGTTCTCGCTATTATTAATAGATGCACTGACAGTAATGAAGTAGGTATATTGAATAAACAAATACCAATTTCAAACCAATATAATATTTATTCATTATTTCATTAAATATTGTTGTGTACACAGTGGCACACACAGGATTTTTTTCAGGGGGGGGGGGGGTCAAAGTAAAAATATAACACATTTTACAATTAACAAAATTATGCAAATACTTAATATATTTTGACTTAAATAATAGCATTGATAATATAATAGACTATTCTATAATCAATGATACTAGGTATTCAATATTAGCTCTTCATATTTCAAGCTTGTAAAATTTGTAAATTTTAACCTAGACATCGGAGAAGATTTCAGAGGGGGGGGGTTAAATCCTTTAAACCCCCCCCCCCCCGCGTGTGCCACTGTGTGTACAGAATCAGGCTGAATATTTGTATGTACCTAACCGTATCTGTGCGGTATCGTACTATTTTTGTGTTCGGAATTAAACTAAACATGTTTTTCTATATGTTTTTTTAAATGTGTGGGGTATCGTACTCTTTTAATGTGTAGTATTGGGTTATACATTTTGTGCGGTATTGGGTCGTGTTTGTATGGTAATGAAAAACACTCTAATTGTCTAAAGGAAAACTGAATATTTATTTCAAAATAATGCCAAAATTGAAATCTGTAAGACTAATTAGATTGAATACTTTTATATGATATGCTTGAGACTTGAGGGTATACAAATCAATGGCGTATGTAGGAATTACTTTCACTATGGGCCAATTTACCACCACCATAACTACAACTAGACATTTTTTAGGGGCCAAGTGGTTTTAATGATGACATAAATAATACAAAATACAAATGGAGGAATTTTAATTTATAAATACGTATTTATTATTACATTAGATAATATATAGTAAATTAAGCATTTTTAAGCTCTAGGCAGACTTAAATGTTTTTGAGGAATCAACATGGAAACGTTTAACTGATATAATATTATGTAAAATTCATTTTTATATTTATTTATTAATTTTTTTTTTTTTAATAAAATATTAATAATTTCTTTAAAATTTAAAAGTGGGTACGATGAATCGTTATCAAGCCCCATTGAAATTGAATATCTTTAAGCTAATAATTATATAATAATATAATATGCAAAAAGTAATTAATAAATACTTACTTATTTTGATTTACGAGGAACGAACAAAAATGTTTTCAATTTTTCTTTGAAATTCATGTTGAATACTTATTATTTGAATGTCGAAAATTGAAACAATTTTGTTTATTAATTTAATAGCAAAAGTAGTAAGTGATAAATTGTGATAAATTAATAACATTTTACAACAATAGTAAATCGTTAACAGAAATTCATTCCTAAAAATTGAACGCCCTATCGATGTATTATGTAAACGTAAATACAAAGCATAATTTGTCATGTGCTATCATTGTTTTCTGGTATTTTTATTAGTGATTCGCAATTATGGACCATGGTATCAATCAGTAACGTGAATTGTATACCTCGAAAACAACACAACAAGGTACGAGCTATGGTTGACGAATTTAGCTTTTATGTATAATATCATAATATAATTTTTATATTAAGCAATATGCATGAAATGTTTTAATTGAATCTGAATTTTTACTAAGCCCCCCCCCCCCCATATACGCCACTGATACATAGTATACCCATGAATTTTCAAAATCATGTTGAGAGTATACGGCGTAGTATATTCCATGGGAATTTCACTGTTTACTGGTATATCTCACTTTATCACTTAAAATTCGTTTGTTTGTATATATATTTTTTTTTTTTTGTAATTTCCTAACTTTATATAATTATGTATACTATTATAAAATTAATTATATTAAATATGTAATACTAATAAAATAATTTACACATTCGATAAAAATTATATGTACCAAATTAATTTATTAATTCAAATTCCTTTGGAAAGAAAACTTAATTTAAAAAAAAAATGTAAAATGTATTAAACTTTAATTTGTATATATTTGAACTTTATTTTATATTGATACATATATTGTACTACGAATAAATTAACCATAATTGAATCGTAATTTATTTATGTCTAATTGATTCAAGTTTCATATTATTATTCGGATTCAACTATCGAACCAAAGGAAAATCGAAAAACTTGTTAAGAACATTTCTGTTTCTTTTGATTTTTTCATAATTTTGAAGAGCTGTGGGACACAACAAAAATTTCCCAATATATTAACAAAATGTTTAAGTAAGTATTTGGTAATTAATTGATTAAAAAAATTGTTTTTTTTTTTTTATGACTTTTCTGATTGTTCGTAATATCATGTATAATAAATAATTAAATTTACTAAATTTATTAAATAACACAACCGTAGTTACTAGATAGTTATAATATTGTTATACAATATTTAGAAATCAATTTTAAATATACTTACATTCTAGTAAATTGTCAATGTTAAGTAATTAATTATGGTTCATCAAAAGTAATGTATTTACAATAGCCAGTATAAATTAGCATAGGTACCATCAATTTATCGTAAACAATTTATCACGTATGAGGTTTAACCCACGAAATAAATAAATATGGTACTTACCTATATGAGAACAATTTAGTAATTAAATGGTTTTTATAAATAAATATGCGTGTGTTTAAATTAATTATAACTAATGCATTATACGTATATTGATGTATGTTATTATAGTATATGCTCACTGCTGAAATGCATACAGAACATTAAATTATTATAACAATTAATATACACGATACATTTTAATAAAACGATATAAATACTAATAATAATAATAATAATAATAATAATAATAATAATATAATAAATAAACTATTTTTTTTATTTATTTTTATCAGTGGCGCTGAACAAAATTTTGAATAGCCGGCCAATTTACAACTTACAACCCACCCCACTCAGTGACGTATTGTAAAGGGTTGAGAGTTCAATCCTTTTCAAAAATGCTAAAACTATTTTAGTATTTATGATAGCATTTTTGTACTTAATCGTTTTAAATAATAATTACTAAATGGATAGTATTATAATTTATAGTTAATTCGATTAATTTACTTATTACTTGAACGAATACACTAATTTACCACAACATCACTCATCACCATAAAAATATAGTTTAGTCATAACCAGACTTAAACTCTGAGTTCGGTGCTACTGATTTTTATAATAATATATTTATTGACGTCTAAATAAAGGGCAATAGAATGCACAAAGATTACAATAAGATATAATGAGTATTTTTTGCATAACATACAATAAAGAATTAGTTAAAACATAAAAAAAATTCTTATAAAACTAAATACACAATTTATTAATTAAAAACCCAAGTATTAATGGCAAAGCTTAGATTCATCATTAAAATTAAAGTCAAAGTTTTCAAGACAGTTACAGACCTTTATTACCACATAACATTTACCCTAAATAGGCACAATGAATAATTCAATAATGGTTATAATTCCTATTGGTTAAAGTTCAATTGAAAACTTATACGTATTAAGCATTTAATGTAAATGTCCTTACTATATTTCGTACAATATGTTAAAAAACATTTTGATGATTGTGAAAGTGAATTTATGGCACTTTTTAATAAGATTATTAACTATAAGGGCACAAGAAAATAAAACCACAAAAAAAAGTTACTTAGAGGATACTCATTTAAAAGAAAGACAATTATATTTTAGAACGAAGTTTATTAGCGTTATTAATTTGTGATGTGTGATAGAAATATACTTGAATTATGTAAATGCAAAGTGGTATACATTGAAGTTGAGGAAGAATTTGAATTTAAAAAAAATGGACATAGAAATGAGAATAAAAAACAAATTAAAATATACAATTAATGTATGTACCTATACGAACCAGATTTGGATTCCGATCATCTAGTTAAATAGTTTAAATTTCACTCTAAATGTCTTCTCAAATATAAAAAAATCGTGTTGGCTAGCTGAAATGTATTAAAGGTACAAAAATATTACATACATATCAAAATGTGAAAAAATGTTTACACATTTTTCTGACAAAACTTTTTACAAATAGTGCTCTAGTAAAAGATTATTTTCATAATTTAAAAGAATAAAAAATAGATTACGATCTGCATAGGACCAAAACAATTTAAACACCTTGCGAATATTTTCAATCGGAAGTGATATCACAACCAGTGGCGTCTTTTTTTTAGGGGGGGGAAACAACATGCATATTACACAGTCTAGAGTTTAGATAGGTACTCATAAGTCGGAACATCATCAAAATATAAATACGTGTTTTATAAAGCCATTATATTCAGTGGCGTATACATGGGGGGACGTGGGGGTTAAATCCCCCCCATTAGCTTTTTATTATTTAATTATTTTTTGTTTTTCCTTATATTATATAGTATGCACTATAAAAAAATATTTTGTGATGTGAATCTATCGAGCTATTGAATTTTGACAATTTAGTCAACACTGAAAATCATTATAATTTTATTTTCGTTTATTTATAGCAGAGTAATGTTTATTTGGTATTTTGGTCGAAATGCCAATGACGACTATGATTATACTTTATTATAGCTTATCTTATAATTTATAGAGACAATACTATGTATATAACAATATGTATGTAACCTGGGCTTTAAAATATTATCGGATACTATCGTTGTTATGAGAAAAGAGAATGAGATCATTATCGTTACGGATTTAGTTCACCGCGTATACATAGTACATTCTATTTATTTATCTGAAACCTAAAAAAAAAAGAAATTCACGGGATAATTGATAATTTATTGAACCTATCATGGATTCGTGGAGAAACAGAGTTCATAATTGTACTCACATTTACAAAAATAGCAGTGCCGTCAGACGTCAGATTGTTCCTATTGTTAAATATTTTACTATCTAAAATTTTTTAAAAAATTATAAAATAGTAAAAAAAAATTGTGAGGATGGGAGATTTTTTCAATTTTTCCATCCCATTTAGTTATGTCGTTTTCTTTTTTTGATCCCCCCCCTTTCAGAAATCATGTCTACGCCACTGATTATATCACCATATAAATCAGAAAAATAAGATGTGTAATTATGTACGAAGTACAAATTATTATATTTTTTGACTGATTTGATGTTCCCGTACCCAAACGTTAATTGGCACTTTGGTAAAATAAGCCGTCAAGTTGATAATTTTATATGAGTATACCGACTGAAAAACCTACTCGAGAAAATACTGATAACGCCACTGATCAATCAATTGCCACAGCAATCCTAAATTTTGACAATATTATTAGCAAGTTCTTAGATCAAAAATGCTAGTGAATATTTTTTTAAATCAAATTTTACTTGAAAACATTATTTTTTTTAAATGTATAAGTAATTAAGATCGATATTATAAATGGATTATTTTTTAAAAATGTTTGTTTATTAATCTTTACTTTATATTTTATTAAAAATATTAATTGACCACACTGACAAGTTAAAGTATTCTTTTATATTGAACAATTCATTTTTAACTAAACAATTTGATTCTATGATTTAACACTCATAAGCCATAAATAACGTACAACATAATTTAAATATACATTTTATTTTAGCGTCGAAGGAAATAAAGGTGAGACGTTTTGGGGCCCGAGATTGTAATTTGTGGTGGACCCACGCGAATTGGTAGTAAATCAGACCCTGTACACGATGGCTGTTTTTTAGATATTATTTACTATTTCTCGTTATTTTTCACTAATTTATTGTGACAGGACGTTACACAATATCACCATTCTCCGTTAGAAACGATTACCGACGAGCCGTACGCTCGTTTCGTGTAATTTCGAGAGAGCAACCGGACGAAAAATCGACAACAAACGATCTGCTACAGTCGTACGTTTACGGGCGCACACGCGCAATGGAACGTCGGCCGAACAGTGTACGCCGCAGCGACTGGCGAACGAGCGCGCGCACAAATAGTTCTGATAACGGCGCGCGCCGCCGCCGCCGCCGCCGCCAATCAACGAGTGCGCTCTTCTGCCGCCGCCGGTCGCCGCGGGGGCGAAGACGATCGCAGGCCACAGCTGCTACTGCCGTTGTCGTTCGTTCGCTCGTCCGCTCGCTCGCTCGCTCGCTAGCTCGTCATCCGGCCCGCAATAACTCCCTCCCACCCGCTCTGCCCGTCACGTCGTTCCGCCGCCCGTCGGTCGCGCGCGCACTCGCCATTCAGAGTTTTACCTCGGCCGGCGAGCTTCCAGTCTCCAGACAGTGCTGCACATACTATTGCCCCTACCCCCCACCACTCAACCGCGTCGTCCCGTATTTATCGTTATTGTATAATTTTTTTTTCTCTCCGCGGCGACGCTTCCTAGCGACCAGCCAGTCGCGCGCCGCACGTCGCCGTCGTTCTCAATCGTTATCATACGCCCGGTGTCGCGCGATTCCGTCTCGTTTTTCCATCGCTCTTCGTATTCTGTTTCCCCCTTTTTTTCTTCTCTTTTTTCTTAATCTCGATTCGTTTCCCGACGAACACGCAAATATTTGGTGTTAATTATTTCCCTCCCACGCTCTTGTTGCGTTTACAGATTTCCACGAGTTGGGACGAAACGTTACGAACACTTGAATTAAAAAATAAATAAATAAATAAATATTGAACATACTGTCCGAGTAAATTAAATCGCAATGTTCGTGCTTCAGTTGATGTTGAACGCGCACAGTTAACGTCGGTAGTATTTGTCAGTACGTTTGATCGGTCAAACAGTCACTCTCTTGCCACTTAATCGAATCAATACCACGATGGCCCCAAAAAGTACGTTGGCGTTTGTTTTATCGTTGGTGTTGTGCAACGGGTTAATTGTGTCGGCTTCATACGGCGGTTCGTTTGTGAGTTCTGTGGAAGTGGTCAACCATACAAAGTTCACTCAGGATGATTCCGGAGATTTGTATGTCAATATCACAGTAGCCATGTTGGGCCGAGGACTCAACGAAAATCTTAAAATCAGGCCTACCTCAAGAGTTGCTTTACGTGGTTCTGAATGTTACAAGAATCATCCGATGAAGAATATTGATTCAGACAATCATATTTTCAAACAGGTTATTTAAATTTTGATGTCACAGTAAATACATGTACTTAATAATATACAGTTATTGATTATGTACATTGAATACATTGTTTTTTGACTTATTAAAGTTTGCGTTTTGACTTTAAAAACTGACTCATAAAAAACAAATTATTGAATATAGTACCTAAGCGAGTTATTATTTAATAGTTTTTTTATTAATGATAAATGTTTTATGTGGATAATATTGTATACAAGTTTGATTATTATTAGTTCATATTTTCTTGTTAAACAAATCATTTTTATTAAAAATGATTTATTTTTGCCTAACTTAGTTTATTTACAATATTACAGTACTTAATAAATATATTTGCTAATACATTTCTATTACAGTATATTTATACATTCACTGATCTAAATTTATTTTAAATAAAAATAATGAATTATATAATAAATCAATTCAAATAATCTGTTTTCAGAATATTCTCTTGGCCTGTTTAATCTAAAGTATTTTGAGTGTATTTGTATAATAATACCATTATTACCATTATTATACCATTAATTTACCTTAAGTATTCATTGTAACATATACCTACCTATTATTCGAGCTAGTCAGTTTACTTCATTTATTAAGAAACTACAGTAAACATTTCTCCCCTTACAAAATATTAAATTTACTTAATTTATGTACATAATACATTACAATTTATATATTCTTATTTTTAAGTTATTTAAATTTAAGGAAGTAACTATATTTTTTTTCCATAAAGTTAAAATATTATTTTATTATTATTAATACTTAATTAGTTATTTTTACATGATTTTTTTTTTAAGAATATATAGGCTCTTCATTTAAGGCTTATTAATGGGATTCAGTATCTTTACTTATGAAAAATAAATATGAATAGTAAAAGACAGATTATTTGTTGAATAACTTTAATGATGTCAATAAATAAAGTTCTAGAAGTATAATATAAATATCCAAATAAAGCTAACAAATGCAATACTTGCTTACTGTTACCTCTTTTTGAGAATTTTTGTAAGCACTGATTTTGTATTGTCAAAATTATAATACAGTTTGAATATATAAATAGTCACTTTTCAAGAAATGATTAGTAAAATTAATATAAATTCAATTTTATAATTATTAAAGTATTAAAGTGATTTTGCTGATCAAGATATAGGAAGTTTATGTTTAGATGCCACAAACCAGTTATTTTTTAAATTTACAAAAAATAAAATAAAAGTGTTAAGTATTGAATGAATTTGTTGAATTTTATTTACGTAATTGTATTAAATTAATATTTGATGAATTCATATATGATATTTTTTAAAAATGTGAAGTATAGATCTAGACTACAAAGTACATGTTTACTTATTAACAAACCGCATAAATTCTGTTTTTATTTTATATTTTTAATATGGATAAAATAAAAGCAATATTAAATTGAGTTTGTTTTATTGGAATAATATAAAAATAATTGTTTAAAGTAAGTATTTGTAAATATCTAAATTTTTGAGTTATAACTAACTATTGAAATTCATAAAATGACTATTTAGTACAATTAATTTACCAGAATAAACTTAGTGTTAATGGTAATATGTTTATTATTAATTAATTAGTTAAAAAATGTTATCTATCTTACTAAAATTGTAGTAGGTATGTCTTGTACCAATTTATAATGATTGACATTTTGAAATACACCTTGATATGGTATTTTATTTGTTTGTTTTATTATTGCAATTTTTATGAATATATTTTTATCCAAGAAAAATTTTATTTTATGGTTTTTTACTGTTAAGTTAATTAATATTTATGGTATAAATATATAGTATAACCCTTTTTAACAATCCATTTTTCCATATTTATGATATTTAATCAGTTATTAATTTTTTTAATTAAATAAATTGAGTACATATCAAATTTTTGTAGAATTCAACAGTAAAAATTAAAAATCACATTTAAAATAATAATTTGTTATTAAAAACTTTCTAAGAAACAATCTTATATCATTTATAAATGATTTTAAAATTTCTAATTAATAACTTTTCATTGGGTACCTATAATGCTCATTACAATATATATTGATTGTAATAATATGATAAATAATAATAATATTACAGTACTATTTACAAAATTGGGATAAGACTATATGTTCGTATAAGACTATTGAATTACGAGTTGAATTTGGTGTACACTACTGTATTACTATCACTATTATTATAGTTAAAAAAATGTATTTTCAAGATTTTTAATAGTCTAGAAACTCAATGAAGAAGTATATTTCCTCATTCCTGTTTAATGCTGAGTAAGACTTCTTTAGAACCAAATAATATTACTTTTTATAACCTGTTTGGTCCAGCATTTTCCTTACAATTCATCAGATCTGAAAATTTTATACCATGGAAATGTAATAAGTTATAGCCTTGCAGGATGGGAAAACATTTATTTTCTATAGTGTTTTATTAGCTCGAGACATCACTTTATAGTCTAATACTTAATGGATTTACTTTCATTCTGGTCTAGATAAGCCAGTGATCTTATGGATTTAAAATGCACCTGGCCTAGTATCTTATCTTATTTTATGAGTTGATTAGTACTGGACAGGCCAATAACAAAAAAGTATGTTTCTCATAACTTGGAGAAAATTGTTACTATTTTAAATTGGTTTATTTAATCACTTAAATGTAATTTTATTTATTTTATCTACTAATAAATAATACTGTTCACATCGCCGAGTCATTAATTGGTAATATATTTTGTGTAAAAGAATTATTTTTTGGGGACTCAAATAGATTATAATTTTTAAATAACATAATTATCTATAAATCTAATAAATAATAAAATAATAATAAAAATATTTATTTAGAAATGTTTTTGTTGCATCATTTATGTTAATAAAATGTGTATTTATTTAGCATTAAATTATCTATTGTAGTTGAAAAACTCCAATTCAACTACTTTTATTGATCAAATATTTTTAATTTAAATTCCTATAATTCTTGAATTAATATTACTGTAGTATGTCGTAAATCATTTCTAAAGAACGACACAACAGTATTTAGATATATTCTATAACCATTATAGTTAGTCGATTACAAAATATATTTACAACTATTATATATATATCTTTACTTTCGTATAATTTGTTTAGAAAATTGGCCAAATTCATATAAAATATTTTAGACTTTTATCAATTTAGTTTTTCAGAATACTCTAATATATTTATTGATCTCTAATAGGTAAACAAGATTTTTATTTTAAATGTTAGACAAAATATTAATAGATTGCTTTTATTACTCACAAGCAAAAAAATGAATGACTAAGACTGAAGTGCTTCTTATTCTTATTTGCTTCTTGACAATATACACTGGATTAAATAAATTGGAGAGTATCATCTTATCCTTAGGATCCAATCTAATCCTTTACAAATAAAATGCACTTATATACTTCTTATGCTGAGACACCTGATAATATAAACTGTTTTATTTAAAATGTTCACTAATTATTTGTAATTATATAATTATATAAAAAATATGTATACTTATATATGACACATATTGATTTATATGTTATTGTAATCATATTTTATATTTATTTGAGATTTTAATAGTTAATGATTTTAACGATCACTTGTGATTCTATAAGTAGAATTTTATAATTAGATACGATTTAAGTAAAAACTTATATTTATTTTTTCAATTTTTGTACAATGCAAATCAGTAACTACACAAGAATTTATGAATTTGAAATATCTTTTGGATTTTTAAAAAAAAATCTTTTAATATTTTAATAATATTATGCGATAAAAATTAGTTGAATTACTATAGTCTTAATAATAATGAAAAAATTTATTTACTACTAATATACTACCATTAACGTCTACTATATACTCAAAGTATTATTTATTACAATGTTTGTAATTTTATTATTATTTGATAAATATAAATTACTTTTTAGTCTCTCATCATGCAGAAGTATTTACAATATTAATACATAATTATTTTAACTCTATATTACTAATACGCCCTCATAATTGATAAAAAACATCAACATTTTCACAAAGATATATAATTTCAATATAAAAACAATAAACATTACTATCAATATTTTACAATAATACATAAATTACTAACTTTTGTAATTTTTAATAGAATATTAATATCTAATTACTATGTGCTAAAACATCGAGAAAAATATATTTGAATATTAATAATATTCTTTTAACTTTATTTATACGAATATGTTTTAGGGACGTAAAATGTCGACAAGTTATTAATCTTTGTATACAATAAAGTTCGATAGGTCCAACCGCAACACGTCAAAATCTAAACATTATTTGTAAAGTATGTATCGAAGATTTCTAGATTTTTTAGCATACACCACTAGGTCTTACAAAATGACAAGGTAGTGACGATGATAAATGACACAATTTAAAAATAACTGAAGAAAATGCATTATGTCATTTATGAATATTTTACATATTATTTTAATATCTGTATTTTAAAATAGACGTTTAAAATATTATTTATTTTCTATTTTAGGTTCAGTTAGGTTTGTTATAATTTAGCGCATGTTCTTTTAAGATGAGTAATGAATTTACTTAATTATTATATTTTAATACGCTTATTACCAATTATTTTCATCAAAATCAACAGGAATTTTTTTTTTTGAACTAAGTAAATTTCCCATTAAATCGTTTTTTAAACGTATAATTTTGTAATAAAGAGCATTTTCATTCTTGGTTTTTACATATTTAAAAATATTAGGGTTCCTGTTAGGGTCAAAATGTCGGTATTTTTCGAGTTATTTTTTTCAGTATGTATGTATTACATATTATCTACTGGTAGAATAAAAATATTTTTTAAGATGATATATTATTCTAATTTTGATTGAAATTGAATTCCAGTTTAGTGTACTTACTTGAGCCTGGTAATTTTCTATATTTTGTATTTTTCTGAATAAGTATATTATTCCTTGTAATATTTTTTTACATTTTAATAATTTATGATTACTTTTTATCGATTTATGCAATTTTCATTTAATTTTGTGTTTTAATATATTTTAATACTTTGATGACTTAACAAATATTTGACCGAGGAAAATAATTATTTATTTTCAACATAATAGTGTATTATTAGATAATATTTAAGTATTCATTAGGTATTTAAAATCTTATATAATAAATAAATATTGTATGTTCTAGTGACTACGTTTATTGTTAATGACTCGGAAAAAACGAAGAAACAATGTCTAACCCTGCTATTGAATTCTAAATTATGATATAATTCAAATCTTACTACATTTAACTCTTACTAATAATTTAATTATTAAAAACAATTTCGTCACTTAGGTATTCGAGCGCATATTCTAGCTTTACAAAAACGTCCCATAATTGTTGTAAAAACATGTTTTATTGCAAATAAATAGGAAAAATAACTTTTTAAGGTATAGTTTGTGATAATTTTTCATTCGCATGAATTATGAATTTACTCTATTGATATGTAAAAAATATTGATAAAAAACAAATATAAAAAAATCATTGCGAAAGCATTTCTTCCTCGTGTGACTCAGAGTAGTACTTTTATATTAATATATTTTTTTTTACATTTGATATTTATCAGTTTTTAACTGTTATCGATTTAAAAAAAATTCTACTTAAACTATTGTGTAAAAAAAAAAATTAAGAATATAGTTTGCTCTTTCGAGTATTTGTATAAGAAAATGTATAATGTTTTAAAGTATTGCAAACTAATGTTTCAAAAAAAGTATAAACAAATTGATGGTTTACTTATTATATTTATGTTTCTTGTGACTGTCAATATAATTAAAAACTATGTTAGTTAAATATTTTTTATTTAACAATTTTTAAATATTTTATGTTATAAATTCTTAAATTCATGTTATTCATGAAATGCAGAAATTAAAATAATTACGTGATTATTAAAACAAGTTGATAGCAATCGATAGGAAATATTTTATTAGTAGTGCCTTCAAAAAAAAATTGGCACGTTGATACAAAATAGTTTTGAATTTTGCGTTTAACGTATAATATAGAATATACCTAAATTATACAATATTGTGCAATTTGTATAGGTTATTCTCATTTTTATTTCCTTCTTGATACTCAGAAGTTTGATTACACAGACTTAGATAGTTATAGTTAATTCTATATATTACTATAGTAATATCATAATTTTTTTGTTATTTATCGTGTCCATATCATTTAGGTTCATATCGTATATTTTGGCTTTGTTATTATTGTGATCTGAATGAATTTAAGTTTGTGTGTTTGCGTGTACGTTTTTGTGTAAGTTTATGTTTATGAACTTGTCTATTTAGAATTCAATTTAATTTGTGCTACATTCACTAACATACTAATATTGAGTTTCTTGCAATGTAGCTGAGAGCAATCAAGTGTAAAATGTTAGCAATCGTCCATGTTACGAATACTCGTCAATACATCTATAGCAAAATTATTGCCATTCGTGTTATTGTTATTCCTTTTTAATGATTTGAGTATATTTTTGTAGTTGGTTGGGAAAGCAATTTAATAATTCGATGACAAGTAAAATAATATTGAGAATTATAAATTATTATTTTTTAAATCAAAAAAAAAAAAAGTGAATACTAATAAGTAAAAGTACTAAAAAGTAAATAATGCCGTCGAAAATATTTTTATTTTATCTGTTAACAATTAAACTTGTTGTACACAAAACAATCGATACTTTCTTCTTTATATTCTTATAATATATTAGTAAATTAATTAATATTAAGTATTAATGAATTTAATTAAATTTAATAATTATAATATAATCATATTATATGATTATATGATTATATTTATTATATTATTATTATATTTATATTATATAAATCATATTTATAATTTTGTACAATTAGAATAGTATTCCATAAGAAAAAATCAATATCTTGTATATTAGTCTTATATTTGATTTAGACTACCTTTTGTAATGTTACATAATATATATTCTGCCTCTTTACATTAACATATTTTACTTAAGTATAAAAAACGTACGTAGTCTACAAAGGTTAGGTAAGTCAATATTTTCAATGGGTTGGATTAAACAGGGTTGGATACATGTTTATAGTTACGTCTTCACTAGTTTTATAAGATAATAATATTATTTTATAAAATAATTAAATAATTTATAAAATTATAGTTCTCTGTTAAAATTTAAATTTAAAAAATTTGACCACAAATATTCATTACTACTCATTATTATTGAAAATTTATACAAAGCTACTTAATTATTTAGATAACCTCACCTCACGAAACATATTATAGTTAAAATTGAATTAATTAAGTTGTATAATTATTGAAATCTAATATAAATTCATAAAATTCTTTATATCTAATATACGTAGTTATGATAGATATACCGAGTAAATCTAAGATATTTCAATAAACTTAGAATAACTCTTCAGTAAGCCTTGATATTATGTTAGATTTGAAGGTGGCTGCTATCGAATTTAAAAAAGATTTTGAATTCAACTCAAATAATTTAGGTGTTGGGTTTTGTAAAAGGTTCATTTTTTCAGTATTTATATAAAAAAAAAAAAAAAATAGGTACCTATAAAAATGATAAAACACCATTAGAACATTCAATGATTAACTTTGATTTAAATTAATACTTCAAAATGTGAATACTTAAAATATAAAGTAATACTTAAATTTAATATTAAACTAACTATTAAAATTGATATGATATTTTCTTTGGATAGTAAATCATTTTATATTATATATTGATATTAAATCATTTGATGATTTTATTCTGTAAATATTTTATTTTATTTTATTATATTATTTATTTTAACCACCAAAAAAACTTTAACTTAAAATGACTAATGTTTTTTTCTCAACTATATATATTTTACACTGCTTAATTGTTTTTTAAGCTCTCATTAAATATTAATTTTTTGTTTATGCCCATCATAATTATAAAATATATAATTGTATATAATTATATAATTATAACATAATTTGTTACATAAACATGATTATTCAGATATATTTTTTATCCAATTTTTGAATACATTTTTTTAAAATCGACTCTCTCACTCTTAAGAAATTATCCCTTTAAATCCCACTGTAAATTATCAAAACATTTTTCAGAATAAATAACATTACAATATTAATTATGAAGTTGGTAGGTAATACTGAGTGATTGGAACAAAAAAAGCATACAATTTTAAAAAACTGTATATTATTGGAAACGTGTAATGTTATAAAATTAGTAGTAAAAAAAAGCGATTTCCAATAAAGTACCGAGAATAAACATTAGTTTAATTTATAAAAAATAAATATACTAAGTTGGTATAATAGAATTTGGACTCTTTGAACTTATTTTTATAGCTTAAAATGTAAGTGAAATATTTTACTAAAATTGTGTCTCTTGGTTACATTTTTAAGATTAACATTTTATTTTATAACACATAAGTAAAATGTTCCATAAAATTGCAATAAAATAAAAAACTATTTATTCTTGGAAATGTTTTATAAAGAATGAGATTAAAAATACTCAGTTACATTTACTTTTATGAGTCCTAGAAAATTAGTTAAGTAATGAACGAACTCCAGTGCCACGTAATACAATCACTGTTCAAACTAAATATTACGTAATTAGTAAATGCTCATATATTACGTGTGGTTATCTGTTGACTGTTGTTATTACTAAAGATATGTAATCGTGTAAAGTTTAATTCAAACTTCTTATACATTTTTCGCTTATGGAAACTCGTTATTATTTTATAATTCATATTTATTTATAATTACTTAGTAAGTTAAAGTATAATAACAAATCAATTAAAATTTTTTATTTATCTAAATAATTATATAAGTACATTAATAATGATTAGCGTAATAAATTTATTTTACAAAAACGAGCTCATAGAACAGCTGTATTCGATCTTGTAATTTTTTTCAAATATTATTCAGTTGTTTCTCATTAGAACTGATCTCAATCAATGTTTATCATGAAACTATAAATACTAAATTCTACTATTTAAATACTTTAAAATACTTATCAATAATTATTTGAAAATAATGCACTCCTGCAAATTACTATATTATCATAAAATCGTATCAATAAATATTAAAAATTAAATAAAATAGCAATTAAACAGTTATATGGTATTAATTAGTTTAAATCAATAAATATTAATCAAACTGATATTTAACAGTGATAAACTGAACTAAGTATACTATTTATAATTTAAATTGTCAAATTGAATGTTGAATTATGTCATTATGATACAAACATGTTGAGAACCTCAGTTTAAGATAGTGTGATAATACCTTCTTCTTCTCTTTTGTCTTTCTCTCATCTATTTTGGGTTGGCCACTCTTGTTCTAAACCTCCACTCATCTTGATTTTCTGCATCCTCTACGTACGCACCAACATATCATTCTCAATTGTATTCAATCATCTCTGTTTTGGTCTTCCTCTTTTCCCTTCAATATTCATTTTCATGACAACTCTTATTGCATTTGCTTCTTCTAGCCTCATGCCAAAACCATCTCAGTCTATTTTCTCTCAACTTGTCCATTATAGACGCTATACCAATACTACCTCTCACATATTTGTTCCTTATTATTATTCTTTATTATTACTATCTTTTCTTGTCACTTTATTCATGATAATATAGACTTGATAATATAGACTTGATAATATTTTCTGATTTTATTATAATTTTATTTTATTTACTTATATAATCAATTATTATTTTAAATTAAAAAAAAAATAAAAATAAATTTGTTGTAAATTTGACAAATTTCAAAAATTAGTTTTTTGTTTTATTAATTTAAATTTAAATTCATATTAATGCTTTTTTGAATACATTAATATATGAGATATCTGTTAGTATTTTTTCTCTGAATCAAATCAAAACTTAATCAGTTTTTACTCTAATTAAAAATAAGTCTATGTTTTCTATCATGCTTATCGTTGAAAATATTTTAAACAAATTGAACATCTACACGTTAAATAAATTATTAAGGTAGATTTAACAAATTTAATAAAATCATATTATTAATAAGAAACCAATTTTTTTTTTATATAACTAGGTACTGTTATTTATATTTACAATTTAAATGAACATGCGAAGACGTTAGGTACTTCGATGTATTAAGAGTATTGCATTTATTAACATAAGTATGCAAGCGCCTTTCTTTTTTAATTTAAAATCATTCTGTAAAATAGCACTGTAAAGTAACTTCTTGGAGCTATTTTTTTTCCTATAATAATTTGATATGCTTTTATATAAGAATTATTATATAATATTATTATTTTATTGTGATTAAAAGTCCATTTCTTAAGAATTTGATAAAAGTACGTAATTAAAATAACGATAACTTATATATTTTTATTGAAATTTTGCTCATATTTTATTTATTTTAAATTTTATAAAAGTATTTTGAATAGTAAAAAGTGAACTACTAAGATGTTTTGATGAAGAAAAATAATTATTATAAAAATATATTTGAAAGTTCTTTTGGACACAAATGTTATCTATCATGTTTACATTTGTCTGTGTATTAGAAATAATTGATAAATTTTTCAAAAATCGTATGTTTATACTATTTCTGTATTTATTCAAATATTTATGTATTTTAAAAATACAACATTTGATTAATTTTCATGGCTAATTGATTTTTATTAACATTTTATTTAACGTCATTAATATGTATATACATCAGAATATAAGAAATATAATATTTTTCAAAACTCGAAATAGTTTTAATTTATGCAATCATTTAATTTGTGATTATATTTTGAATCTAATCAAGTTTCAGGTAAATAATTTAGGATTTTAAAATTGTTGTAGGCATTACAAAATGCATGTTAGTGCGTTCAATTTATGTGTATTCATTTTAAATCGTTTCGTGGAATTTGTACAGTTAAAATTCAATAAATTATCAGAAGATGAGCGAGTTAAACTAAAGAAAAATACGGCATTGTTCTTTTACTTTAAAAATAACGTCAGCACTTATCAAATGTTATCGCTGAACATACTGTGAATAGTAATTTTCACGTTGGCATTTTAGTGATTTTTCACACCGTAGCTCGGTCCCTAAAATCTCAAATTCACAACATCATATGTTGAATAAAATGTGAAATTTCCATAATCATACGGCTACTGTTATTTTATTTATTTTTTCAGTTATGGACAAACGGCACATATTTGTTGATGAGTATCACGTTCAAGTTTGACAGAGACCTGACCACACGAAATATGTACCTATGTGCGTACGAGTCGCGAAAACCATCCAACGGACTGACATCATCGTTGTGGAACATATTTAATGGTTTTAGTGATAATAATGATGGCCGATGGGTAAACCAGGGCGATTCTGTTGTCATCAGGTCCGATGAAATGGTAATACAGTCTGCCGATTCAAAGGATTCTTTGCTCAGCAGGTGAGCGACCTCGAACTATCAATAAATTATGTTGCACTGCTGTTATACAAGGCGTTTGTTGCACTTTTAGTTTTGTTCTTAACAATATGCACGCGAATCCATTTCGATTTTAAAAATTACTTTTCGCTTTCAATAGCTACACGTTGTTGGGCTTCTTAAAACAATGTGTCTTTCGAATCACGAAATAAATTGTTCTAATGTATTATTGCTATTCAGAATTTCTTTTATTCTAATTGGAATATTACACATTTACATTCGATGAATGAATTTAATTAAATTGTTCGAACTCAGAAATAATATTCCATTTATTTTATTTAAGTCTCGGGGTAAAAAAATGTTCTAGTATTTTATTTATATTTTACAACATTTTTTCTTTTATCTTTTTTATACCTGATAGTATATTCTTATTAATTTAAAACAAGTTATGATCTACAATTGATTGTTGTTACATTTAAATTAAATTGATTATTCAATACGTGTGTTTGTATTATTTTATTTTCAATGTATTGTTATTTTATCAATACGAGCTTTTTATAATTTAAAATAATTTGATTTTATATATATAAATAGAATGTACATGTTTAAAAATCAACATTATAATAATAATATGTAAAAATTAAAATCAAATTTAATAGTTATTGAGATTAAGTACTTATTTTTATAGAACGCTAAACTGAAACAGTAAAGCTTTAAACTCAATTATACTTCTGATTTATTAGGTGTTTATTATTAGGTACGTTTCAATATATATGTATACATTTTTGGAACAAAAAAATAATTATTTCTGATGTATTGACTTATAAGCTATTTTACTAAAACTCATAATATTAGTTGGTAATAATTAGTATAGTTTTGAATTAATAAGGTAGGATTTTTTTTACTTGACTTTGGTATCATTACATTAATTATTAAATATATGGAGAATGTTAATTTCATTGAATTTTGTATTTTTTGTTTTCACATTTTTTTTTGGGATGAAAGTTTATTTTAATTATAATTTATTTTTCGTTATATTTAACAGACAAAGGAGACAGCAAGGTCATATGTTGAAAAATGTTACACCCCTAGCTACAGCATACATGTCGCAAGTAAATTTATTTGGCTTGCGGATGGAATATTCAGATGCAGGTGTAGACTATGATGATCAAGGTGTGCCACAATTATTGGTACAACGAATGGCTCTGTTTCGTTTATTCGGTAGTGGTTGGTCTGAGAATACATTATTTGTCCTTACTGAAAAAACTGGTGACAGAGGTGGTCCATGCGAATTTCCTATCGGGGAGGTTCAGAAAGTATGTAACATTTTTTTATTAAATATACTTAATATAAGTTCATCATTTTTTTTTTTTTTTTTTATAAAAATTGTTTCGGATTCTCAAGTGTATTTATACAAAATGTGTTAAAATGGAAACCGTCAATAATAAACATCCGTGTTATAGTTAAATTGTATACATACATTTATAAATAATGTGAATCAATAATTTTCGTTGAATATTTGAATATTTACCCATTGCATAAACCAAATACCATTAAAATTAAATATTATTCCTACGTGGTGTTTTTTAGGTAAACATTTCAAGCGAAGACCCAAACACAGTTCAGCTAAGCATTATCCTACCACAAGCCAGTAAAGCTGGTACAATATTTTTCTTTTGCTCGAAAGAGAGTAATATCCCTACCTCGGTTTGGACACATATGGGTACCGAATATTACAAAAAGATGGGAGTATACGAAAAAATGTTACCGTTTTGGCTGCAAGTGGCTATCATTCTCACATGCCTGTCATTTTCTTCCCTTTTCTCTGGTCTAAATTTGGGCTTAATGTCATTAAATCGAATGGACTTGAAGATCATTTGTAATACGGGTACGGATGCGGAACGCAAGTACGCCAAAGCTATACTGCCCGTGCGTATTCACGGTAACTACCTGTTGTGCAGTATTCTGCTAGGAAACGTTATGGTCAATTCGATATTCACTATTCTGTTGGACGATTTGACATCCGGCTTGGTGGCGGTTATAACGTCCACGCTAGCCATTGTTATTTTCGGTGAAATCACTCCGCAAGCTGTTTGTTCACGTCACGGTTTGATGATCGGTGCCAAAACCATATACGTCACGAAAACCGTAATGGTATTAACCACACCGCTGTCTTGGCCCATAAGTAAAGCTTTGGATTGGGCACTTGGCGAGGAAATCGGTAGCACGTATAACAGAGAACGTCTAAAGGAGTTAGTCAAGGTTAGTGATATTTATTTCATTCTTTTATACGAAACATATTTTAACACTTACAAACATACACTACACTACATACTACATAATAGTTATGTATTAGTATTTAACCAAAGAGAATTGCATGGATTTCTTATAATTGTCAAGTTTTCAATTGGTCATAGATATTTAGTCCAATGGTTATAAATAATATAATAAATATATATCAGTATGTTATCAGTGACTTTAGTAAATCTGAATACCACTGTTTGATCTACTAATTTTATTAATATATTTCATTGTTGGGTTTAATTTTTTTCTTAAATGTTTAAAATATAACGATGCAAAGGACTGTAGTTATATATCTATTTTTTATGTTTTTTGTTCCTTATGTTCTTTATTTCAACTCAAACTATTACTTGTCCTATAAATTACTATTATAAGCTTATAATTAAATAATTATTATTTTACATAGGGCTTAAGTTAGTTTTGTAAATAATTTGATGCAATTTGAACATAAGTGTAAATTATAACTCGACAGTATTGTAAGTTTATCTTCGATATATTTTAATAGGAAATCAAACTACTTTATTCGAAAACATTATCATGTATTAGTGGTGTAACTAATAAATGATAATGTTATTTTGATTAGTTTGTGTCAAGCTAATGTTTAAACATTTAGTTTCAATCAATGATTCTATCCAGAAGAATTCCATTTAATGATAAATTAATGATTGATTTATAATAGGATTTTAAATTGTCTATACATACATTTAAATTAACATCCATAATTTTTGATTTAAAATTAAATATAAAATAATTATATTTATATTTATATTATTCATAACAAATGATTGTTAGGAGGACGTGATACACAAAGGTGTACGCATGTAAAGATACCTAGATCAATGAAAATACGGATTACATTACGTGAGCATACATGTGAGTGCGTAACACGAAATTCAGGTAGAGCCTTCAGTGAACCTATAAATATAACAAAACATTTATTTACGATTATTAGATAGGAAAATTATACTTTGCGGACATAACTGATCAATGTAAAATTGTAGCAGAAACTTTTTTTATTTTTAAGAGAGCAATCAAATATTACGTCAGACAGGACTCCTCCTCCTCCTATCTTACGTCAACGTTTTTCATGAAACCCCTAAATTATTTTATTGTTATTAATCAAATTAATTTCTTCAATAATCAAAATAAAGATAATAATAAAAATTATAAGATGGCACGTCTTCGATGCTGTCGTTAACTGATCGACTTTTGCTTTTATCTCGCGTTTATTCGAATTTTGATTGATATGATGTTGACATTAGTTTGAGATTTAGCCTCTTTCCCTCCATATAAGGTACTATCAGATTTCTCGAACCCCTTCCTCACTGGTCTGCTGACATAATACTTAAATGTTCCCAAAGAAGTGAACATTATCTATGATGTAATCATTTTTATTTTTTCGATAACTTATCTTAATATTTTTTGTTTGTTTATAAAAAAAATATATTAAGAAATAATATTAAAAAATAACTATGGATCCATTAATCCTAATAAAAATAAAAAAATAAATAAAAATACTACATCGTAGTTAATGTTCTGCTGTTAATGACAAAACAAAATTGGACCCTTCATTATAAAGATACATGGTGCGTATATTTATACATTATTATATTTATTATAAATAATTATTTATATTTATATGTTATTTATGATGGTTGCGTACCGGGTAAAACGTATTGTTACTCATGGTTGTGTTTCGGCTGTATCACGTTCTCTTCAATTTATATGAAATTTAAAAAATGCATGCTCAGCTTATAATTTATATTTTTAAAACAGACAAAATGTATTGTGTTGTTATCACATTAACAAAGTATACAAACTGAAAATTCATAATACATGGCTTTTTGTATGGATTTCAGTTTTGATAATTTATTTATTGAATAAATTATTCATGGTAGAATATTAACTAACTAATTAATTCAATAACACTTAATATAAATTGCAATTGACGATGCATGGAACATTAAGGTAATGTACAAATAATATTGCAGAGTGAAACATCAGTGTTTTTTTTTTTTTTTACTAATACATAATAATTATTTTACTATTAAATTTAATCTTTTAATTTCTATTAATTATTTTTATAATGTAATTCAATAACTTGTGTTTAACATAAAAGCATACATTTATCAAATTTAATAAGTTTTTATTAATTTTAAAAAAAAACAATATATAATCTATAAAAAATATAATTTATTTTTCATAAGAAATTTTAAGTGAAATTATTTCTTATTAAATATTTCAAATTTTGAATAGATATTTAACTCTAAGAAAATATTACCTGTTTTTAATATTGATCATAAAAAAATAAATAATTTTAGTATTTAAAATATAAGTTATTACAAAACAATTGGACTAGGTTATCTCTATCAACTTAGCAGGTATCTCAGTTAGGATACCCTAAAAAAATTTAACTTTTTTAATTATAAAATATGTTTTTTTATATTTTAATTATAAATTAATTGTATAAAATTATTGTTAATTAATAACGTTAAATAATTTAACTGAAAAAAGTTATTGTTGATAATTAAGTTGGTAGGTTCTAACTAGAGCTAGATAGTCTTTTCACTCAGTTGATTATTTATCTATTAAAAATTATTTATAATTTTGTTTCTGTATAAAAATCATATTATTGATTTTAAAATATAAAAATACACCATAATTTTGTTAAAATATGTTGTGCTTACAGCATAAAACCACTAGATGTCATCATAATCGTTTGTATTCAACTAGATAAAAATAAGTATACAGTCATAAAGAACTTTCTATTATATTTTGGTTGTTAAATACCCTTTTTTATCAAGTTAATTGCAAAATATTACAGCGATGTCTAGTGGCTGCGTCATCATAGGTACTAACAATACTTACTTATTATTTTACTTTATATTATTAAGTAGGTATAATAATTAGTTTAATAGTAACAATAGGATTGCACATCTGTAGTAAAACCAATGAAAATATAAACATAATTTGATACGAATAATTTAATAATTTCCACCATAGTTTTTTTCACCGATAACCATTTTAGTATTAAATATGTACTAACTTATTACAAAATATTTAGGGTGTTTTTAGCAGAAATCGTATTTATGATTTTTTTTTTTTTTTTTTTAAGTTGAATTATGTAGATAATATAAAAAAAAAAAAAACACAATTTATTTCAGGCTAATTTTTAATGGAGCATTATACAATTATGCTTCATCTGTTCTTATAATAATAATAAGCAAATGGGGTACGGTATCATATAATGGTTAGCCACAATTGTCTTTCGGGGTCATGGTTAAACTACGTCCGGTTTTATTTCCTGGATGTGTGATCACCCGAATATTTAACTACAAATCGATGATCATGCATTCACATGTGTTTCGACCTACCCAGTACCCACAAACCGACATAAAACTTTCAGTTCCTCTTTTACACTTGATAGTTGTAAGTCGCAGGTTAAACAAATAATAAAAAATAAAAAGTAATCAGGATCAAACAGTTATAATCTTATTCTAAAAAATTGTTTAATTGTAATAAATAAATTCAACAGTCTTTTGTTTATCTTAGAAGTCCATTTAAAAACCCTATTATTTATTCAAATAAAGTATACTTTATTCATTAATGTACATATTATAGGTTTTTTATTGGCCTTAAAATAATGTGTGTTGAGCCCAGACTCAAGTATTTAACATCTTAAGTTAAAAATATAAACCGATAAAATAATAGGTATTTGTGATATTTACACATAATCTTTATTTAAGAACAAAATTTGTAAACTCTTAACTTGGGTGTTATATTTTTTGTATACCGCGTAGTATAAAATAATGACTTATAAACAAAGAAATATTTTACACAATCATTGTTTATGCCCTTTTTATGCCAATATTTTTTTCCTCCTACACTCGAATTTATGAAACAAAATTCCTTGAAGTTTGCTGTTCTACCATTAAGTATAATAATAAAAAATATTAAAATTATTTATGATAAATTTTGTTTTTATCTACACCATTTCACGATCGTCTTTTATCGTGTAATATAATATCATTAACGACTACACGTTGTATTATTAATAAATAAATATTTATTTTTATTTCATTCGCATACAAGGATATGCCGACATATTACGTTAATGAAATAATAAGATGCCAATGAGTTTCTCATTCTCTTCCTACAGTTATATATTGTTACAAGTATTATTGAAAATATTTTGTTAAGACAAATTTTAAATTTCTATCTACAATTCAAATCAAAAATATTAGTTGATTTTTTTTAATGCAAAAACTATATAAAATCACATTTGATATAAGATAAAACATTAATACTTTCAAAAAAATATTAAGAAAATTATATGGATTCTGGGAAATATAAGTGTTATAGGTTTAACATACGTCAGACGAGAACTTATTTAATCATTGGAAAATTTATATTAGATAATAGTAATAAAATTAATAGTATGTGCATTTGTAGTTATTTAACTTTATGTTGTGACTATAATGCATTTAATGACAGTTGTTTTAAGATGATTGGATCGCACACATTACGTGTGCAACGTACGTATAAGATCAATGAATCGTTGCTGCGTTATTATGCTGTTTCAAGGTCGCATAACTTATCGGTTTTTTTTATTTAAGATACATATTATGTACAGATATATTTTTTTTCAGACCCTTCCATTAAAATTTATCTAAAACAATTCACCATATGATTATATGCTTGTAATCTATTATATTCGTTGTTTCTTGATATATTTTACAATATACAATCGAAAACAATAAAAATACAATCTGTTGTATTACAATATTTTATTATGTACTATAATTATTATTGTTTAGTATTCAAAAGCATATTAAAAAAAAAATGTTTATATAATTTTAGTATATTTTCGATTTTAATTATCCTAATGAATAATTTTACTTTTTGATTTTTTTTTAATATGATATGAATATTCATAAATAGCTTTACGAACAACAATAATTATTATTGTTTTCCAGGATTTCTTTGGAATAAAGTGGTTTAATATTTTTAACCATTTTATTTTTAACCAATTTTTAATTGGTCAAAGACTATGTACCTATTATCACTATAGTATTATTAAAAATGTTTATTTTACATATACTATTCAAAGTTGATTTAAAAGTTTGTTATAATTGAAATCTTTAATGACTAAATAAACTGTAAAAGTATAATGTATCACTAGATTGGTAAGAAATATTTAATATTTTTGGGGAAGTAAAAACAAGTATTAATATAATGAATATTTATATTTTAACAATAAGATAATTTCGTGTTACATGATTATTATATTTCGACTTAAAAAAAAAAATAAAAAATAATAATAAATAAAAGTTAGTAAATGGTTAATACTCGTAAATACATTACGGTTAGTATATTACAAACATAATAATATTCCAGCCTAAGCATTTACTTATTTCTATGTATAAATTATTTATTTATTATATTTTATCATTTGAGGATAATGTAAACGTTTCACGCAGGGACATTTTGAATTAGAAACTTAGTGCAAATATTCAATCATAATAGCAGTATGGAGAGGTGGTTTTTTATTTTTATTTTTAAGAGGTATTTTTAAAACAAAAACTAACCTAAAAAATCATTGGCTGTAATGTTAAAGTTTAAATTATTATATTTCTTTAGAAAAAATGAGTAATTTTATGGTTTTTAATATAAGAATTATTTTATTACTTGGTATATTCAAATTGGGACTAGATTAGATATTCAATATCTTTATACACACATTACTCTGACCTTCATTCAAAACAATTTTCTGAATACCATCGTTTGTAATTGCTTCAACATTCATACAAAATAACGCGATTAACACAACAAAGAATCAGTTTATAAGCGATTTATTTTTAATTTCTGCTTCAGACATTTGAATTTTGGGTGTACGATCTCCGATAAATCCATTAATGTTTATCATTATATGAATTTATTGTCATACATTAAAAAATAATTACAGTTAATTTTTTATTAACTATTATTTTATAGTAAAATAATTCATCATTTCATCTGAGGAGAACTTCAAAATATGATGGTTGTTATCTCTTTCATTAACTTTCAGGATATTGCTATGAAAAATTTCTTTTGTTTTATTATTTCTTTTCTTTATGAATTGCATAGCTGTAATGATAATGTTAATATGTTTTTATCATATTAATTATCCTAGAAAAACGAGTTTACTCTAATATTATATAGATATGTGCAAACATATTATATTAATTTTTTTAAAAAACACTCCAGTTAAAAATTAAATTTAAGTTATGCTAATATGTTTAACTATTAGGTAACTAAAAAAATATATTTAAATATACCTGATAAGGCGTTTATATGTTGTAAATTTAAATATTGCTTTTATAAAAATTTTCTACTATTATTTTTCATATAATTTATATTGATATTTCAAAGCATAATATTTTTTAAATTTTACTTAAGATTAATGTAATTCTTGATGTTGTAAATACGCGCACCACCCGTGTCCTGTCTGAGAACCCAAGTGTAACTTATCTACTTAAATTTTTTTGTTATTTTTCGTATCTATAATATGATAAGAAAGTAGCAACTTGAAATTATACTGAACATATGAAAGGCATTTTTCTAACTAATTGTTATAATTATAGTCTTGATATTCTATAAAGTTTTGGCTTGATTTTACAAATTTAAAGAAGGATTTGATTTATTATTCATTGTTAAAAAGTTAATTTTTAATACAACTGTTATACCCAGTGCATAATTACGTTGCAAATCTTAAATTGTATGCTTGCGGATTAATGAGAGTAAGCTCTTGTTTATAAATTATTTGCACAGATTGTAATTTTAAATACTGCATATTATATAGTTAGTTAAGTTTTTAACACGAATAAGAAATTGAATAAGAAATTATTCGTTCCGAAATTACTTATATCTACAGTTGAATTTTCGAACGATGCGTTTGGTTAGGCTAGGTAAATAAATATTTCCGTAGAACTTCAGTGTATATGCTTGAAATCCGTATAAATCCTTGGATATATATACTATTTGCAAGGGCAACTGTCGTGAACCTCCACACACCAATTGGTAGCTTATCATGTAGATTGGTAGATCATGCCAAATATTACGAAACCATAAGCACAGAGATAGACGATTATGACGTTTTATAGTCTGAATGACATTATATAATATAATAATGATGTGTGTACACAATATATAAGAAATGTAGGTGTAAGGTGGAGTATGACATAAGATGAGTAGAATTATCAAAGACATTAGGCGTCTAATACAATTGTTGAAAAACTTATTTCATCTAATACAATGTTTTTTTACTTAAACGTTTTACTGTTAAATAAAATATACCGTCTGATATGAAGTACTGGCAAATTTAATCTAAATAATATTTTACTTTATTTAATAAATTATTATAATTCATATAAGATATAATAATGATTAACAGGCTATTAGTTAATTTTCATCTAAAAACTTTTAATAATAATGGAGACTAATTTTGAACTAGAAAAATGTTTTAAAAATTCAATTTAACTATGAAAATTATCCTCTCTTTACGATTTAAAAAAATTTCTTTGAACTAAAGCATATAAAATAAAATTAGACTTCTTGAAAGCGTTAAAATATGAAATAACTAATAAAGAATTTAGAATCATAATACTCTTTAAAAGAGACGTTAAATGTGGCCAAAAATAGAATAACTAATATTATTATTAAATGTTAACAATCGGGTTCTATTTGTTAGATTATAAATTAAATCAACCGTCGGAATTCATAATATTATAATTCTAAGATACCGTGATTAATAACTAAATCAAGGAACATTCCTATAATACCTTAATGATTGATACTTTTAACTATATTATATATATATATATATATATATACTACGCTATATAATTTGAAACTAAAACCATTGACATTATCGAAGATTTTAAGTTCTAAATTCAAATTGGTTTAAAAATTTAATAATCTTTCATAATTATTCAATCTGCGCTTGGAGTATTTTTGAAGCAATTAAAATTAAAGAGATTAATTGGAAATTAATAAAGATTTCTGTAACCATGTGTGTATATATTTATAATGGCACACTGATATAATTAAATATTTTATCAAATTTATCGAAAAATTACCAAACGCACGATTATAAAAATTATTATATTACTGAAACTGATATCATTGTTTTTACATCTATAAGTCTTTAGTATCTATATTATATATATTGTTCGTTTTACACGAAAAAATATATAATGAAATACACCTTGTCTGTATGTTTTCAAGAAATCAATAAAAAGGTGTGTTCCTAAAGGTGTGTTGAAACACACAGTAAAGTATGTTATTTAAAACATTTTCACTGTACGGATTAGTTATAAATTTTAAAATTGTTTGCATATAAATACAGCCACATATTTTACCTAAAGTTATCGATTATTTTACTATTATGAATCACTATAATGAATTTAAAGATTTTTTTGATTTTAATTTAATCAATTTCGTTCAAAGTACAATTTTTATAGTTTTAAATACATTATTTTTTACGTTTGAATGAATTAAAAGCTGTTCTTTTATTAGAAAATTATGTTATAAATATAATTTTATACATAAGTATATGGTTCAAAAAATGTATTTCGATAAAAGTGTACATTAAGGTAATTTCAAGTTCTGCAAACTTTTAAAAAAGTAAATTTAACTTATTTAATGAATTTGAAACGTTAATACAAATAAGAGACGGAAAAACGTTATTACATTTTTATATGTATTATTAATCGCGGAAATTAATTGCAGGTCAAGTGATCTATATTGTTATATTAATCTTGCGAAGATATATATAAACAGTATATATTTTTATTAATATAACCTAACCTTATATGTTTAATATGATTCCTAATTATTTTATAGTTTATGCGCTGTTTTCGAATGGATTTTATATTTATTTATTATAAGTAAATATTAATGTATATCTGATTGTTGAAAGAAAAGAAGAAACAATACATTATTTGTATGAAGAATTAAAATGTAAGAAATTACATAAAAAGAGATATGCTATAACAAAGAACAGAATTTAAACATTACTAAATTTCTTAATTTTGTTTACTTTGATGTATATAATTCGAAAAGCGATTTCAGTAAAACAAACAAAATTATTATTTGAAAAATTAAAAACAAAATTATATCTATTGATTTGCTTCTAAAGAGAATTTAGGCCAATACAATATTAATTATTTTTGGAAATGTAAATTCAATTAGCCAAGTTATTAAAAACGTAAATAGATAATGAAATTGCTTAAAAAAATGATAAAATAGAGGTTCCATCTGACTAAAGAAAAATATAATTTTTGAACATCGTGTGTGTTTTTGCTTAAAAAATCTAACAATTAATATGGTTTATTTATGACCTATATTATGAGTGATTTGAAAAGATTTATCTCTCAAAATAAATTATTAAACATTCGATGTAGGTAAGTGATTTACTTTGGTAAGAAGACCTACTAATTCGGTAATAAAATTATAGGGTTTATATTGCCGTGTATTATAATTGATATAATTTGACGTTTATCTAAGTAAAATAGTAAAAAATATTATTCAATTATAATTAAAGTGAATTATCAAACTGTAGAACCTCTAATTCGTTTAATTTTACAAATATTTTCTGCGTTATTAGCAAACAAATACAATTTTAATTGCACCGTCTATATGACTGGAAGGCAATCGTTAATGAACATTATAAGTCCTAAATACGTAAAATACGTAAGCCCTACAAAATACCTGACGAGATATAATTGTATTCGACAAAAACATGAAATGTTTTATGCATATACTATTTAAATTTGTAAATAGCATCAACTCGCATCACACCCTTGGTATTGAATTATAATTTTGATTTTGAATTATAAATTTGAATTTTTTTGAATTATAATGTTTCGGTAGACCCCAAGTTTTGCAATTTTTATAAATTACAATAGAACTGTTTGTTGCGACAGTTGTGTTATAATATGCCCAACATAAAATCTAGGCTCCTTGTATCCATTATATCATGCGGTCGGTGTAAAATCGGTCGCACCATTGTTCAACTATAATACATCCGTATAAATATATTATATAAAGTTAACTGCTGTGAAAATAACGGACGTATAGAGCGGTCCATCCATCCAGATGTGTAAATTTGTCACCATAAGCGAATCTACAGGATCTGCCAAGGCATACTTTACGACTCGTGTAAACCTATGTAGGGCCCATAATACTCATTTTGGTTATAACGTTTATGCGTCTAAATATTAAACAATTTATAAATTTTAATACATTTTTATATATTGTCAATGAACATTACCTTATTATTATTTAATATTATTAATATTGTTATTTAAAATGGGAAACATCTCTTAAACTTATAACCAAGAGATATATTGAACTACATAAGGCCTCTTTGAGGTAAAAGTACACCCTGCGATGAACTTTTAGATTCGCCTATGTTTGTCACAGTCTACCAATTTTTATGACGATGATAGTGAATCAGAAGTAACCGGCCCACTGCAGCAATAATTAAATATTGCGGATAACCCGTACTCGCAAGTCCTGCATCTTCCGCCCATTTAGTTTCTTAGTGTGTTTTTTCAACGTTCCAATCCGGTCGAACTCAACACCGTTGCCCGCTCGTGTTTGTTCCAACAGTATCTAATACATCATGTTCAAAATGTGTATAATTTATTGTTATTGTTATTTTTACATTACTCTCATCGTTATGGTTAGGTCGATATCGTTGGCAGATGTATATTAATAAAAAATCGTGTATAATCGTCGTAGGTGCACCTACATCTGTTTACGTACATGAGGACAAAAAGATTTAGCATTGTTTGTATAGTTTTTGTTTCTTTTTAAACATAACACGTTATGTTAAGGTAAAAACAATAAACGTTTTATGAAATACTCGTAAGTATGAATTACATGAATTTGAATTCTCTGGTAGTTTTTGACACGAATTATGTTTATAAAATTATAAAATTTATGGTTTTATCGGTGATTTTTAAAATACGATTTTAAGATTTAAAGTAATCACATTTTCAAGAACAGTGTAAAATATAGTTACATCTTTACGTAAACCGTGCAAATAACTTAATAATAAAATACTTAATTACAAATATAATTTTGTTTTAAGACGATACGTAACTTTTTGTTTTGTGTGCAGTATATAGATATGTATATTACATACATAATTATCCGGATCCGACCATAGTTTATCAAAGTTTATCAGTTAAACAAGTTGTAGGTATGCAGTTTGATGTTAGGCATTGTGAATACGTTTTAAATAATAATCAAATAACAATAATAATTGCTTATATTCAAGTGTATCAAACAAAAATGAAATTAAGTACATATTTCAGCAAATATTATTATTTTGTATTATACAGATGCAGTAATGCATAAGTTAGAGGTATAAGTTATAGAGATATAAATTTAAATTAATTTTCTTAAGCGGGCAGATACAATTGCATTTACTTTATACATCGATACTATAACCTAATTTAATATCAAATAACTTTTTTTTAATTCGCTGTTGAACAAATTTTTCGATGAATCAAATAAATAAAATACCAAACATCACGATGAACATAAAATATATTTATTTTCATGTTGACGTACATACTATAATAATTATATATATTACATAATGTTCATAAACAATAGATTTTTGTATGGAATATGTATATATATCCATTAATTATAAAATAAAAATTTCTGTTTAGGTAAAAAAAAAATAAGAAATTATTTTGAATTAAGTTTGAAATATTTTAAAAATACAATTTTTAAAGTTTGATTTTCAATAACATATACAATTTATAAATAATTTAAATATCAACACATTAATATGTTAATAAATTACCTGCCTCATACTAAAATTTTTTTTAATAAAATGATGTATACGGATGTTTAGTCATAATGTATAAATATTAAGAGTGGCGCTTAAAATAATCTTCATGCTGAAAAGTGTTGCTGAAAAGTTAAATATTCAATAGTAGTTTTGCGTTATTTTACTTATTAGATACTGACCGTAAACTGTATTGAGTTATTACATAGAATATTGCATGGCATTCTGATTATGTAAATTGTAGATTAAATCTGTTTGACAAGATTGAATTATGTGGTTTTAAAACGCTTACAGTTGAAGAAGTTAAATTTTTCAATTTAAATTATACATTAAACTGTTTAAACAATAATTAATCGAAACTGGTATCGTTTGTGGGATGTTCTTGGAGTATTTAACGTATTAATTCTATAATTTTTAAAAACATAAATCGTGTTTACTTTATATTGCATTTAGACTGTTGAGAATTTGAATGGTAGTATCGATAATAGACTGTGATATAATTGTATTTAAAATTCAAAGTATTTGTTTGAACACAGTCAACGTATTTATTTAACACAAATTCGTGATCAATGCACAACAGTGATGTAGTTTATTTGGTGGAAAATAGGCACCGTACACTTCTAAAACATTCTATGTTACATTTCTACATACAACGAAAAATCAATCGGTCTCCGATATCTACTCGTCGTTTACGGTTATAACTTTTCTCCGCAAATCATTCGTAAAATGCAATTTGAAACAATTTCAAATGTGCCTAAAACGTATACTACCGATGCGATTTAAAGATAAAATTATGTAAAAAATATTTTTTTTCATATCACACACACTCGCATACCTATATATCAGTAAATTACCATATATTAGTTACATTTTATATATGACGTAGGCTCTTTATCTTAATATGTACCTGAACATGGCACACTATTGACGATGTTGAATCTTATGAACTGCAGTTTAGAAATTAAAAGACCAAAAAATTTATACATAAAATATTGAACACAATTTATATTTAAATTAGCATTAGGATGTAATATAAGTTAATGCTCCGTGTTGCGTATATACTTTTTGTTTGAAACATACGATTTTAATATTATTTTTGGCAATTCCACTTATAGTCTTGAATGTTGATAGTTAAGTAAAACATCAATATATTAACCGCCGCAACATAAACGTTCCACAAACATCGACCTGAGACAAGGAAAAAGTACATAAGTTTTCAGCTAAACTTTAAATAAAATATCATAATATGTTGATAAAAAACATGTCTTGATGCACTGCAACAATGTCCAGCTTTCACATTGAATAAAATGCTTGAGTTAAAATAATAGGCATGTTTTATTTCGCTCGTAAATCATAATTTGTAAGTGAACATTTCATTCGTTACTATTTGCTGATTTTTTTCATGTTAACTTGGTACTTGGATTTTAAGTACACGATATTACGATTATTTATAAAACTCAAAATAATCATACTGTTAAATATTTAATTTATTCAATATATTTTTATTAATTAAAGAATGTTGGATAAATATGGTGTCCAGTTATATGCTTAATTTAAATTGTTTATTTGCTGTGTGTATTTTAGTTTTAAGATTTAAATTAATAATTTTTTGATTTGTGTGTTACATATAAGTAAGTATTTAAATTTAAGCAACAAATGAAGGAATGATAGGAATAATTAGGAATAATAATAATAATATATTTTCTATAAGTATACTGCGTTTGAAATTTCGAATAGTTTATGACTTATTTGTTTAGAAGCAATATAAGTATAGGTAATTAACAATGATCATCATAGGGTGACATTTTGGTATATTATATGCATATTTGCTTATTATAAGGCGTATGATCACAAAAGAAAAAAATGAAGCACACCAACATTGGTCATTCTATAAAAAACATATATATATATATATATATATATATATATAATAAAACATAAAATCATAAAAACATATATAATACAATGAAAAATCCTCCTCAAAAAGTATTTCTCACTCTGATGGGTGTATTTTTTAAATTTATTTTCTCGATAGGTTCATTGCAGTAAGTTAGCAAAGTCAATGAAGTTCAATTCCGTGATATGGTATTTGCGTTCATTGCACGTTTCTGAATATACGAATCTTTGTATGCTCTTTATTGTGCATTGTCTCTAGTATACATTCCATAGTGACATACACAAGGGGTTAAATATTAATTGGGTACTTAATTACGAACATTTAAAAATCACGTTTTATTTTTTATTTTTAATACATTTTTGTGATGATCAGACATTCATGATGTATATTTGAAAAACACTTAGAGAAAAATCAGACGTTAATAGTCTTGTTGTTCCAAACATTCGTGTAGACTCTTTCACGCCGATCAGCAGCAATTCATTTCATTCTACAGTATAATAATAAGCGAGTTGACATTGAATCATTAAAACAGCGGCGGTTATGGAACCATTTTAAACAGAAATGCTAATCCATAACGATATATGTAAACAAACATTGTTTTTTTTTTTTTTTTTTGCGGCAATCTGTAAACCTGCATACGAATCAACGGAACGAACTGTATTCGAAACCAATTGTTTTATCGTTGGCAATGGGAAGAGCAACGTTTTTCGCAGCAGCAGCAGCAGCAGCAGGTATCGGCCGTTCGTAAAGACGTGCGCACGACGGCGTTGAACATGGTTTTGACAGGTCGTAACGAACAATAACAATGGACTTGAAGCTGTTTATTACACGGGTCATCAATGGAGTTTCCGCGCACACGTACGGCGAGCGGAGTTGATCCCCAGGCACGGTTTGAACCGCTCTGTATGTCGCGTGCACGCGACCGATGGCTAATAATAATACGCGACCGTAGGGTGACGTATAATTAGTTATTTACACCGGTCGGCGGCTGCACGCGCAGAACAGTAGCGGCGGCGGAAACATACAACGAGTAGGTACATCGGTAGCGCGGAGTGGAAAACGTGACGCGACGACGACGCGAAATAATCGCGTCGAGAACGAATGCGCAAACATTCGACGCCTACACACGTGCATCGTCGTCGTTGTCGTCGTCGTCGTCGTCGTCGTCGCCGCCGCCGCCGCCGCCGTCGTCATGTTTACGTCGACTTGGTTTTCCACGCGTGGCAACAACGGCGTAAATCACGGCGAAACGTTCGAATCCTGCGGGTTCGCGGGACCTTCCGAACCCTTGTGCGGAGAAGGGGGCCAGCGGTTTCTTTCCGTCCGGGAAAACTCTGGGATGCGGCTGCACTGCGATGTGCTACCGACCGCGCAAAGTTGTACGAAACAAAAATAAAAACCTCGCCCCTGTCCGCCGCAGACCTACAATGGGCACTGGGCTTGATACCGTGTAATTGCCTTGTATTAGCTTAACCGATTATAAATATCAAATTTTTTTTTTTTTTTGTAACGACAACCCCGTACAACACACGTTTCGTATATGTTTAGTCGTTGGGAGACGTACAGTTTGGTTCACAACTCGAATCACATGGGGAAGTCGTCCATTGGTAATACTCCACTCCAAGATTTTATTTTGTTATTTAGATTTTTACAGCTGTACTTTTTTTTTTTTCTGTTATTGATTTAAATAATTCCGCAATGATGTGCGGTTAAAACAGCGGCTATCGATTGCAGTTTGGCCGGCGGTAGGGCAACCATTATCGTTAGTGAAGACGATCAGTCGTTCGTCATGAAAAATGTCCTTGTTTTTTCGGACCGTTCACTTTTCCGGTTTCTCGCGGTCCGTAACCTGTGTACGATCGTCGTCGTCGCTCTTGTCCCACTGCTGCACCGTTATTAACGGTTACGGTGGCGCGTATGCCGACTCGACTGCGGGGGTGTTTACAATTTTGGTTCGCACACATGCGACATCATCAAAATCAATCGTTACGGTATTAAACTTTTCGTTTCCTCGTCTTTCCGCTTCCACATAGTTGACTCACAAACATTTTCATTATCCAACCTTTTGTAATTACATGTTATTTGTTGGTGTTTTAACATATTGTTAGGCGCAACTTTATTTGGTCTGCAGCGACAACCTAGTTAATGATCGGCACAACTTTTATGAATCGACATTTTTTCGAATTGAAGTTATAAATCATTGCTATTAATTTTAATGATAAAAATGACTTCTAAAAGCATATTTCGTCGATTTTTAGTGCATATCAGCACGCATATTTTAGAACTTATGACCCATCCTACGTTCAAATTCGGTTGACCGGTGCGCCAGTCGAAAATCCTATACGCTTTCGCCGAAGACACGCCTATGGCCACTTAATGTTGCCGTCTACTACCTGTGCCCAAACCGTTGTCGATCGATCGGTTAACCGTTGCAGTAATCGGAGTTCGGAAACGACGGTATTGAAAACCCCCTTGCATATGTAGGTCAGTCGCCTATAAGCTTTTACTATGACCGCATGTTTTCGTCAGTTTCACCATGGATTTTCGTAGAAAAGTCGTGTAAATATTATTGTTTCGGCCTAAGACATCGGAATTGATTTCCACGTCACAGGCCGGTCGAAAACGGTGGTTGTGCCGTTAACGGTGTATTGCCGATGCGCCGAAACACACGGGAATCGTATACGCGAGACTACTGTTCTGATCACTATACGTTATAGCGAAAACGTGTGTAGTACGGCTGCAGCGCGCGTCTTGCACCGGTCGAAAGGGCATCGAGCGCAGTTAACCCTAACCGGGTTCGGTAGGCTAGTGGGGCGGAGGAACGGGAAACGAATTCGAGAAGTCGTCGTCAGGGTTGTGTCGGTGGCGGTGGCGGTGGCGGTGCACGCGATGCCGACGGCACCGAGTCGCGACGGAACGCGAGCCGAAATAACCTTCGATATAGGTCAATACCGTGCGGCGCGTGCGCGTTACTGTTTCGTCGGTGCCGCTGCCGTTTTCTACGGCCGACGACTACCCCGCGCCGTTCGCCGCCCGCAACATTTAATCGCGCGCACGCGCCCTCCGCATTTCAAGTCCGTCCGCCGCGAACGCCCGCTCGAAATATTACGCGGCCGCAATTATTATTATTATTATTGTCATTATTCCGTACGCGTCGTTTAACCCTTTCCGCGACGTTTTCCACGTGTATATTATACGCGCCGGCTGCATCGATACGGTCGGTGACGAGGTGTACATAACATGACTACCGCGACCACTTATTGACTTGCCGACACCCGCGCGCGGGACATTGTTGTGCCGAACGGCGAACAAATACATCCCCGTATTATGTAAATGCGTTAAGTCAATTTTTCTCGTTGCATTTCGGTCACTCGCTACTGTATACGTGTGCGTGTAGTATTCGTGAAGTATCTCTATGTTGTGTACAATACGTAACGCGACATCAAATTCTGTATAGCAGCCAAGTCCCAGATTACGATAATTTGGAGCGCGGGTCCAAACAATTTTAGGGGCCCATAACCATAACCGAAATATTGATGACCCACACATAAATATATTTCAGGGACAAAAAAAAATTATATTCTAATTTATAAATTTATTTCTTGCTTTTTTTAATACAAAAAATAAAAATTGTTATTTATATAAATAATTTTTTCTTTCTTTTTGGGAAGCAGACCCTTTAATTATATCATCGGTAAAAAAAAGAGTTAAAAAAACGAACATACCTACTATCCACCAGTGACCTACTATTGTTTGATATCCGTTGTGGGTCCGGGGCCATGGTCCCCTCTGCCCCCCTAAATCCGGGCTTGTCAGCAGCGAATTATTATGAGAACGTTTTTCGTCATCGACAATATTTAACATCGCTTATTTATTACTATTATTAATACTATTTGTTCGACTGTTGAGATAGTAAACATGTTAGGAAAGTCCATGATACGAGCATCCGATTTCCAAACGTACCTATTCTAAACAATAAACTATAATTACATTTGCAATTACTTCTTCTTCTTCATCCGAATGGTCCATTCAAATTTAGCGTTACTATCAAAATCTCTCTCCATCTATCTCTTTAATACGCTGTCTCTAAAGTTGTGTTCTGATATATTATTATTACATTTTTGATAACTACGTCAATCAATTTGCAATTTAAAATTATTATATGTTTTTGAAAGGAATCCTAAATAAATCAATATCTACACCTTTAAATAAAGTATTTACATTTTGTTTTGTACATATCTTTATCAAATTATTATATTTTTTTAATACTACAGTATTTACATAATTTAATATCAACAATCGTAATAAGGAACTAATAACTAACGGACTAACGGTACAACTGCAATATAACATCTTTTAAACGTATGTACTCATTACGGTTCCTTTATATTAAATGTGGTAGTCTAGTAGTCTTAGAATTACATATTTACTGCTTCTCTGTTCCTTAAAGACGGGAACTCAGAAGCATCGTGAATTACGTCTGAATTTATAAATAGGTACTAACCATAAATATTTAATATCAAACTACAAAGGTTGAGCAGAATATTTAAAAGTTAGAAGCCGAGTCCTTTAGTTGTCCCTCTGGATATACACATAAATTCTTATTGAAACACTGAGTAAAATGTTCAACGTGTAATACATTATGCGGACTATATTTATGAGGCTTGAATCCGTTGTAATAATACAGAGTACGAAAAATATTTGACGATTTTTTGTATTCAGAAGATTAAAATTCAAATTCTATGTTGTCTCCCTTTCTCGACAACAATGCATTCCTGAGACAATGTACATTTGCTCCAAAAGTTTCTTCTCGATATACGTAGATTGCGGTCGTGACGAATCAATTGAAAATTATAATTGTGTATTACAAACGTATGGTAGCTATCTAAGTTTTTCCAGCTATCAGAATAAGCGTATTCAAAATAAACTAATCAAAGTTTGACACATGTCACGGCCGTAATTATTCAGTGTCTTCTATGCAAAAACCATGATGACGATAATCATATGCAACATGTCGTTATACATTTTGTTCTTATTATCATAATAATTATCATATAGAGATTATTTTGTTTGTTGTTTGTGTGTTAGGTAATCACAAATGTTGTTTTATATTTGCAGTTTCAAGCTCCTAATAAATTTAATTTGTAATTTGTTATACACTCGGTTCGCTATCACGTATTGTATAATAGACAAAACCGGATTTTGTAATTGTCAGTAATATTCAGAAAGATGTGCAAATATACTTCAACTTAAGAAATATTCTTATCTAACATTCCAGAAATATATATTTTAGTTCTGTATGTTATATTAAATAATATGTATAAATATATTTAATTTTCAGTATATTTAATTGATTGCATTTGTTATTTTTTTAATAAGTTTGACTTATTAATAATAATGAAACATGACAGGAAGTGTTTTCTTTTTAAATCTATGATATTCAATTCGTCTTTCATTAAGAAAATAATCGAAATAGTAAGTCTGGCAGTATAGAAAACAGCATCCGGAACTTAAGGCCTCGTATATGCCCACGAATCGAGCAGAATAATAAAAAAAAACTATTAAATTGGGATAGGTTATTAAATACGATTTAACATGTGTCCGAGTATCGATGCAATGTTTGTTCTTATGTATTTATATTGTTTACAGAATTCTGTAAGCTATACGAAAATAAACGTTTATACACTACTACACAATGCGGGGGAGCTCGAGTTTGAAGAGTCGACATTTTTCAAGTGTTTGAAAACATTTTATGATTTGATTATTTTTCGTTTCAGTCAGTTTTTAAGTTGTAAAATGTAGCAAGTTATTTTATCGGTCCTACTCTTACATTTAAGAACACGTTGTATCCGCATTTCACTTTCGAAATAATATACTCACTCGTACATCTATTTATTTCGCTTTTATTATTCAATTATTCAATCACCGAAACATTTTTTTTTCATTCAAACGTATTTATTGACTGTATTATTATGTCATTATTGTTTCATATATACCTATATAGTAGTGTAGCAGCAGTGTATCGATTTTAAATATGAAGAAGGGATGTGTGCGTGTGTGCAATGGCATTTCGTACCTCTGTTTTTATAAAAGTACAATATACGTATGTACGTTTTAGTTTTTAAAACATTAATATTATACAGTATATACACAACTTCAATATATTTTTCTTCGAGAAATAAGAGTACGCATAATACTTATTGATTTAATGTCTGCGTTTCATTGGCCATACGTTATACTAATCGAAATTCTAATTAATCTTAACGTTTTACGCTTCTTACCTTTTCAAAGTTTCAACATCACGCTTCCCATTATACGCGCCTTCATTCGCTCACCGAAATTAACCTAAATATAGATATTTTCACCTAAATCGTCTATATTATAGTACTCTGCGACTTAATAGTATGATTCTTTCTTCACGACTGAATCTTCTGCATATTTTACTTATTTTACTTCAAATGTTTTTTCGTTATTTTATTAATTTTTCATGGATCCACGTAAGGAATTCGAAAAAGAACAAACTTAGTAGTTATGTTTCTTGTTCTTCATGTCTTAAAAACAATAACTTTATTAATATTATTAAAATGATTCAATTCAAACCACGACCCGTTATCCTGCAATGATGAAATAAAGTTACATATTAAATACGCCTATACAGTATACATTCTATTGTTAAAATGTATAATGGTTACCTACATTATTTTTTTCTCCGATCTTAATTTCTTTTCATAATATTGATTAATGGCGTTTCGGATATTTTAAAATAATTGTTATGTATATTAACGCGGTTACCGCGGTATCACGAATAATGCACGATATGCACGTCCGAATTAATGTGCTGATTCAGATTATTACTTGAAAAGACAAAAATGTATTACTATTTATTACATATTCTTATTTTTTGTTTTATCAGTAAGACATTTTAAGGGCTACATGTTAATTTTCAAAAACTAAACTGAAGGTTTTTATAGTTAAATAAGAATTTTTAATGTCAAAAAAAAATTTTAACAAATAACCTATAATCTAGCTATAATATATGACACCCGAATCTATCTAGTTTTTTTTTTGTTTATCCGAATAATTTAAGCTTTGGAATACCGTAGATAGATTTCACTAAATACATTTCTTTCATTTCTTTTTTTTAATTTCAACAAAAATTAAAAAAATTCTGGTTATTATTTTAGCCAACTATTTCTAAACATTCAGGTGTAAAACTTCACATTTATCACATTTATAAAATATAATACAATATATAAAACAAAACTATTATGAATATATATATATATATATATATATATATATATTAATAATTAATATCTCTTTTACAAACTTTTTATTTTTACAAAGTAAATTTTTCTCTATCCAACTTAATTTTATTAAAAAATATGTGCTATCTATATCTTATCTTATTGATAGTTTTTACCATATATTTTTTTTGTAATTTATGAATTTATACTAAAAGTTTAAAATTTAAATAAATTCATAATTTACAAATATTACTTATAATCAGTGTTTACTTAAAAACTTAACTCGTTAAAATTCATGTTCAGCGAATAAAAAAAGAACTAGTTCACGTTCAAGTTCTATAGATAAATAATGCATTTATTTAGCCGTTAATTTCAATTATTTTATTTTATATTTACGAATCCTACCTAGATAGGTAGGAATGCAGATGCATTCTGTAAAAAATGAGACTTTTAAAAAATGTATTAGATATATTTTACTTAATGGTTAGTAAAACCTATATTTAAACATATAGTCATTATTTATTATTTATACATTTATTTTTAAAATGGTAAATTAATTTGAACGCCCCAAAAAACTTTCAAATTCATTAAAAATATAAATGTTCATGTTCACGTTCTATTTGAAAAAAGCGATTGACAATCGCGTGACGTTCACAAAATATGAATGTGAACGCGTAAAAGTGCATTCACACACGTCGTTCTTTTCAAACACTGATTAATAAGCAGTGCTTATAATATATTTTTAATTGTTTACAATAAATATTTATTGATATAAAAAGCAATATAATAAACAAATATTCATATATCATAAGTATTCATACAACAATATGTGTATTTCAATAAACTGTATTATTTAATTACGCCTTCACAATTAACATTAAATTAATTGTAAAACTGATATTTTACAATATGAAACGTATGTATGCCATTATTGAGCTATGAATTATGTCTATTGATATTTGAAATGTTTTTATATGACAAGACAATTGAAGTTGATGCACGGGGATCAAACAGGCTTAGATTTTTTTGAAGGTAGTTTTCATGGTTCCATCAAAGGACTTCAATATTAAGGGAATCTAGGGGGAAAAAAACTCACTCTTTAATTGCATGCATTTTTTTAAATCATCAAAATAAAAACCACCGTATTGTTGACAAATTTTTTTTTCAAAAGAATTATAACTGGGTATAAACCACCAAGGAAAAAACCACTTCTGCCAGTAATTATCTATTATCGTTTGTGGAATAATTTAAGTCAACGTGAATTGAATATCACACGATTTTCATTTTTCATTTCATAATTATTGCATAGAAAAATAAACAATAGTCTAAACCTAAATCACTTTTAAGAATCAGTACTAAAATACTAATATTAATTATTTTTAAATACAAATATTTTTTAATATATTAAAAAGCATTTAATTTTTAAAATATTTTTCATATAAACATTGTACGAGTTTATTTTATTTAGATAATAATCATACATCATGTTCTTGTGTCCATAGCAATAAACTTATTAAATCAATAATGAAGGTTTTTACCTTATTTTTTTCATTGTGAGGAAAGGTATATTGTATTTATTAATCAACACATTTATGAGTTATAATCTAAACGTAGAAATTCTATTGTGATAATTGTATGTTTAATCATTTGTATGAACAACCATTTAAGAAAATAAAACTGTCTTATTTTTTAATAAATCATCAACATTTATAAAACTGTAATATCTATACTTAAAAAGCGTCGTCAATACCGAAATATTATACTTTAACAATGGAATTAGGTATTTATTCTAAAGTTGGCTAAATGTAAAATCCTGCACAAATTTTTAAATGCAAATAAAAGGTATTTTATAATTGAATATTTGTTTGATACGTTGTAATTTTCTACATTTTCTACATAGACCATTTTTTATGACAAAAATTCTAGAAATAACCTACACTCCAACATTTTAATTTGAGTACACAATTTTTGATTTTAATTTTCGATTTTGATAACACAATGTTGACAGACAAAAACAATGTAAAAATATAAATTTATGCGTATACAAAAGAGTATAAATATTATTTTATTTTATTTTTATAATATTTTTATAATTTAATTTTCAAATAATTATTTTGGTTTCGTTTTTTTGCCTTTGTATCTAAGACGTTTGGTTTTTCTTGATATTTAATGTTTTATAATAATCTTACGATTTATATCTTAAAGAGGAATTTTCATTTTGTATGAGATGTCTATGTCTATGTAAGAAATTACCTACATTTGTTGGAGTTTATCATTCTCCCTAAAAGTTAACTCTTTCTGGACAACTTTTTGACATACACCTAAAGGATGTTGTTTCAAAACACGAACATCAGTAAAATCTTTACTGATTTGGGTACTGCCCACAATTCAGATTTTATATAACTTTTTTCAGGATGATATTAGTAATTCTTAGTTTTGCTGTAGATATTCTAATTTTTAATCCACAAACAAATATAATCAATACTTTTTATGTATGTTTGATAAGTTCATAGTTTTGGAAGTATAAAGATCATACGGTGGAAAATAATTTTAACTCAAGTTAATAATTCTCATACTTTAAGTTATATTTTCTAATACTTATAAAATTAATTCTTGATTTATGTTTTTAACTTTTAACATAAATGTATATATTTAGGAATTCATTGAATTTCAAAACTTTTATTGACTTAATTATTTTAAATAATTGTTGGTCCCTAAACTGGCTTGCTGATGATATTATTTTGTTCTTGAATATGAGGCTCTATAACTACACTTTTTTATTAACTTTTACTAATAGTGTAAATTAATTCATACTTTTACATTTATTTTATACCCATAGTTATAAAGTTAATTTTTTTGTTTGATATCGTAGTTTAAAAGCATATGTTTTTTAAGTAATTTTAAAATAAGTATACTTTTGACAAGATAATTAACTAATACACCTTCGATTCAATAGTAAAAGATATTTTTAATTTTATATAATATTTTTAATTTAAAAATAATTCTGACTTAGTAAATATACGTTTTCGAAGCTAATAAATGTATTTGCTTTAGAATACTTTAAATTATTTATTTTGACTTATGGATAATTGCAAAACAATCTAACTAACTGACACTAACTCTAAAATGATTCATTTAAAGGGATACGTAGCCGATATAAATGTTCAGTTTTATACAAATATAATGATAAACAAATTTTGAGAAGTTTTATCTATAATATTTTTTTTAATATATCAAATCAATAATCAAATTATATTTATCCATAAGAAAATTATTATGAAAAATTTAATATTATTTAAACTGTTTATTTCATTTTTATTTATAATTAAAAATGTTAAAAATTATTTCAATTTTAACATGTTATCTCATAAGTATAAAGTAAAAAATAACATTATTTTATTAAATATATATGTTATTTTCAATAAGTATTAAAAATGTGAAAATATTTCGTGTATATATTCAATTTTAATATTTATAATTAAAACATAAATCTATTTTTATCATTTGACCTACTTATTAATGTTTTTTTGTGTACCTAGCACTATATAATTTGTGCTCAAAAAATATTCTTTTAATGTTTTTCTCACGTTTGGCTTCTTCTCATTTCAAATAAAAATGAATGTTTTTAATAATTATTTTATATTGATATAAAAATGTAGTTCGTTTAATATTTTGGTTAATATTAACAATATTTGATTGATATCTTTATTTTATTCTTTAATACCCATAATTATTTTATTATTTCTTAGGTTATGATAATTGTGACAAAGATAGTTTTTTAATTAAGTCTAGGAACTATATCAATCAATCATTCTCACAAATACCAATTTTAATATTAAAGTTCTTAATGTTTTAATGATTTATTCTAATAATATATCATAGAAATTATTTAATTCACAGTAAATACTGAAATGCAGGTGTTTTAAATAATAACCTATTTTCTATATTATTTAGTTTTCTAGATGTAGTAGTATGGCTTAATATTCTAAACTAATTTTGACTTGTTGAAAATGATAATAAGAACACTTAAGTTTTTGAATTAAATGCTTCTTGCTCCTTTATATGTCTTGAAAAATATTAAGTTTAATAAATAAGTATGTGATCTTGAAATAAGCAATTATTTGTCACTTGTGTGTATTGTAGCATAAAAAATAAGTTATTAATTAAAATATGTCATTATTAATGAAAAACTTATAAATACTTTTATCTTAGTGTTCATTAAAATCAAAGCTTTGTTTAAAAATATTAAATTGTTATACATTTGAAATGTATGTATAAATTAAATCTTATGTATAAAAAAATGTTGATTTCCGTATACTTTTTCATAAAATTAAATCATAGCTTTCTTAACTGTATAGATTATATCTGCTATTCTATGTTGTAATGTGTAAAAATATTATATGGGGACAAAAATTAGATAAACGATTAAAATATGTTATTTATTTTATACTTATATTTTAATCGTTTATCTAATTTTTGTCCCCATATAATATTTTTACACATTACAACACAGATTATTATTTATTTATTTTATTTATTTATTTTTATTTAGTTATTTATTTTATACTTATATCTAAGCATTGTCCATCTGACTGTAAAATATTTTACTTAAGCCCAGCCTGAATAAAAGTGAACATCATTTACCTCGTCTTCGCTTACAGCGGGGCCGGAATCCTGCAGCTCATTAACAAGTGGCTCTTTAGAAAATGCATTAAATTGAGACCTGTAAAATATAAATTATATTATACCTACGTTATTATAGTGATAATATTTCTGAATTTCTTAGTAACAATGTTTATTTCAGATAAAAATAAAATAATATTTTATCTATAATAACCCCCCATAATATTTATTATTCATTTCTATAAACTTTTCACCGTATTAAAACATAACAATATTATGAACGAGAAGTTTATAAACAAAAAAACGTAAAATAATAAAATTATATTATATTATATTATAATATATAATATAATTGTAGAGGAAAATAGAGGATTTAGAAGTAAATGGATTGATACTCTTCTATTTGTCCAAAACATTATGGGACAACAAAAATATCTCGTATGCGACGAAAACTTATGAGTAAAAAAAAAATTAAAAAAGGTTCCCGACCCTGGATTATAATATTTTATGAGCTACGAGTTTAGATTTGTATACCTAATATTAACAACAAGTTCATGGAATCGTGTCCAGTCAGTAATTAATATAAACTGAGATGTGTAGTTATTATTATGACTTAACTTTAACAAATTAAATCACAGTAGCTCAGTAACTAAAATCGATAATATATAATATAATATACCTAGTGTGTTATGGAACCATGTTAAGTATGTACAAATACTTATACTTTTAAGCTGATAAGTAATGATAAATTCTATCTAAATATTATTATCAACGTTTTTCGACAATTACTATTAATATTACGGTACTATTAATTGGTTATAATGCATAACTATTATTCCTTTTTTGGCTTAAAATTTCATTTACTTTGAATATTTGACAAACAATACATACACTTTATTTTCCTTTGGTTCATTATTATTGCTTTTTTTTTAAAAAAATTAAAAACTTCAATTAAAATTTATAATTCTAATTTTATTTATTTTGGAAAAATATAAATTGTATGGATGTTGGCGTGTGAAGCATGTCGAAGTAATTTATGAATGGCATCGCATTTTTCAACGAGTCTACTTTATCAATTCTCCTAGGGATTATTCTCAAATGATAACCAAATGTATACAACCACATACATACGTTATATTAAACGTACATTTATCTGAATAATAATTAAAACAATAATGATAAAACAATGAATGAAAACTCTACAGAACCTATGTATTTTATGAAAATGAAAAATATGAAAATCAAATTGTATAATCATACAAATGAAAACATTCATGCAACGATGTTATATTATGTAAAATTGTATAAGCATTAAATGCAATGCATTAGTATTTACAACTGAATTGTAATTAATATAATATGTTATATTGTACGAGAGTAAATTATAATATTCAATTCAGTTAGGTATATGATTGATTTATGATTTGAATAATACTGTACATGGCTAAGTATTTGACAAATGGCGGAATTACACCCCGTATAATATAATGTGAAGCTTTATCGCCAATGCTTTCAGTATATAATATATAGCTTTTTGGTAGCATATCTTATCTGCATGTTTAACACGTTCACGGGAAGTATCAAAATAATTATCCTTTTATAAGACTTTTATAAAACTGTTTACGTAAGCAAAGTGTAAGTACAACAACATCGTTGTAAATTGTTAGAATCGTCAAAAAACTTATACAGCCAAATTTCTTTGACTCGCATCGGGCAACCGAAGTTGTAGCTCATTCGTCGCAGAGAAATGTTCCGTTAATGTTCACGAACAGTAATTTCGCTCATTTGGCACCGAAAAAACCTAAATTATTGGCAGTGCGTTTTGAGAACATAAACTTTTGTAAATTTTTAATTGATGACTCTATTGTTAATATGTAATTAATCTTTTAGCCCGATTGTAGATTCAAAAAAATATGCGTATTAAATATATCTTGCCAACTAACAGCTTCATAAATATCATAAATAGTGGATAAATATTCAAGGGACGATGGCAGGTGTTATCAGGCGGTTAGGTATACTTATCAAATTACTCGCCAAAAAGAAATGCTCATCCACTACGATTTAACCCTTCTTCAATTACTGGAACAGAACCAACTGCCTACCTATAATACTGAACGAGGCAAGAGTACACTATTCCAATAATTTAGTAAATCAATAATATATTTTTCATACCTTGACCAATTAACTTAAAAAATATATATATTCTAAGAATTGACATTGTGTGTGCCCAAATATTTTTATCACAACCGAGCAATTATAAATTAAAGGCTAAAATACACGTGCAAGATATAATAATCTATATACCAATCATATTGATAACTGAATTTTACTTAAGAAATGTTTTTTTATTAATATGATAATTAACTTCAATCAGAATAAGCTCTTTATAGAAGCCTCATCAATAAACATAAGTATTAATATGCTTTTGTTAATCATAATTGATGACGAATATTATTCAAAGTCTTATAAAAACTAAGTCACATGCTATAAATCCCATTTCTTGTATACTGCATAAGACAATGTATTTCCATATATAAATTAAAAATAATAAAACTTGAAATATATTTTTTAATAAAGAGTTAGAAAAATATTTCTATTGTTTTTATACGTCTGAGAGTTAATCTGAAATAAACATTGAAAATAAAATAAATAATTTGAAATTCTTAAGTATTATAATCAAAAAAAAAAAAACCTTAAAAAAGTTTAAAAATAATTTATTGTTACATTGTGTTTCATTTTAATAAAGTTCAATCGTGAAAACACCAAAGATGTAAATTACTATTTTTAATTATTAACCAGTACACACATTTAATCAGCTTGTAGAAATTGTACACCTCATCAAAACTAGTATCAAATATCTTGCATCATGTTTGCCTTTTGGCTTTTATTATAGGTATTCATCCGAGTTAAATCAATAATTCGAGTATTGAAGGCCATTATAATTTTCCTTATTAAGATAAAAATTATATATGTGCAGTACAAAATGAAAACGTGTTCCAATGTCATCACATGTATGTGATAAAATAATTACGTAACAAGGAAATACTATATAATATAACTTTCATTTAATTTCCACTTATTTGATTTATTGATTAACTACTATTTTAAAGTGTGAATACGCCTTAATTGAATTTATAAATGTATTTACTAGTATTAAAGTAGATACTGAAAGTTTAAAACATACAAATTCAAAAATTCATGTATACAAATGATAATATGATTAAGAACAAGCAATACTATTAACTATGCACATGAAAATAAAAAACAAGTATTGCAGTAGAATTTTCCTGAGTACGCAGGAAATCTGTTTAAAATTAAAATCGTATTTAATCTTGTCAAAAACGGTATAATTTATATTGCACGTTGATATTTAGATCTAATGATATTTCATTGTATACAGTTTTCCATACAATTTATATATAAACATATAGATTTATATGGCACACAGAAGATGACCCTTAATCAGTTAAAAAATATTCCATAGTTGTAAATTAATTTGTAATATGGGATATTTTTCAATAAATTTTTTAGGTATTGCTAAAAAAGTAATGTAAAGTTTGTAAATATGTACTAAAATATTAAGCAAAAAGTTTTAACGCGAAAAAAATTAGATATATTACAAAAAAAAGATTTATTTAACATTCACATATAGTTTTTAATTACAGCATTATACGTCATTAGGTTTGAATAATTTAAAATGTTAAGGTAATGAGCTGTACATCATTCTTCTCTACTCTCTTCAAATTATTCAATTCTTATGACATGTCTTAATATTCCATGCTTCATAACGCTAAACACAATATTGTAAGTAAAATAATTTACTATTATTAATTATTATTATTAATATTTTTTACTAAATGAAGTGAGTTATCCTTTAGATTATATAGACCATTAATTGTTATCAAGTAAATGTAGCAACGAGAGTCAATACCAATAATGCTGAAATGTCTGCTTTGGATTTCAGAAGTTTGTCCTGACTATATAATTTTTCACAATACATAAATTACAATTGGTATACCTTTAAGAATAACGAAAAATGTTTTATATAGAAATCTCAAAGACATAATTCAATGTGAAAATGTTTCAAAAATGTCAATTTAATTTGGATTTTTTTCTCAGACTTTCAAATACATACTGTCAAAAAAATAAATCAATCCCGTCAACAACCAACCAAAGACAGAATCAAAAACGTTTTTCATTAAATATATTCCGCTTCACGCTACGAGACACATTTTACAATCATTGTATGACTATAACGTTGTGTAGGAAATTTGATACTTCTAGAATTTTTAGTCCAACTTCATGTATCAACTTAAATATAATATGATTTTTATTACATTTTCATCGATTTGTATTATATATATAGATATATATATGTACGTGTGAGTGTGTGTGTCTCTGCATCTGAAAACTAAAATCCTATTGCTCTCTGTAGTCGCTTAAAAGTATGTCTAATTGGAAAATTATTCTACTCTACTACATGGCTCACAAGACTGTATTACACTTGTATATAGAAATGTGTGAAGAAAAGTGATGATTGGTTTTTTATAACGACAATAAATTATCCTTTGCTGTGCAACTATTTTAAATAAACTATCGCGAGTCATCTTTGACGTGCAGCGAATGTATGACGTATACAGTGGCTCTGAACCAAAAAAAGAAAAATAATGGTGGAAAACAATCCAACAACGGTCACAATAATTATTATGTCCGGTTTCTTGTCTAATAAAAATGTATTTACTATGTAAATTACTATCGACCACCGACCATCACATGATGTTATCGCAACGTAAAAAAAAGCGAATTCGAAGAATACGTACTATGCTACCTAAAATTTGATTTTAACTTTATTATCTTGGAGTGTGTTTATTTTACTATAAATTTATTTTCATATTTTTTTTTATTTTCTTAATTCGATTATTTTATGGTACGCCCGTGTTGAATAATGTTGTAAAACGATGTTCTATTAATTACCTATTTGTGTGTAATTCATACAGACATTTTATGATCGTGTTAAAAGCGACTTAGTATTTTTTACGCAGCAGAGATACATGAAAAAAAATGTCTGGCGTGCGCTGATCGTATTGGCCTTGGTACTACTGAACGTAAATTTATGGTACACATACGTACTTATAAATGCAAATAGGTACATCTTACATGTATAACAAAGGTGATTCATCTGAGACACTTGTAACGTTTTTAGATGGACGAGTGAGTATCTTCTCGTTAGATATACGAGTGTGAATCACCTCGTGTATAAAAATCGGTAAAGAATGTGTATAATATACAACCACATGTAATTCAACCCATAGTGATGATAAGGATAACCTACCTTTCGCACTGTTTGAATTATATTGAACTATTGCTATAACTGTATTAATTTAACATTTAAATATATGTATTGTTACTTTTTATCTTGTTTATTCACCATACCACATTATATGTTATGTATATTTTTTTTTTTTTTGTAACCAGTGAAATATTATGAGTTACTCAAAATGTTGTACGAAATAATGCATTAATAATTATAATAATTATCTATTTACTCACTAGTACGGCTGCGTGGCCAAGATATAGTGTAATATAGGATCTATGAGGTGTATTTTAAATATTTTTCTATCGTCTGAGAGGGGAGATGTTTGTTACGAAGAAAAATACTCATATACATTTATTTATGTAAATTAGCGCAACACCAATAATTTATTGTTATTATACACAGCGAATAAAAAAAGAAAAGAGTTGTTTTTTTAAAAAAATAACATTATTTCATGGATTTAAAATGAAATATAACTAATGCACCATTCTATTGTTAAAGTTCGTAGTACCTACATGGGCACAGCCACTATACTTTACTGTAATCGTTTGCGTTCAACTTAATAAAAACAGGTTTTCAGCAATAAAAAACTTTCCATTCTGTTCAAATTAAATGCAAACGAATACAGCGATGTTGTCTAGTAGCTGCGTCCACGTAGACGATATTAATTTTAACAACACGATTGGACGCATCTGTATAATGTGTGTTCTACAATCAACCATTTCATTTTATTCCGTGTTCTTCCAAGTCGGAATTGTAAGAAAAAAAAATACTTAACAGTCACTACAATATTAGTTTACGACTGAAAAATAAACTCTGTGTGGAGAGAGGCCGTATAGTGTATTAGAAAAATGTGGTGTATACCCTCGGAGGACGACGCCGCCGCACGGAACGGCAATGATTACTATTACGGGAAACGCGTCGGTAACTGAACGAGAAAAAAGCGGCGGCGACAAAGAGAAGGAGACCCCAGCGGACGGACGGACGTCTCGGTAAGAGCGACAAGTGCCGTTGCCACGCGTGACGCGAGCAAGTTATTTTTATCCGAAGTTTATCTGCGCCGATAAATCGTAACCGCGGGCCGACGACGACGACGATCTTGTCGATTTCCAAGCAGTAGCGTTCGAGGGCGCAGTGGCATAGTAGCTCAGTATACGATAACGGCGTGAATCAATCAATTATAAGTGGAAATTCATGATCAATGATTCAGTTAATTCCAATGAATTGATTCAGCGAGAGTCAACTCCCAATTCAATAAGCTCTTATCAACTATATGTTTCGTTTTAGACATAATGAATCATCAATTCGATTGGCACAAGTCATAATATTCAACTCGTTCAGTCTCAATGAGCAGACTTTTTCAATCGCCTTGGTCGTGTACTACCCATCTCTAATCAGATTAAAAATTATAACAGCACAGTCGTGTTCACAGTACTACAGCGTGTAGGTTAGGACTACTATTCGACTATTCGTATTTATATGCACATCGTTATAACGTTATCCTTGTGTAGTCTCTTTGTTTTCAATGAATACTATATTGTATACAGAATTATCGTTGTATACGGGAAAAACAACGTGTATACACGCCGTGCAGCTTCAATTTTTTTCCGATTAGGTTTCCAATCGTTTCGACTATTTCTCGGGTTCCATTGTAGGTAGTTTTTTAATTTTTTTTTCCATGTTCATAAAAATATCTCAACACGTTATAGTAACCGTAGGTTTTACGGTAACCCGATACGACACGTATCCGTTGTTTTTTTCTTTCTTTCTTTTTGTCCGAAAACACTGCGCGTTCTGTTGTTTACAGCCTAGTGATAAAATAGTAGACCGGAATCCGTTGATTATTGACGGAAATGGTGTATTATAGTTTCGCAATGAAGTGTATAATAATATCGTTGTTGTGATAACGTTCGCGTACATGTTGCAGCCGTGACTGCTATTAATCTTTTATGACAATATTATAATAATATACTGCATTAAGTGGTACACATAATACCTACCCTTTAATCGTCTCCTGCACTATTTCAGTATCTCTCTCTTTCTCTCACTATGTCTCTCTTTCTCCGTTTATCTATTTATAACGCGCACACGCATCTGTAAATAATGATTATTCGGTTTACGAATAACGCTGGCATTCAGTATTTCTACGACAGAGATTTTGCGAGAATGCGAGAACGAGTCCCCCTCCCGGCGCATTTGGCAAACTTTTGGTTTACATTTCAGGATTTCGGCACGATTTTTCCTTTCATTTCCGTTGTTGACCTTCAAGGATAGTTTTGTACACACATGCTTTATATACCATATATCGTATGAAATTGTACGGGACACGATGAAAATAAGCCTACCGAACGGAATTCCGGGACATAGGTACTACACGATTTCATATAATGTTCAATCGTATAGTTGAGCCCTTAATCCGAACCGTAAAATATTAAAAAGATGACAACCCATGTCATGCTAAACAAATACGAGTTTTATTATATTTTGTATACCTGTTTCACTGTTGATTCTGATATTGGTCTAATATACTGCAATTCAACCAATTTTTAGACTCGCCCATTATGTGCATAACCAATAATTATTCGTTGACTAATTAGAATATTCCATGTTAAATTTTTAAATATTTGTAAAATAATTAATAACCATTTATTTACTTTAAAAAAAAACTGCACTATTTACGTAATTATAATACTCAACATAATCGTTGTTTTTCATTCACGTCCTCCCACATTTTTCTCTCTTAAAAATAATAATTTGGGCTTGGATTTATGTGTTATATAAATATAATTTTTCTATGACATGATAAATTAGTTTTGTTAAGTGATAAATTGTTTGATGTGTGTTTCGTTTTGTGTATTTTTGTACACGATTTTGTCCTGAAGGATTGATTTAATTATTTCTGAATAAAAGGTAAAAAATAAGAAGTGTATATTTTTTTAGTTCTTTTTTGAAAGGTTCATTTTTATATTTCTTAACACTTTTCCGAGCAATTTAAAAAAACGGAGAAAAAATTACAAAAAATTTCTATCGGTATTCAAACCCTCACCGAAAATTATTTTGTCATACACTGTTCTTTTTGCGACCAAAGGAATTGTTTCAATCATTACAGTTATTTGAGATTTTTGATAAGAAATGTTGTCTATTTAGTATTTCTACTGTATCAACCACCTTCGAAAGTCTAAACTTATCTACTCGACCTCTTTTCTTCAGAATGATTTCGAGATTCGAGAGCATTGGTTCATTTGTTTCAAGTTTAAAAGATCAGTATATTGGTATATAGTATACAGTAATCTTACGCATTCTTCACCCATCTCTGTATCTTATCGGACCTAGTTAACCTAGTAAACTCATCTGTTTTATAATTATTTTTTTATCGAAATCATTTTTTCCATCAGTATACGAGCACTGCTTAAATTTATGTTTTCAATATTCTAGTTAGTTGAACAAACACCAGAATAACATTTTCATACAACAGTGTACACATACAAAATCTAATATAATTCAGTATAGTTTATTCTTCAATATATCTCCTAAGTAAATGTTAGCTTATACAACATAATTTCAAACATATTGTTTCGTGGAAGTTTTCCAGTGTTTCTCCACAGGCAAGATCTCAAACTAGAGACTGAAACCGTTTGAATTTATCGTTACCGGTTCCGGTACCAGTTCTCAGAAAATAAAATAACTGCTCCGGTTCCTGTTATCAATAAAGTCTAATATTATTTCTTATTTAGTGAATAGATTATAATATACCATCGTTCTATTAAATACCCGTTTGAGTGTATTATAATGATAATATTACAGTTGTAAACTATAAATTATTTTACATTATATTGCTGCCGATCAACGTATGAAGTACACATACAGTGGTACTATTATGAAATTGAAAATTTCAGTCACCAAGATAATATTTTCAATTGATGAAACGCTTCATTTACGTATCGTTCTCCATAATAACACACTAATGAGCAGTGTGTCTATTTTATTATTATCATCGTTTTATTTCGAAGATAATATAATATTGATTCCAATCATGGTGTATACTGGGAACATGGTCGCAACTAGAGCCTAAATATTGGGAGTGCTGAAATTACTGAAAATAAAATTAAATGGTATTTAACTGTAATTACTATAGATTATATAGATTTGAAAAAAAAAAAGTAAAAGTATAATAATCTTCAAAAATATAATAATTTTAAATAGATACCCATCCAGAATGCGAGTTATGTATAGTTACATGCAGGACCGTATTTAGGGGGGAGCTACAGAGTGCCGTTGCCTCGAGCGGTTGAATATGAGAGGGCGGCAAATTTTTTATATTTTCAATATTTAACGATCTAATATTTTTGAAATGAAACTTCTATACAAAATAAAAAATGTCTCAAAAAAATATATATATATCGCCAATCACGGCGTCACGACACACACACACACACACACACACACACACACACACACACACACACACACACACACACACACACACACATATTCGGTTAGGTTACTGTCGATAGATCTAAAGATTTACAATCTATCTTTAGTTGACATTGCACTTAAAATGTTATTGCGTACACCAGCAACGAATTGTTCTTCAGAAAAATCTTTTTCGATCTGCAGAAATTTGTATTTGGTATAATGAAGCGTTTTTTATTGTTGACCTCGGCTGTTAAATTTCTAAATACGGCCCTGGTTATATGTATAAATATTATGATAATCGATCCCAAAGTATTTATAAATAAAGTAGTAATAACTAATTAGTTATATTGAGTAAACCCATTTTATTTTTGGAACCTAAAAGAACCTTTATAATTTAAAATTCCTTTTCGGTCCCGCTAATTAATACATTAATATAAAGGTTTCGATTCCTAATATTTAAAAAGTTCCAGAACCAGTTCTTTACGGTTCGGTTCCAGTCCCTGTCTCAAACCTACCATATGCCAGAAGCCAAATACATTCTCGTATACGAGATCGTAATCTTCCTATTATAAAATAATTTAATAAATAACAGTTTTCTTAGACCAATTAAAGGTCCTTTAAGAATAGCGAATTCAATAACTGGCTGAATATACTCTACTGACTCAACAATCAATATTGGAATCATAGAGGTTAAATAAGGTTAGATATAGGTTATTTATTTATTATGAATTATTGCTGTTTTTTTATCTTAAATTTAAATCTAAAGCCTTACTTAATTCAAGCGATTTGCACGAATGACATACTATTTATGGGACTTAATAAAAAAAATACTTAAATATTGTTCATGACTCGAGCGGAACATTCTTTATGTTATAATAATAAACACACAAATGTAAGTTAAATTATGCTTGATGTTAAAAATATCGGTTCTTGTGGTTTTATAGCTGATAGTTAATCGTTACACTACAATTTCTTAAATTAATGTTCATTAAACTCGAATTTATTTTTAAAATAATATTATTTAGTGAAATGTTACAATCATTCTATAATCCAGGATCAATATGGAACAAACGAATTAACAGAACATCTATTTGTATGCTCTCCAATTTATTTATATGACTAATAACATAGAAACTATACCAAAAATACTATACATAGATATCTTCAAAATATGTTTTACAATAAAACTAATAAATTACATTTGAAGTTCGAAAAAGCCATTAACACTGTTACCTTTTATTATTTGTTTTTATTTATTTGTGTACGTAGATCAATATTTTGTTAATTCCTATAGTTAATTATATTAATAGAATATTGTGAATAAAAATTAAAATGCTATTAAACTGTATAAAATTGACTATATAAATTTAAAAAGACTTTCGAGGTTATTAAAATACTTATTTCATAAACATTCAACAAATTATCTAACCGTCTTAATATTTAAAATTAACAAATAAATACATAAAAAGTAAATATTATTTATCCTATAAGAATTTCAAGTGCTAGTATGAATCTAATAAACTTCTTTCATATATTTATGTCCATAATATTTAATTTATATTTTATCTATAAGATAAATTATTATGTATTTATGTATGAGATAATTTTAAATGCTCTCTTTATAAATAATAAAAAAAAAAAAAATTAAAAAAAAACATTTTCCCTGTTATTTATAATTTATGAAATATTTATAACTTTATCAGTTTTAAAAAGAAACACATAGAAAGAACTACGAAATCATAATTCTGTATAAATAATGATTTTAATTTCTTCGTAATTAATTTTACCACTGTTCATTTTATGTGAACAATAATAGTTTATTTCTTGTATCATGTATAATAAATTATAATTTTTAATAATACCTAAACCATATTAATTTTATAGTTCTGTAAATACTTGTAAATTATGTTTATGATGATTCTATTTACGTAAACATTTTAGTTGCTTCATTTACTGCACCAAATTATCTTTTGAGGTTGAAATTATTATGACAGAAAAATTAAACTTATATATTATGACAACCTTCATCACCTACATTTTCACCTATTTATTGAATGCTCAAAACAAATGATCAGTTAAAGATAATTTGAAAAAACATTTTCTGAATTTATAGTAATTTAAAAATCAAAATCAAATTACAAGCTCCTTTAAGTGCTACTTACAACTTCTTTAAGTAATTAAGTAGTACGATTAGTAATGAAACTAATGTAATTATAACTAGAAAATATTTTACGATTAAAAGTATGACTTAAAATAGCACCTTCTAATGAAATCAGTACTAGTATTAATTGATCAAAAATCAAAAAAGTAAATAAGCATTATCAAACGAAAAACTTAGGTGCATTAACTATTCAAGTTGAAATTTCAATTCTCTAATCCCATATTTATTTTAATATAAGATTAACGTCAAAACCTGCAAAGGTGATATTTGATGCTAATATTACTTTAATACTGAATTCCATACGCACTTTAAAATAATTAGTTTTTCTCGACTTATACATCATGTATGTATAGCAGTGATATTTAGCGACTTTTCTTGCTTTTAAGTTATAATTATAGTGTATGTAATTGCTGTTTCGATGATACGATAGTAGTGGCATTATATGTCTGTTTGATTCAAATTAATATTTTTCATCTTTAATGATCGTTCAAGAGTAAGTTAGAAAAGTTAATGGCATAAAGATAATGGTATAAAATAAAACAAGTTACTACACAAAATATGGCAGAAAATGTGGGATATTTTTCTAAGAATTATATATTTATAGGCGTGGATGTAGGGGAGTCATGAGAGTCATGACCTCCGAAAAATAAAACATTAAGATAAAGTCCTTTGTGTTTATTAATAAATTAATTTATGCATAAACTGCTGTTTTTAATTTTTTAGATTTTTCTTCATACTAAAAATGTTATACAACATGTATATATTTAAATACATTTAAACTTCATCACCACTTGTTCATAAAATAATAATTTCCATTAAACTTCTAAGAATATTAATGAGGATTATAAGCTGATCGACGATAACATTGTTGACGAGTAAATATAAATATAATTATAATTAAAAATTAACATTAATTTTAATAAAGTATAAAGTTTTAATTTTAATTCATAATTTAGTTTTATTATTTTCCAATTGCATATTAACCTTTTGCCCTTTCGAAAAAATTACTCCGCCCACGGTTATATTTCTAGATGCACGCCTGTATATAGATCGATTAAGTCGGATATATATATATATATATATATATATATATATATATATATATATAATAACACAAAAAAATTATCAAATTATTTATACTCGTAAATGAATATTTATCACGCGTATCAAATGATAACGATTTGCGCGCAATAGAAATATCGTGCACGCGCGGGACGGCAACTGCAATCGCGGCAGCAGTAATGAATCGGCGTTTTGCGTAGGCTATAATACGTTACGTTCGGCTGCGTTTCTCGTTCGTAGGGCACGCGAACGTTGCGGCGCGCACATTGTGGTACGTACGGCCCACGTAAATACGCACATTGCTTGAGAGGTAAAAGGGAAATCGCGAGTGGGTGGTGAAAAATGACGGGGACGTGTCCGTGTACACGTGTAGGTACATCGGCTTGTACGGACTTTGTCGTTACAATAATCGTCACGCCCACCCTCGCAAAACGGCGCAGTTCCGCGGGAAACGTTTCCGTTCGCTCTCTCGCGCCCCGTTGCCGAACGGTACAGTGAGTCGTAGTCGTGCGCCCACGAAATCGTTTTCCCGGCCATGATCGTTATTGCCGCCGGTGTCGAGCTGCCGCGAAGGTAAGCCTCTCCCCAGGTACGAGTGATGTCGCTGTCATTTCCGACAAGAACGACGTCTACCACGACCGAAGTCGGTTCGGATGACTAATGCCGCCGAAGAGATATTTGTGAACGGAATTCGGATTCATATTTTTTGCCCCGCACAAACAAGACGACGCGTTTTCCGTACGGTTTGTCCCCGATGACGACGCGAACTGACTGTTCACGCGAAGAAGTTTTGAGCGCTGCACATATCATCGTTACCTACAGCAAAGTACGTGATAACTTGACTATCAATACGTCGAACACAGAAATAACATAAAGTCTTTTCCGACTTTTTGAAAATGTCTACAGTAGATTCATAACTATGCAACTGAAATTAATGTTTCATCCTTTGGAGTTTTCGACACTCGACTGTGCGTTTAAAAATTCAACGCGCATGTGTATTGTGCATTACATTGAATTCTAATGATCGCCACGGGAGAAAAGGCAAACGTTTTCTATCCGTCCCGAATAGCATATTGTGTTTTGTAAACGATTCCGTGTTTACAACTCGAGATTTTCGAAAACCAAATTGTGCGCTCCCTCTCGTCGTTTTACTATCTTTGTCGCAGTATATTTCGACACCGTGTTTTTGATTTGAACGTATTGTATACGTTTATATATCATATGAACATTATTTAAATCTCTATCTGATACGGATGTAAATCGTATATTCGAAATAATTGCGCGTAACGGTAACGAATACCGATTAAAATGATACTTACTGGTTTATAGAATAAAATCCTTTGAAATTACGGGGTTTTTCGACATTCGGGATCAGTCACTTGTCGATGAACTAAAAATCTAAGCTTAAATTCCCGCCACTAAAATATATTACAATGGAAAAACCAATTAATATAAATACAGTGTTTGTGAAGCACTAAAAGTACTCGGTATGTTCCCAACAGCAACGCTGTGAATATTCGTTATGTAAATGGAACCTGTCATGTGTCCGAAACTTCAAAAGACCCGAAAAAAAGAATCATTATTGTACACCAGTCTACGAAATTTTTATCCCGTTCATAATATTTAAAATATTTAGCTTGGTCAACGGATTTGTCACTAAAAGTGAATTATAAACCATTTTTTATGCTCTTATTTATCCTTGACTGTATACAGTCTTGTGCATTATCTAGATAATTTTATCTAGATGATTTATCTAGATAAAAACATTTGTGGGAAGTGAAACGAGGAATAATAAATATTTAGTATTACCGCATGTACGTTTTAAATTTTAAATATACATATTTTTTAAACGAAGAAAAGGTATTGAATAATTATTTACACAGAAAACATATAAAAATGAATGTATTTCAAATAATACCATTCAATTATATAACGATTAACTTTTTTTTTCTCTATATTATCGACAGTTGGGCGATACCCGCTGCCCAATGCATACGTCCGAAATTCAATATACATATACCTAATAGCTAATATTATACTCATATAATAATAATATACACAATAATTGTGTTAACACATGGACATAAAACGTCAATCTTTGGCTGGAACGTTCCATAAATAACAATGTACAAACTAAGGTTAATCAAAAATGAGTTTTATATATATAATATACCTACGTACATATATATGCATTAAAAATTATAAATTGTCCGTCAAAGACCAGTATTAATAACATTAATAATACTATTTTTAGTATCCTACATTCATACTTTGCTACGTTAACGTTCCATCGATCATCATTGTTATTAGTTATTTTCGGCTGTTCGACGTTAGTAACTAGTTGTCCTTATTTCTCAATTTAATATGGATAAATTTATTTCTCGAAAGAAGAAACGGATTCATGAAGATGATTCTAACATTTCTTATACAACAGATATCCCCAGGCTTGGGCAACCTAGGCCATCTAAAAAAATGGTTACTGAAACGGCTGGATGTACAATTACAACTAAAGAAAATACCATCATTGACGAAACACAAAACTATCTGTTGGACGGAAAATTTTATAAAATAGTTTCAGTCAAAGAATCAAAAATGGTTGTTTCGTGTCAACACAACCAAAAACAAACTGTCACTCATATATTTATATCATAATAGGTTTATTGATATAACTTTTTACAAGATTTTTTATTCATCTACAGTATTTAATCTCCCAAAATTAATTCAAATTATTTTAAACCAATTAAATCATAATTAATATTTAATTTTTTATTCATAGAAAAATAACCATTTTACAAGTGTAAGTTCTGAATGATGAAACTGTTAAAAATTATGTTTTTATCTACTTTTATCTGTTTTTTATCTAGATAAATGTAGTCATCTTTTATCCATTCAGATAAATTTTTAAATTGTTATCTATTATTTTATCTAGATAATATTTTGGTTATCTATGTATAACACTGACTGTATAACATTATTTGATAAACGATGGAAATACAACATAAATTAAACATTTCATTAACAATTTTGGTAGGTATTGGAAGAAAGTGATTTAACTTTGCAATTACGTATTTGTCTTTAATTTATATATTCCATCGGTCGAATTAAACGAATCTATATAGACCAATAACTTGACATGGCCAATAACGCCATGGTCGTCGTTTATGGTCGTCGGACACGTGATTTTTTTTAAAAAAAAAAGAAGAGAAAAAATAGTCTTTTTCCTCAACAAAGTCTTAGACATGTTCTTAATTGAATTAGGTACACATCAACTAGAACTCGCTTAGAAACGTTAAAAGATTGATTAATGTGGTTGAGTGTAGTTTAGTGGTCTCAAAGTTAATATAAGCTCCTAAAAGTTTTTAAACTATTCATAACAACCGTCAACATTTTAATAGCAAGTTTGATTAGTTTCCTATAAGAAGTGTATCTTAGTGTGTAAGACTACTAATTAATTAAATACTGTAAACTGAATCGGTGCAATAGATTAACCTTTTACTTCATCTAAAATAAGTAACCATCATATTTTCATATAAAACATATTTAAATATTTGATTCTAATCTTGTCTACTATAGTCAACCGTAAATCAGCTTAGATCGAACACCATCAACTTTACTCGTTGTATCATCGGTTCATAAAGATAAAAACGTTATTTGAGTATAATTAATTTATATTTTAGTTCATGTGTCATGTTTCATACGTACGCATTTGTAAAGAGTAAAAAACTAGAATCTATTAGAAACATTCTAAAGTATCCTTTTATACTAATCAGGTTAACTAATTAATCAATCAATTCAAGACTGTACATCTTAATGGCTCCTCATTTTCTTTAATAACATATTATATTGTTACACGAATGAAAATATTAACCGAACGGTCGTTTCTCTTGTTTTATTAATTAAGACGTACATTTGAATTAAAATTAAAAAAATGTTCCTAGCTTAATTAATGCTGAAATATGATTGGTTAAATTATATGTAATGCTCCTAACGAAAATACTTCCAATTTTAATTCTTAGGACAGTGACTTGTACTTATTTATCTTTTTATTGACAGCGAGGATTTAAAATTGCCCTACAAGATTTTATTTTAAAATACCTATTTTATTTTATTTAAAATTTATAAGCTATGCACAAATGTATTAAAAAAGTAAACTGTGTCGTAAGACTACTCACGAAGTGAGCAGTTCGCTGTATTTATATATTTATACGAATAAAGTTGTTTATATTTATATTAAAACACAGAAAACATGTCAGAATTTTATTAAATTGATTCGTGGTGTTTGCACGCCACTTGAGCTGAAAATCAAATCAAAAATGATATGAAAATTACTATGTCAAATCGCATTGTTATACTATGTTGACGATCAAAATCACGCGCGCTTTTGTAACAACACTCTCTCGAGGTCAACAAAAGACGTAAGCTGACACTCAACTGAACTATTGATCTTGCCATGTTTTAACCATTTAATGATTACTGCAAGTATGCGTGCTGAGGGACGTATTTTCACAGTGATACGAAACATCATTAACAAAATCCAAAAGGTTACATCGACCGTACACATTAGCAAGCTTACTTAAAAGCAAACCATTTATTACCTAATAAGGTATCCAAAAAAAAATATTAAATGTAGAAATTATTATAAACAATTTTAATAAAATATAGTGTAAATCCCATAAACGTAAAAACTTTTAATTTATAGTTTGGCCTTTGATAACGTAAGATAACGATGACCTGTAAAAATTAAAACTCAACAGCGATTGATTATATATGCCCGTAACTATACATTACGTACTTACAAAATCACCTATTCATCATATTCCATCATACGTGGTATTTGATACAAATTAAAGATTTCCAAACTTTTAAATAAGATTGAGTTATATGTATTGATAAACACTTGGAAAAAATTAGTATTTCTCTGGACAATGTCATTCTACATCTTGCAATGAAAATATTTAATTATTATAATTATATTAGAAGTTTTAATTGTTTTGCTATTCAACGACTTTAACTTTTATTATATATACTGTATTTACGTATTGAATAATAATACTTAAACACGTACTCATTAGTAAATTTCAAGTTTTTATAAAAAATATTTAATTTTTTTAGGGATATATTATTCACACATTATTTTATTTTTGTTAAATTTAGATGACTGGTGACGAGTACAACGATTTGGAAAAAGATGAAGTTAATATAATTTCTGGAGCTCTTGAACTTCATCGTAAGAAAGTCGGTGATGTCATGACCAAGTTGGAGGATGTGTACATGTTATCATACGATACAGTGTTGGACTTTGAAACCGTTTCAGAAATCATGAAATCGGGTATGTATCTATGTATATATTATAACTTACATATTTACATTGTTATTTTTATTGCTGTTTATTTCTTCGAAAATATAATGGGCCCACACACAACAGTTTTGTGGAAGGACCCATGAGTTCATAATTTATATTATAATAATTAGGTATACAATCATATTAATAATATTTACATTTTAATTATCTTAGAGTTATAGGCTTATAAAAAAGAGCTAATTAAAATATAAAATTTAAATAACAATAATTGTTAAAAGAAACTTCAGTTTAGTAAAATATAATAAAATACATTAAATAATCAACTATATTAAAGGTAGGTATAAAATATTTAAAGTTCTATATTTTATTTTTGTTACAGTTAGTTTTTTTTTAACTATTTAAAGATTGATTTGTTTCGATTTCTATTAGTAGCATATTATATAAAGCTTTATATATTATATATAATTTTGGTTAGCTAAAAATGGTGTTGTTTAATGATTAATTTTATATTAATTTTATTTAATGTTAATTACGTTTTTTCCAATAATAATTATCATAATATTTAATACCTAATAATTATTTATCGAATTTCTATTAAAAACTCATTTGACTAGAAGCCAGATTTATTTTTTTTTTTAGTCAAAAATTAAAAAAAAAATGTTGCGTTAAAAATAGTAATTTTATACAGTTTATAAATGTCGATAGTATATATTCCTAATTTTTCAAAACTTTTGGTTTTGAATATTTTTTTAGTTAGAAAAATTGTTTTCAGGTGAGAATTCATAGAGAACTAAATTTAATATTTTTGCACTTATTTAATAATAAAACGCAAACGTGAAATGATATTAAACAACATTACTTTTTTTAAATCAAATTCTAAAACAAGAAGTCAAAAGTTTCTGACGAAAAGAGTATATTTAATGACTATTTTTAAACGCATAAAAAAAGTCATTTTTTAACAATTTTACTTGTGTATTCACATTTATTAAAAAAAAAATAATAATAATAATAAACATAGTCTTTAATCATGTGAGTTACTTAAAAGAAAAAAAAATATATTTCATTCATTTATTCACACATATTACAATTAGTTAATCTTTGTGAGACAACCTGATTATTTAAATACTTTATTTTAAAATTTGTAACGATCATCCATAAAGAAACAGTTAAAATTAGTACATGTAGTAAAGTCAAAATTCATTACTCTTTACACGATCAATCTATCTTTCGGGCGTTTAACTTTGGATGTCCTGTGGTTCTGTGTTCATATAATATTGCCAATGTCGTTTAATTTAAGATTATAATAATAAACGAAAACCCACTCAGTAAATTAATAATGCGTTACACTTAATACTTATTTCCAGTTAACTCTATTAAAATTAATTCTCTTAATAATTATTTTAATCAAATATTATGATATTTGTTTTGTGAACTTAATTAACTATTTCCTTCGTAAAATGTTTTGTTGAATAAATTTGTATTTACATTTGTTTAAATAATTTCATGATAGATTGTTCTTTATTATATTTTATATTGACATACTTATATTAATTCATGTGAATATATATATATATATAGGTGTTAAAATAAATATTGTCCGTAGACTATTCGATCAACTGCTAATTATTTTCTTCAATCGAATACCACATGCAGATTCGTCTAAAAAATAGTATAAAATAGTAAATTATTTTGAATCCAAACTGTAATAATATAACAAAATATAACCACAGGATACAATATATATAATATGATCTGTACATTTTAATGCAGTAAAAACATTCTTCTCTCTATCGTTAATTCATTGTTTGTCACCGATTATTCAGTTTTGAACAATAGTTAGTTGTATTATATTTTAATGTCATAAATGTCTATTCAAGGTTTTCTGCAGTGGTCTACGAATTTAAAATAACTGAAAAATGGTTGTTATACATTTAAAACCAAAAGTGTGTATAATGTGTATTATACTCTATTAATTATACAGAATAAAAAATAATTGTGAAAACGGTTTTTTAAAAACATGTTTTATGTATTCGATTACAGTTCTTACTACTTTCTGTGTATTGGTAGAAACTTAACGAAAATAAAAAATAAATTGATCTTTAATTTTTTAAACGACTCATCGGACCGATGCGATTTATTATTTCTTGAAACGTCAATAATGGTGACAAAAATAACAAGTCGTGTTTAAGTCAGTAAACAAAATGTTATCTCCCAGAAACCGCGGAGAATGGTAACAATCCGGTCGCGATGGTGACAAACGGCCCTATATAAAATACGTAGGATTTGTGGAATCTAAAAAATATATTTAAATCGATTTTTGGCAATCGTGTGAAATGCACATCCCGTCCATCACACTACGATTAGCGTACGATCTAAATTTACATTTTTACATTCTTCCCAAGCGGTGGTAGCAGGTGCGCGCACGATATTTGAAAAATTGTTCAGCTCTATGCACACTCGTATAAATATTTCTAGTATCAATGGTGCACCGTTGTACATAAGTGGGCAGTGGATAACGACTAAAATATATAAAAAAAAAAAAAAAAATTAAAATTAAATCCGTTTTGAGGCGCCTGCGGGCACCGGGCCAACGAAACGTTGCCACCACCGCTACTACCGAACTATAAATATCACGCCGTCGTGGCGACGACGTTGAGCAATAGTAATTCGTTGAAAAATTTCATTTTTTTTTCTCATTCGACCCAAGGGTGGTTTGTGGCTTGTACGTTTAAAGTACAAAACACATGTGGGACTCCGAGAGTACAATACATATTCATATATAAATATATATATTCGCAGATATCGTATATTTTACCAATTTTTGTTTGCGAAATGCTGCATCTGGGATCCACAAAAATAGTTCCATCGATATTTTATCTCCGTTTCCCCTAATGCTCTCATCCATTCGTCAATGAACCCTACCATCTTTCAAAGCATTTAATGGATTTTGTTCGTTGCCGGTTTTTTTTTTTTTTTTTTTTTTTTTTTTTTTAATTGCCAATTGCCGCACGCGTAATCCATTAACACATCCTTTCGCGCATTGTCCGCATGAGAACAACAACAGTTATAATAGTTTTGAATTTTATTTTATTTTTATTGTTATTGTTCAGGATACTCGAGGATACCCGTTTACGAAGACAGCCGCCAAAACATTGTCACCATGTTGTACATCAAGGACTTGGCGTTAGTCGATCCCGACGATAACACATTACTTAAAACGCTGTGCCAATTCTACCAGAATCCATGTTATTTCGTATTCGAAGACACCACGCTCGACGTGCTTTTCAAACAGTTCAAAGAAGGTGAGTCGATGATGTCGTACACAGGCGTAATGTCGGTCGCACTTTTAGCAGTAATGAATTACATTAGGTACTGCACTCGTACACCAGTGCCGTGAGAGTAGAAAGGAAAAAAAATACAAATGCATTGATTCAATAAAAAGGACAGAAATAAGCTTGGAGGGCCACCTCCAAGAATTGCTCATAACATCTCATTGCGAAATAAATCGAAATTCGTTTTTCAGAATTAATTGAACCATACTTTTAGGTTATAGTGTAGTGAGGCCATATAAACCCCCTAAGATTTAAGACTGGATTACGTCACTGCAGCGTTACACCAACCGTATTTGTTTGCGTTTCGTTTGTTCGTAACTATGTATAATTACATAACCTAGTAGGCTTGGTGAAATAAAGAGGGATTAGCTTCTCGATTTCTTGAGTTTCATACTATGCGTTCGGAATACAATCGTAAAATTAGTATAAATTATAAATATTGGTGTAAATTAATAATAATAATAATAAAAGATAATGCACTGAACTACCTTACTAATTGAAAATTTGACATTTTTTATAACAGGATTAACTAAGATATTTAATGTGGAGCGACCCTGTACATTTTTTTAGTATAAGTTAGATTAAGATATATATTTTTTATTTATTTGTCTAATAAAAATAAATAATAATAAAATTATCTGTGGCATATGATTATTTACACACGAAATGTGTTGGGCGTAAAATTATACTTTGATTACCTCACATAAACATTCGGCATATCGTCTCGTATATTATTCATCAATTATGTAAAGTGCATTTTAATTTTTTTTCATTTTAATTAAATTTTTGTACTGGTACGATACTTTTTTATTTATAGTAGCACAATAATATCAGTGGTTAAAAACGTTCATCATAGTGAAAAGTTTTTTTTTAACGAGTTTCAGTGCAAAAATTATACCCTAACTACTAAAAAATTTAAATATGCAAATTAACATGGTTAACACCAGAAAATAAGTACATTATAATATAAATATTTAATTTTACAAACTTAATAGATATCGTTACTTGTTTGTGGTTCATAATATTAATTATTTTACAAGTAATTTTCCTAATTTGTGAATAGTACTGTAATAATTTCACTATATAACAAATATCTATTTCTGAAATTTCAACATAGGCATACTTATTTTGTCTATTATATTATAGCTTTAAAATATTCAACGTTAAATTCAGGATGTTTTACCAGATTCGAAAAAATGAATAGTAATCATGATTCCAGATCAAATAGTATTAATTAAAATTGTAAGGACTTATAATGACTAAAAAACTGCTGAATTATTATTCATATTTACTCAGTATACTTAGAAATTCTATTTTTGTTTTAGTGTTCAACTACCAAATTACTAAAACTACCAATTTATGTGACCTCGAACTTTTAAAATTTATTAGACACAAACTTATTGTAGAATCGTATTTCTCCTTTAAAATTTTGATCATTAATTAATACGTCATATATTCGTTTCATATGGATACATGGTATTTCTTCAGAGTATTGACAGAACTTATACAGTAAGCGTTGTATATAAAATTAAATACGTATATTTATTCTTCAATAATAACGTGAATAACATTTTAACATTTCTTCAGTGGTTGATTTCAACATGTAGTTTAATAAGAGTACAAAGTCTGAATATGTGACCATATTATTGATAACCAGACGAAGGACAATAATAAATCAATACTCTACAAAAATATCATGTAATCAATTCTAAAAAAAAAAAATTATATTGCAGTGTTCTGAAAATTTGAGAACATAAATGTATGAGGTATAGAAATAAATGGAAAATAAAACTCAATACAACGAAAGAATTTCAAAATAATAATATTAACATATGATTTATTTACTGAAACTCTTACAGTATCTAGTTAAGTTCTCAGATAAAACTTTTGTCCCACTGTTTAATTTTTTTTTTTTTCTATTACTTGTTCATTTTGTGAATGGTAAAGGTAAATTAATATTTACTGAACGTTTGTAATAACAAGTTGTTTAAAACAACAATAAAACTATTTGCTCTTTCTTACTCAGTTATACTCAAGTAAAATATTATGTTTATTTTTCATTGTTATTGAAGATAATAATAGCTAATTAAACTTGTGTTATTAATTTTGGACTTGACCCGAAAAATGATCAAGTTGTAACATAACATAAACAAGCTACAAAATAATTGTATGTGTTGATAATATTGTCTCAAATGAATTATGATTTTTTTTTTTTTTATAGTTAAATTTCCTCTTAAAATTGCATTAGATAACAAAAATACAACTATTTTCTTATATAAAACATAGCCGTTTAAAAACGTAAGTCTTTACTCGAACAGAGGTTTTTAAATTTAATTTCAAACCCACGAAGATTTTAATAACTCATAGTCAAAGTCACTGACAATTATTTATAAAAAACAATTGTTTAAATTATTTTTGTTTTTAAATAAATATCAATAAAAACAATTGAATCTGAGAAAATATTATATGCTCTTGAAAAACTTGAACACAAAGAATTGCTCATATTTTTACAAATTTATTATATTAATTTGTTCTTTATTTTATTATTATATAATTATATTATTGATGATTTTAAGCGTTTAGTTATTATATTAACGTATGGGTGATAAAGATTGGCAATATGTTTTTAATTTTTTCATGTAGAAATATATAATACCTATTCCGTTTAATAAGTTATATAATGCTATATTTGATAATATTTGATAATTGATAATAATAATATATAATAATAAAAAACAGGTATAAAAGGACATATGGCGTTTGTTCATCGCGTAAATAATGAAGGGGAAGGTGATCCGTTTTATGAAACAGTGGGTATTATAACATTAGAGGACGTAATTGAAGAATTGATTCAAGCCGAGATCATGGACGAAACCGATGTTTACAGTGAGTAGTGTTTTGATAATGACTTTCGAGTGTTACAGTATAATGTTTTTTTCAAACATTTGTTAAAAACAAATTGTTTTCTTCTGATTTCCAGCTGACAACCGGTCAAAACAACGTCGACAACAGCGCTCGTATAGAGCTCAAGACTTCACAGCATTTGCCGAGCGCAGCGAGAACCAGCGCATTCACATCTCCCCGCAGCTCACTTTGGCCACATTCCAGTTCTTATCGTCGAGTAATATACATGCGCATATCTTATACAATTATTAAATAAAAACGTGGCATGAAAATTACTATGTTGTCTTGTCTTATTTGAAAAATGCGTCGCTGACAAGACAACGCGCTGCCAGAGTCAACGATTTCATCATGTTTTCCTCCCCACAGGCGTCGAAGCTTTCAAGACGGACGTCGTGTCGGAAACGATCCTGATGCGTCTGCTGAAACAGGACGTGATATTCCACATAAAAATGAAAGACAAGGAACGATTCAAGTCCGACCCGGCCAGCGTCATCTACCAGCAGGGCAAGCCCGTCGACTATTTCGTGCTGATATTGGAAGGACGCGTCGAAGTCACTGTCGGCCGGGAGAACCTCGTGTTCGAAAGCGGTCCGTTCACGTACTTCGGGTCACAAGCCTTGCATCAGAACATCGGCATCGGTGAGTTCGTCAACGCGGTCGATGTCGGTTTTTTTACATTGACAACGATTCCATTTAGTGCTGGATTTAGTGGGGGCGCAACTCGCCGGGACCTCTAAAACAAAAATCTAAAATTGAAGATTGTCGGTTGTTTTTTTCGCTCTTTTTTTTAATTTAACTTTTAATTAAGGTACTTGAATTTATTATTATTTTTATTTTTTTTTTTTTTCTATAGTTATTTGATAGGTCACGTGTATTAAATAAATATCCAAGTGTTATGTTGAGCAAATGTATTGTTACTCCAAACGGTGTTAGCCTCCCTAAACTTAGACCGAACACTGATTCCATTACAAGCCAATAATAATAATAATATAACTGTTTCAGGTGAGTCCCCGCCGTCCGGCTCCAACCCGACGATGGCCACATCGAACGTCAACAACATGGGAAGCATCCAATCGGTCAACATCGACGCTATGTTGCGTTACACGTTCGTGCCCGACTACACGGTGCGCGCGGTTACGGAAGTGATGTACTTGCGCGTGAAACGTTCGTTCTACATGGCGGCAAAACGCGCCACGCTTATGGAACGTTCCAAGAAGATGTCCAACGCCGGAGAGTTCGACGAAGAAGTAGACAAGGTGATGATGACAACGTCCCGCTGACGTGTTACGGATCCGCGTGCGGCGGTAGACAAGGATCGCCGGTGCCTCACTAGTGATGGGCATAACCGAATAATTCGGACTACCGACTATTAGTTATACTTATAAAAATATTACCGACTAATTGGTCGAATAAAAATACTACCGACTAATAATAAGCACGACCGAATAATTCGGACTATCGAATATTAGTTACAGTTTTAGAAATACTACCGACTAATTTTACTATTCGTTAGTCGACTAAATTATTTGTCAATTAATATTTTTGTCATAAACCGACTAATAAACTTATTCAGTACAACCGATTTAGTCGGTAGTTATTAGTTACTCATGTCCATCACTATGCCTTACCTACCGTCCGTGGCGAATTCTATTTTTGCGCTTGTTTTATACGAGGTGGGGGTGTGGGGAAACCGGCTAATTTTAATTCAAACGGGTCCCCTTACTTTGCTGCGCATTTCACCAACCTCTAGTTACGGCGCTGAAACTCGCGTTTCGAATAAAATGTCGTCGGTTGCGAATATATAATATAATAATATAATATAACGCGCACGACAATAAGACACGTATATGTTATTGTTTCTCCGTTTACTAGTTTCACGCGAACAACTACCAATGAAGCCGAAGTCCATCGTCATACGTATACAATTTTGTTTTGGTAATGGTCACCCCATGGCCGGGACACTAAAATTAAGTTGAATCCTATGAAAGAATATTCCTTGTGAAAATATTGAATATTAAGTTAAGAAAACCAGTTATAATTGGTACCCAACCTTTTCAATGTTTGATAAGTACACTGTATACCTAGCGAATAAATCATTTACATTTAGTAGAATATTTACTATGACTCGTCATGCATATAAATATAGGTTTCCTCGCCATTGCCCGACACTATCGTGAGTGTATATATAGTTGCACATTTTCAAAAGGAATCCTTTATAACGTACATTATATCATTAACGTGCTCTTAAAAGCATGATTTCCAGTCTTATAAAGTACTCGAGTAAAAATATTCAAATACTTTTCACGTACTCAAATAAAAAATTTAAATATTAATAATATAATTTAAATAGAAAAATATACTTGGACGTATTTTAAATACTTCAGAGTATCTGTATTCAAACTCAAGTACCATTTTCAATTACTTCTTTTACAAATTTTATTTCAACAGTACTACATTAAAATAATAAATTAAGTAACCTACACATTTATTTTATATTAATAAGATTTATCAACCATCCGTGTTGTATAAATAAAATCAATATTTATATATGTGTGTATATATGGCATGTAATAAGAAATTTTCTGTGCAGATCCAATTTCAGACAATTCCATTTCAAATACCAGAATCTAACAACTCTATTTATAATCCACAAAATTATACACTGTTATGAATAAATTATACAGATACTGTATTACTACCCACATTAATTATCAACTTCATACCAAAATTGAAATTCGTTGTATTTCCATTTTCTAATTACATTTTAATTCCGATTTATGTCCTGAGAAACTCTGAACTATTTTATTTGTTGCAACCATGGAAAACATAAATATATTTTTAAAATTCTTTTATGTTTTTTATAATTATAAGGTAAAAAACGTTACAACATTTTTTTAAATATTTAAAAGTATCTATGAATACTTTTTTAAAGTATCTGCATTCTTACTTGAATAATTTCTTTTATCAAGTATTCATATACGTATTTTAAATACTTTTGAAAACAGATATCTGTATTTGAATACAGTAATCCCTTATCCACGGATTTTTTATCGGCTATTTCGATTATCCGCGGTTGAGTCCACGATAAAATGTTATTAATACGATAATGTTTTATCGTTATTATTCGGACACCGTAGATAATTTTTATTTTAAATAACTGTAGATAATACAACTACGTAGGTACTTTTTATTTATTATAGATAAATACCACAGATAAGGTACTTACAGACTACACATGTACAATAAATAATCGTCAATTATTGTTTACACTTGATATTTTTGCGTGACACGTGTACGGTACAATTACTTCTAATAAATTTAGTGTGATTTAATTTAAATTTTCCATTCTTCCTAATACATATGTATGTACAGTATGTGTATAAATAATTAATAAATTAGATAAATTGAAAATAATCAATTAAAAAATGGTAAAAATATGTATGTGATTTTTAAGATTAAGAAAATAAAACCTAATCTCCTTTTTTACATTGATTTATGGTTTTTTTATCCGCGGTTTCGTTATCCGCGCAACTTTTCTGGAACGCAACCTCCACGGATAATGAGAGATAACTGTACTTTTAAAATGTATTTTTTACATGACTATTAATTTCATCCGATCGCACGAGCGATGTAGAAATCTTACCAAATCCGTATGGATATATTTGTGTATTTATTTGACTATGCCGATTGTATTTTTAATTGTTTGTCGTGAAATTCGATTTAAGATCTTGCTTGCTACTGGAACTTGTACTAAAGTTTTTATTTGTTAACAAGGAATTATTTTGTTTCTCATTTTTATCAAATAATCAAAGAATATAACCCATATTAATGAATTTTGTTAATTTTTTGTAACACATGTTTAGATGACATAGTAAATATTAAAAAAAAAAGGTAATAATTTGAAATATTCTTATCTGTACCAGCGTACAATAAGTAATTTTTACTGTCAACATAAAAAAATAATACGTAAGATAGAAATCACACATTTGTGATACCTCTTAAATTATACGAAGTTCTGAAATAAAAAATATTATAACTTTTTAAAAGTATTATGAACTTATTTAAATTATTCATTTTAACTATCTAATTTTACATGATATTTATGTGTCTTTTGAATTTGTACAACTAGTATTAAGTTTGATTATTTTTTATTATTTTTGTTAAAGCTATTCCATTCATACGGAGATGAAGATCGAAAAAGCATTCAAGGATCTCCTGACGTTACTAGAAATGCATCCCAGGTAATATGCAACGCGCCGTTTGAAACTTCATACGAAAAGAGTGCTCAATAATATGTCACACAGAAAAAACTTAATTGCAGTTTCTGTGATTTTAATATTTTTGGTATAAACGCGTTTTCAGCCCAACATCTCAGATTTCGCACTTCGTATTTAGGTGGATTTGTTCGCTGCTTCCAGTCCGCGAACACTTGTACTGCTAGAAACTAGTCTGTAAACAAAAAAAAAAAAACATAAAAATATTTACCTTGTATAACTCTTCAATGGTGAGTAGGGAAACTGAAATGAAAAAGAAACGTAAAGTTAAAAACTCTTATGGTACATCATGATTTTACCGACACGGTTATGAAAAGCACGCTTTAAACTTTATTAAATTGTTCCACGTTGATACATATATTTATATTTTTCAAGTAAACTTTTAAACTGCTACCATTAAAATCATTCTGATAAATTAATGCGAATGAATAAACAATATATAATACTATAGTCATTGCTATTTAATTTTTTTTAATTACATTGGACTGTTACATTTACACATACATAATGACGAGGAACTAACCATTTACCTACATACTGTTATGTACAATGATATGTTTCATTCGCAGATCAATCACCGTAAAAGTTCGTTTGTCCCCCTCAAGTCTGAAGGACGCTCGAGTAATACGAAAAGAAACAGCAACGAGCTGTTTATATGAGGTAGTAGGAACGAGAGAGTGTGTGGTTCGAATAATGCTCAACGTTTTCATATTAACCAATTTTGCGCTTGATTGGTTAGAGTTTTGATTGATATTGATTTGACGATCTTAATTTCAACTATAGTTTATGATAACATCCCATTTATTTTACCAAAATTACTGAATACGGTTTTAATTTGGTTTTTTCTACATTAATAATATGCTTTTTAACATTTATTTGAAAATAGTTCTCCAATGCTTTGTTTGTACTTTAAAGTATTTAAATCAGTCATGTGTTTTCTGCATATATAGTTTGAACTGACTAGCTAGACTAACTTAAATTAACGTCTAACTATTTTCCGTCCATTTTTTGATTCGAGTAAAGCAATTTTAATTTCTAATGTTATTTGTTAAATGTATTATTTTTTTGGTTTTATTTTTTTTTTTTTTTTTTTGTAAGCTATTTATAATAGCTTTCATAATGTAAATCAGATGCAACCTTAGCTCAAAGTTTTTTTTTTCAATGTAACGGTTTATCTCTACTTTTAAGTGAATTAAAAAAAAAACACTTAATACAACAAAAATCCTATATTTCAAAACGATATTTTACCGACTTTTTTAAATCCATCTACTATATGGTGTCAAAAATCGAAAATATCACTGTATCAAAATTCTATAAGCTTCGCTAAAAAATATTGTCTGAACATGCCAATAATTTAAATACAAAGGTGTATTATCTTAATTGGACCATTCGACTTGAAACTTTTACGTATACTACTAGATCAGTATACTGTATCGACGTATACTAAATACAATGCATTTCTCATTCTATATTTAAGCTTTTTAAACATATTTTCTGTACACATTCATTAACAAGGAAAACCGAGAGAGAGAAAAAAATTCAGTATATCAGAACAACGAATTGAAAAACGAAAAAAAATAATATTAAGTTAGTCTTCATTAAAATTTCTCTCCGAATGCAATACAATAGAACAACAATCGAAAATTTAATCTTAAGGTAACTCATTGAATTGAGCTAAGAAAAACGTATTAGTTGAACAGTACAATTTTCTAATAATTTCAATAACTATTTTGCTTCTGTATACCTAGTACAGCACTCGAGTGCGCACATTCGCTATTTGTTATTAATACGTGTAATCACTGTATTATTTGTTTACAATCAAAATAATTAACGATTATATAGTTTTCGCAGTTTTACAGTACAAAGTTACAATCTACTGGCGATAAGTTGTTACCATTCACAACAAAGATTCTCATTCCATACACACGCATCACACAATATTATTAATTATGTATTGTATGATACACGCATAATTCATTGTTGTACTTCGAGCTTATAAAACTTGTTTTACATAACATTAAATGTTTTATTTTTATACCACTGTTATAGAAATAACGTATATCTAATCAAATGCGTACCATTTCCAGACAATATTACCGCCATCGACAACTTCGAACAATGCTGCAGCATCTCTCAATAACGGAGAACTTAATCCATCAATAGCCGTATCATACTCACGAACACCTCAAGGTACATCCGATGCGTCGGCTGAAGAGAAAATCACACTTTTAGGCACAAACGCGTCGTCGGCTGCCGCTAAACCGGACGCCACTAATCCATCATCTTAGGATTATTTATTATGATGATATTCGTTAGTTGATTCTTTTATAACATTTTTTTTTTTTTATTATTATTTATTTATTATTGTAATATTTTTTTTTTGCTCCACATTAGATAGAAGACGTTTGAACGTTAAAGTAGACATTACGTACGTTACGCATAAGCACGTTAAGTTTGTTTCTAGTATTACATGTGTTATAGTTATAATTCAAAAGTAGTTCTAGTCCAACATGATTGTGTTCAATAAGTGTGAAAAAAAATCCATCGAGAGGCTCTTTGAACAATCGTTAAACGCGTGTGGGTTAATCAATTTGTTTGTATATTAACTTGCGCTCTCTACATGTCCGTTAAGGACAAAAATAATTTTTAGCAATTGTAACGGCTATACTCACAGAAAATTCTACTCCCATTTTATCATTCTAATGACTAATTACTTCAAATGGCTTTTATTATATTGTATTTCTATTTTTTTTTAATTTTTTTTTTTACTATTTATCATATTGCTTAATATATTTATAATTATTATTTATAAATATGTGTGTATATGTGTGTGTGTGATATATATATATACAAACATACATACACACACACACATATATATATATATATATATATATATATATTCGATTAATTAAGCTTTGTGTCCCGGTGACACGGAAATCTGTTTTGTACATATACAAAAACGAATCTCTTAGGCTTTTCGTGTCCCTAACATTTTTGATCGATTGATAAACCCTCGGAGTGATCTCAGAGGTATACGAGTCCTCGTATTTTTTTTTTCATTTAGTTGGGTTAAATAAATAAATGAATATATGGATTATCAATGTTATTCTTTTCTTTTCAAGTTAATATAATATTTAAAAATAATTCAATCACTTCATTAAATTAAATCTCAATATTAAATACATTAAAAAACATCACTGTTAAATCCTATAAAATATGTTCTTCGACTTCTTAATTAACTTTTCTTATGTAATACTATTAACACTATATTATATAAATATTTTACAATTTATTTAATTGACATATATAAACTTTGAATCGTGGCATTTTATAATTATTAGGAATGCGCTCAAATTATAGTATAAGTGATATTACATAGATAATTATAATGGAAATTACATTTTGGAGACTTATATTTAGCTTCAAAATCAACAAATTAATTTTCGAAACTTATGTTTCATAAAATATATTACAATATTATAGTTATACCTTTAAAGTGAAGTTGGTTAAAAACAAAAAAATACAAAAAAATTAAGTAAAATCTGAACAAAAAATTTGTCAAAATAGATAGATATGTTTAATGTTGAAAGTTTATATAAATATATGTATTATGATTATTAATATTTGTATACTAAATTTTGAATAATAGTTATCTGATGCATGTAAGTAATCTTAGACACGATATGCATAATGTTAAATAGGTGTATAATAATCTATTAAAACCATTCAATAATAATTTACTGGTTGCCATCAAAATACAATCCTAAATACTGCTCCCCTAAGTCGGATCGTAATGTAAAATGTCCTACACTCGCAAACACACCTTGTAAATATATATTATACAACTCGGTGCTCAGCCATGTCGTAATCATTTATTCGATTCGAATCGTTTTTACTTTAATTACTTTTTTCATCTTCTGACTTATACGACAAATGTCGAACAAATCGAAATATTCCAAACACGCCTGCTAAGTTGTTTTTTGCTACAGAACTATGTGAATATAGTCTACCAAAGCCGATTGAAGTCAATATAATTGGTTTTTTTTTTATTTCTTTCAAAGATTTCCATAAATCACAATTGTCATTCTACCCTTGAAAATAACGCAATCCACGTACAACGTGTTCGTCGCAGTAATTTTTTATGTTACGTATTCTAGTACCAATTCAACCGTAACTTACCAACCCTGTTTAGCCCGTTCTCTCATTGTAAACATTTTTTTTTTTTTTTATTTAACTCGCTGCAATGCCAACTTCAGATCTTGTTTACGCTATCGTCTTACCTATGACTCGTTCCATATTATTACAAAATGTGTATTACTTACAGTCAGCAAACGATGGTAAATCGGATCATTTCGTGTGATAAAATACATATATATTATTGATTGTTTTATTGTTTATTTCACGATACGTATTCATATTGAACGGGAAAATTGTTGTTAAGGTTGGTTAGTTGTTGATGGACAAGGATGCATCATGTCTATAATTATTATTGTTTTTTTTTCTTCATTAACTTAGAGTCAAAAATGTTATTGTTGAGACATTGAGTGTAGTTTTTGGTGATTTTGAATTATTGCAATGAACATTAAAAGTTAATATTGTTTTTACTTGTATCATTATTGTTATTATTATCACATGTAATTTTTTTTTAGACTTACTTTATTTTATTTTATTTTTTATCTACTAATAACGTATACAATGTTTGTGCTATAAAATGATGAGGGAAAAGTATTATTAAAAAAATATTACTCCGATTATCGCGTTCAGTCTGTTTATATTATATATGTTGCTGATGGGTTATTAAGTTTAATGGTAATATAGTTTAGGTATTATTAAAATAAATATAAATATATATAAATTTTAAGATATAAAAAAATATGTTAATTAAATAATTATAACGTTAATCATTTCTTTTTTTTTTTTTTTTTGGCCAAGTTATAGTTGTACAATTATTATTGATGGTCGAGTTTGAAAATGTTTAGTTAATATCACCTGATCACAGTAGCTGTATAGAATAATTTCGAACTAATTTTAATATTAAACACTTAAAGCTTTTATTTTGTGTAGAATCATTATGAAATATTATATACTCATTGACTGGTCACAAATGTATGTCCCCATCATAAAATATATTATTTATTTTTAACTGATGTTAGTTTTAAAATTGTATTATTGAATAATACATAATTATAATGCTAAATGAATACTGCCTGTGCTGCTATATCGATTATATGCTAAGTATTATCAGATTTTAAATGATTTGTATAAATAATTGTTTAATTAAATCAAATTTTTGTAATAATTTGTTAGTTGCACAGTCAGTACCGATACAAGCGTTAATAAAAATAGTTTTTAATGTACCTACCAATCGACATTTATAGTCTACTATAGAGTTATATCAAAATAGAGCAATCTTTCTAGTACTTAAAAATATATTATAATAGCCATAAAATGATTTATTATTTGTAATGTATTAAAGATGAATCAAATATCTTTTCTTTTTTTTTTTAAAAAAAAGTTATTATTATTAAAAACCTACTCTGTTGTCCAGTATATATGTAATATGTTAAACTATTATTATTATAATTATAGATAAATAGAAAATTGACTTTAATGTATAATATTTATGGCATTCGTTTTTCTTGTTCAATCATTGTTAACCTAACCTAAACTAACTTATGCATACATTTATTTTTAGTTCTTAATTATAAAATATATAATCAAAAGTCAAATATAGTACAATAGCACCAATTTGTATAACTAAATCAATAATATTGTTCCAAGTAGGCATCATATTATATTGTATTGGCACTTGACAACAAATAATTATAACGAAAGAAATATTATTAAAGTATATTTCATAGAATGCATTTACTGGCCACAATATATATATATATATATATATATGTATAAACTATTTAAAAATATTGGTCTGATTACCTAGTGAATACAATACAGTAGGCATTTATAAGTACTAAATATCATATATTATATTTTTAATGTGATTAAATTAATTTTATTCTTCAGTAACAAGGTTGGGTTACCTATATTTGTTTATTGTATTTAGAAAAACGTTTAGGCTTTATGATTTATGTGTATGTTATAATATAATAAATTATATAGGTAATATTAATTTTATAATGTACAAACATTACAAAACTGTTGTTTCTATTGTTTAAAACCTGTTTTTATCGAGTTGAATGAATGAAAATGATTACAGTGATATCCAGTGACACTGCGTCCACATTTGCTCAACCAAATTTAACAATCTGTGTATTTTAAAATCAACTGTCATACCCAAATAAAATTGACAAAGTAAAGAAGAGAGTAGATAAGATATAATTATATTGGGTTTTATTTATAATATTATTTTTATTAAGGTTTCAATAACAAGTTTTTAGCCTACGTTTTGTCAAAAGTTAGACAAGAAAAAACAATATATGTATACTATACATGTTGATACAAATTTTACTACATTATTTACAATAGGTTACTTAAATTTATACTAAAGAAAAATATACTGATGGCAGATGTGTTCTCATCTTTGAATGCTTGATGGAGTGAAACAAGAGTTTTGAGTATCTTGCATGCTTCGATGTATTTGGGGCAGATGATGGTAATGTGTTCAATTATTACATTAAACAAGAATTATATTGCAAGTACCACGTATTGTTGTAGGTTCTTTTTTAATTAGACAAACATGAGTTAGATGAGAGTGGCTTATTTTAGCTCGAGTAGGTACCTAAATGTATGAAGGAACCCACATGAAACTTGTAAAGTTATTTATTTCAGATATCAATTTCTGAATGTGTTGGATAAGTTAATTTTTTGGATAGGTATTAGAGATTGCCATGTGGGGGCTCTCAAAGAGTCGTATTTCATCATATTTTTTTATATGCATCCGAGGTATTTTTCGTTTACCTACACGTTTTCTGTTATATAGGTATTTTTAAACTAAGGTATCGATATTTATATAAAGCATGAAAATCATATAATATACAATATGTACCTATCTGGTTGAAATTTAACTTTTTTTTTTGTACTGCGATTTATGTACTCGTAGATAACAAACCATAGCTGCAATAATATCTTATTTGTGCATGATTATTATTGTACTTTGTATGACTTTGGTTGGTTTGAAGTTATGACTTGATTGTCGAAAGAGTGTTATTCGATGTTTGAATTGTCTAAAATATGATAACATAAAAACAACTTACCCGGTTAACGTTACTCGTATTTAAAAACGAAACTTTACTATAAGATTTTAAGCAAACTTAATTCAAAAAAATTGCACTTAACGCATAAGTCTTAGAATTTTTTTTATAAAAGTATATTGAACTCGATTGTTTTTTCATTGACTTGCTTTGATACAGTTGGACTAAGAACTATTCTTAACAATTATTGTTAACTCCATAAATATGGTGTGTATATCGCTGACTAGGATTAAAGCATTTGGAGGTAGATTTAATTATTTAGAAATGAAGACATTTTCTAAAATTCTGGAAAATATGTTCTAAATTAACAAATAACAACATAAATTATTCTAACTAATATAATTTAGAACGGTTAAAATACTTATCTGATTGTCGAATGATTTTACATGATACCCATAATAACACTTCACTGATCTTATACGGCAGTTTTTAACTGAATTAGATTTTCGATCTATTAGCTAAAGATTGCGTGAAAAAATTTATTTTTCATGTGTTAATCATTTATTTTAAATTATAATTATATTTATTATAATCTTATAGTGTTTATATAGTAATCACATTAATTTTTTAAGAAGGTTAAAAGGTATTAATTTAGGTATTTTTTAATTTATTATACAATTTAACGACTAACGGTCATTGTGGAAGAAAAATCACAATCAAATTTAGCTTTCACTCTCTGTCAATTTTTATTAGAAGATTATAAATTTGTTTTTCCTAAGTTGAACATTTCATACATTTTTATACTGATAAGATTTTTTTACAGTATGTTTTAACAATTTATAAGCACAAAAAAACATAAATATCATAGCCTTTGTTACAGTTTATATAAATAGCACATGTATTATACATGTGGTACCTATGTGCTGTATTTAAAATACCTTAAGCAGTGGCGTAATTCGAAAAAAATATCAGGGGTTGCAAAAATTACTCAGAATACACAAACTCATGGGGGCTTTGCCCTTACACTTCCAACCTTATAAAACAATGTTTTAATATAATCATAGTATTATATTCTATTAATATAAAGTACATTATAAATATAAATAATTCTTATATATAAATACATAACCACAAACATTACTTTTATTTAAATTTTAAATCACATAATCTTTTATAATTATAATATAATTACAACCGATATTATATCTAATATTATATAATTTGTTTTTAGATTAAACTTCTATGTCATCGTAATTTACGTTATTATCATCTCAATTTTCTCATTCTCCAACTTTTTTTATTACATAATTATTTAACTAAATAATTACTTATTTTAATTTTTTTCCTATCTAGCAATAAACCATAAATATTGAATTTTCAGGGATTGCAAAATAATACTTTTGCAACCCATGCATTATATTTGGGGTCGCAAGTGTGACCCTTTGTAACCGCTCAATCACGCCATTGACCTTAAGTACACCAAAATTGATAGTATAATATTCTAACGATAATGATGAAATACCTGTAAAAACATATAACTGTAAACAAATATACCGATTTTAAAAAAATCCAAACATTACAACCGCCGCACGAATTTTAATAATAATCATAATTATAATAACATAGTAGAAAAAAGATATATATTGTGATTTTGATTCTCTCTTTAAAAACTAGCCTTGTGCTAAAAAGAGAGAGTTCGTTGCATTAAATTATATTAAATTATATTATTGACCACTAACAAAAAGTAAAAAGAAATAATACTATGGAATTAAATGTCATGTTAATAATAAGAAAGCAAGAATAAAAAATATATATAAAATGTAAAATAAAATAAATTTGTTAATGTATAATGGCTACGTTATATAAAATAGTTGTATAATGAAAAAGAGTTTCTACACATTTTAAAATGTTCAGATGATTTAAGCTCTTTTTCTATATTTTATACACAATTTTATATCCATAGGCCATGTTTTAAAAAACATGTATACATAAAACAGATTTAATATTTGACATTTGATTTAATTTTGCTCCTGTAATCTTATATTGTTATGAACCTTTGGGTTATAAAGATATTCGATATTATAATTAAGAGCATTGTACAAAACATTTCGACAGCTACCTCGTAACGTGAAATTTTGTACATTTCACTTTTTGTTAAAAACAGCAATTACCAATTACAATACCAATTAGCATTGGTAGCATAAGTTGTACACGCCATAAAAGCGATTGTAGTGTACAATACATTGTGATACGGTTAAATTGTAATTTCAAAACCTCGTGACTAGGAGTTGAAAAAAAAAACTCATAAATTTAATTATGAGGTTAACAATTTGTGAAAATGTTGGCACGCAGCTGTCGATTTGTATTATTACGTTTGCTTATTTCTTAAACATTTTATAATCGGGACGGTTAGCGTACACCAGGAGTCGCAAATCAATATTTTTGGAGGGCCACATTGAGAATTTTGAAAATTTTCGGGATCCGTCAAAATCCAAAGCAAATACTTTTAACTTATTAAAACCCAAAAAAATATTATTTTCCATATATACCGTAATATACCAAGTCTGATAATGACGTTTAATGTTGAAAACATACGACGTGTGTGTTTTCCCGTTCGGACGTGGAGACAGACACGTAAGTGCAGTACGACCGTTGTACCCATAAACGTAACACACGAACCGAAATCGTGTCACCGTACGAAATGTGCACAGTAGCACAGCGCACTGGAACGTTTGACTCTATGAATAAAAAACGAGTTATGCAATGAGCTGGAAAGTGTTCGTGTCGGTGTCGTTCGACCGATTCCAAACGTACGAAAATTATTGGTGGTTTGCTTTTTGTTTTTTTTTTCCGTGCGTATTTCGATAAAAATCTCCGATCCACGTAATACCCACCCACGGAAATATAATAATACAAACAAGACCCGTGGGACAGTATTCCGATACGGTAAACCTTGCGTGCGCGAGCATAGCGCCTGTAATGTATGTTGGATTAGGTACTCATGCGCACGTCATTACTTCTTATAATGCTTCACGTGCCGTAATATTTAAATTACGTATTTTTTCGCCAATCGCTGTTGACGCGGAGCGATACGTTTAGACCGCCGTAACTCGCGTATTAACGTGCGTGCCGCCAAGGCCGGAACTAGGGGGCGGAGGACGGGGATTCATCCCTGTGCGTAAAATTGTAGAGGGTGTAATTTTCGTAATTATTTACAGTTAATTTGATATTTTTGACCTTGTCAAACACCGTTATTAGGTTAAAACGCAATGATTGTATATTAATTGTTAGAAAGAAAAATTTCTCGAGAAGAGTATTTAATCCTTGGTCTACAATAGGACGTAATTTTAACATTTTCCCCGGGCGTAAAAATTCCTATAGTTCCATCTCCGCGTGCTACTAACCGCGTTGCACCTACACAACCGGCATACAACAATAAATCCGGGTTCACGCTACACCGTGCAGTGTCGTGTCTTCTAAAATAATTATCTTTGATCGATTGAACCATATTGTTACATTAAGGTATACCTTATAATAAATCACAAGTTACCTCACTAACCATAAGATACCGTGAAGTTGATTTTATCCAACTTTTGAACGTGTGGTTACCGATTTTAATACATGTAGTAGTAATTTAATATTCTTTGATAACATTATTCATAATAACAAAGGGCTCAGAAGGTATTGCATTTGCTGATTTTATTGGGCTATTCAATTTATTGCTAAGTTACCTTGAAATTATTTTTATGACATTATGAAAAACCTAATGGGAACATTTTGAAAGAAAATTTCAAATTTCAAATTATTTATTTTACTTATATTTTATTTTATCTTATATATCTATACCTAGAAATTATGTTTAGCTTAGTATAATATACTAATAACATTTGTACTGTTATGTACGATTATGTTTAATAAAATATCTTTTTTTATGAACATTTTTGCATTAAAAAAAATTAAGTGCAGTATATTTGTACTTTTTTAAGCGCATAAGTGCATGCATATTTAGTACTTTTTAAGTGCATTAAGTTCCGAGCCCTTATAATAATATAATACATACTGTCTACTATATAATTTAATATTCAGCAGTTCAGTGCCACAACTACAAAATAGGAGCCCCGTGTGCAGTAATTATATTAGGCCCTTTCCTAGGATTTATTTTTGTTGTACGTCTTATTTATAAGTAGGTATCAATTTTTTTAGGTTTTAAAACACGTTTCACATCACTTACTGTATGATATATGCATATATATCAAATTAAATACCTACAATTGTTGTATGTTGTATGCCTACTCAAATAATCAATGGACTCATTGTTAAATAAATATTATATTCAGTAACGCATTTAACATGTACGCGCCCCGTTGCAAAATAATTTTTCCGTTCTTCCCCCATACAAAAAAAAAAAAATATATATATATATATAAATAAATTCAAAGTTAAGCAATAAAAAATTATTTTTATGAAACAAATCATAAATCAATTGTTTTGCGATATTGTATTAGATAATTTTATAATAATACATATCCTAACGTTAACCTAATCTTTAAATCTTAAAAGTGAATACTCCTTTCTTAAAAATATATATACCATATATATTAAACATAGAAAACGGAATCAACACTTATTATATGCATAATGATTAACAATACATGGTTTTTCATTAGATTAAATATATTATATTTATTATTAATTATATACATAATAAAATAAACATGAACACATCAATAATAAAAGTTAGAATATTTTGCCGTTTCCAAAAATTTACCGCTTGGGGCATTTGCTCCTTTCGTCCGTCCCTCTTAAATGCGCCACTGATTATATTACTCTAAAATATTATAACATCCTTACCTAAATTCTAAAAAAAGTTTCTTTTTATTATAAAATAATAATATAAAATTATTAAATAATTGTGTATTTGTAAAATGTAGTTTATTTTAGGCTGGGACTAGGGGGGCCCCACAAATGTATGTAAGCCTTGGGGTCCGTGTGCGCGGCACACTCTGCACACCCGGTTTTTGCGGCACTGCCTAAGTTATTATTTATTGAAACTTATGAAAATAATTCATATCTAATAAAAAAACTACGAAATACGTAATCAAAATTTGATAGCATCACCATAAGATATATTATATTGGTAGCACACATTTTCAAAGCACACGGTCTAGTAAAATACACGTCACGGTGTAGTGTGAACCCGGCTCGAGACATGCGCTCGACAAACCACGTCACGGATACCATTGATAACGTAATTATCCTATACCGTTGACCTGTGCTCGATAAATACTGTACGTAATTCGATTATCTGTTTTACGCGTACCAACGGTACAATCGAAAACAGATTATCGCGAGCAAACATTGATTTGCACGCAATACAACTACAGAGGTGATAATATGTTATAAGAATACACACGAATAATAATGACACAGTACAGTAGGTACCCGAGGAACCTGGACGTATTATATATATATATATATATATATATATGTACACAGACACCTATTGTGTATTGCGCAAGTACCTACTTATTACGTTTAGGTATAATAAATGATGCACGTTACCAAGGGTATTAACATAAAAAAAAATAAAAAAAAAATGGTATAAGAAGCCAAAACAAAATAAAACAAAACTATTTACACGTAATACGTTATTGTAATATTATGTAAGCTTATGACTATGTATAAATGACTATAAGCAGAGACGTACACATCCCAATATTATGGTATTGTTTTGCAGTATCCGCGGTGATGAGCTTTATTTTACGAACAATACAGATTACGATGAACATCACAAAACGATACGCATATGAACACGTATATAATGTAAATTTTTACACATTTTCGAATCGTTTCGTTTAGGGAATTCTTGTTCTTCCGTCGTTTCACGGCGTTACATCACTAACTTATTGAACATTCATGTACCATAAACGTAACACAATGATTCGTATTATAGTCAAAACAATGTACTTTTCCGAATCATTTCTAGATGTAGCTTAAAAAACAAATATGAAAACTATTAATACACATGAATGTCCGTTTTTGTGTTTTTATTGTGCCATTTCGAACACATGCCCATGTAATAAATAAAATAATACTTTTAATTAAAAACCACAACTTCGTGAAACAACAATTAATTTAAAAAATCAATACACAATTCAATCAGTGATATTGTATGTTATTCATAAAATAATCACGTAGAATCCACATATAGAAGTCATTAGCCATTTAAAATGTAGTGATCTTGAAATACAGATCTTTCCTATTATGATATGTACTCTTTTGATATGCTTATAGTCAAGGTTGTGCGGTGTAATCGGCGACATGTATCAAAATATTTGAATGACCGGTTATAATGATCATTGTAACTTTGTCTCGAAGTTATATTTCAACTATATTCGGTATAATAACATAATATAAATAACTAAATAATATAATCCGTCTACGAAAACAGTTACTTGTAGCTTAGGCATGTCAAACATGTGGCCCGCAGCTAATTTTTTTATGACCCGTAGCTTTTGATATTAATGGGTGAAATAAAAAATGAATGGTAAAAAAAAATATAAGATAGTAATTTCGTATCACAACTACCTTAAATTCTTAGAGAATTTTATATTTGGTGTACATTATTATGTTTTATATTCTGATAAACTATAAACGAATAAGTTTTATTGATGATTGGATTAAAAATGATTAAAACGATTAATAATTAAAAATGATTGGAATAAAAATTGAAAATTTTTATTTTATGTGTATAGGTGTATTTATATATAATAATAATATAAAATATTTTTTTCCGTTAAATTTTTATGTGCTTCCCGAGTAGTTAACTATTGAATATATTTAGACTGCTAGATACTTTGAATTTGACATGTCTATTGTAACCAAACTCTAAATAAATCTAACGCATAAACTATTCACTGCCTGTTACATTTTATCTGTATTTAATTGCTCTCGGCCGTGCTCGTATTACTGATGTACGTCAAATACAGTTAATTTATTCACTGTATTCAATTGTTCAGATTAAAATTTGAAGGAAACACAAAACATATTTTCAACAATTACAAAAATCATAAAATAATGTTTGTAATTCGTTTACATTTTATCGTTCTTCGTAATTAATGTGAAAAATATGTTTGCCTATGTGCTTGATTGTTAATTTTAAATAAGCACCAAATAATTTATAACATAGTGTTTAAATATCATTGTGTATAAAATATAATTAATCTATTATGGAATTGTAACTAATAACGATGATTTCGGTTTTCAATGCCTTCCAACTTCCAAGTGCTTACCTTTATAATTATACCGATTACCATCTATTCATGATTATAATAATAACATTGTTCGATGGCATACTAGTTAATATATATTATGATATGTGTTTGGAATGTAGTCTTTATCTTGTACATACTGTAACGATTGGTTCAAGAGCTGTGATGTTGACAGACAGTCGTGTGAATAGTAATTGTACAATTAAACATGAGGGTAACTGCACTTTGATCGGTGATATTATATAATGTAAGTTACTTTATACTGACGTCAGATATGCCATCGCGTCTTAAACACTTACCATCTTCATATATAATTATAATAATTAAAAATTAATAATTAATAAATATTAATAATAATATTTTCACCACGAAACATAATGTATTCATTAGATTTTCGTTTTAAATTATATAAAACACATATTTACTATAGAAAAATTTGCAAGATTACACTGAAAAATTAAATTCGAGGTGCAAGAATGGTGTTTAACAAGTGTGAATATTTAACTTAAGCTCATTAAAAAACCCAAAAACAAGCCATGTGTAGCATGGAAAGTATACTCGTAAAACTAAATAAATTTTATCTCAGTTTTTGATATGTAATTAATACAAAGAACTGTTGGTTTTACTAGAAATTAAAAAAGGGTTATATCCGACTTAATGAATTCGAGCACAATATTAATGAAAATCAAGTTTAAATATGATGCTATTATGCTTCAAGGCAATGTAAAAAAACTACTTCAACAATTATATATTCTATCGCTATAAAAAGTTATCGAATCTAATTGAAATTTGTCGTAGAGGAAATACTAATTATTATATATATAATATAGTGAGGATTGGAAGATGAAAACGTCATACAACGAAAATAAAAATACAAAAAATACCTCTAAACTAAATGTCATAATAATTATGAAGTCAGGAAATATAGTTTTACTTAGGAATGAAAAGCTTTTTACTACGCGTTTGTTTTATTTGCCCTTTCCAGTACAATGAGTAGATATTATAATATTGAGGAAAATTAATTCAAAAATATTTGAGAGTAATGCTTATGGTTTCTAGTTTAATATGCAGTGTGCACATTCTATCTCATATGAATATATTTGATGTAAATTTACTATATATGTGTTCGACGTACATAATAAGATGTACCACCTCTTTAATCTTTATACGTGGATATACTATTTGCGTATGACAGAGACATATATCCAGAAACGTATAACTAAGGTGACATTGTGCCTCCGTTGCGGAACCGATAATGTGTGTTGACCTTTTATGTTTAACATATTCACGATTAAAAAAAAATAACGAAAAAAAAATACAATTAATGTTCTAACAATTATTAGTTATCGAAAACTAATAACATATATTTATACATTCAAATTCACGAGTGTTAAAAGTATTTAGTAAAAAACGATCACGCCCCATCAAAATATATAACATTGGTAAATAATTAATATTTACAAATATAATAGAGCTTGTATAAATTAATTACACATACAACTTTAGTGTAATATGTATTTTAGGAATTCTGGGTGCCAGCAAAGTTTTTATATACAGCCCGAACAACCCTTTAGGATCTAGAATTTACATATCTGTTCCGTTTTTGTGTTTTCATAAAGTGTGATTAAAAAAAAGTACCTTGGTAACTCAAAATGTGTTTAAATAGTTTTTACTTGCAACACTATACGCATTAAAAAAATATTATTTTACAAACATAAGAAATCACTTATGTAAATTGAATACAAATCGTATAAATACATTTATTAAAGCTTATAACAATATTTGTCTCTATGCTCGTATACGCCTATGCTTATTAATATTATGGTTCAATAGTTTCGTTAGGTAATTGATGTAGAAAATCGAGACGAGTGTAGGTTTAGGACAAGGGTGGCCGACCTCAAATAGTTACGAGAAAGTCGAACGAGAAGAAGAAGTTAAATTCCGCTGTTTTAGAATTATTACCTAATAGTCAAAATCTTAAATAAACAGTTCATTTTCAACTATTACAATTATGAACTCACCATATCCGTAAGGCGCGAGGTGTATTGATTTTAACAGTTACACGATTACAGCTAACGATTGTTGGCACTCGCATAGTATTATTATTTATTATATTTCAACTTTGTACAAGTTTGTATTTATAAATATCAAATACCTTTAGATCCGTATAAATACCGTGGCTACGCCTAAAAATATTCTGATGCGCGTTCAATTATTAATTATTTGCCTCGTGCACTGCGTTTCAATGTTTTCACATCCGATTAAAAACAATTTTTTTCCCTAACACGTGGGCTATTACTAATTATAATCGAAATTAAATTTTATGTTCCCCAGAAATTGTCGCGTGGAACTATTTCAAACGTTATACTCCTAAACAATCTCGACGGTTAACTAAAACATAAAAATGAATTATTATTCATTAAATATTTAATATATTTGTAGTGTTGAAATATTATACGATTGTATTTTCTCGTATACGCGCAGCAAGTAATATAAATATTCATTTTTTTGTAACTTTGTTTACCCTCGTTGCTTTACTATTGTTTGACATATTATGCTAGTTAAATCAGTCACGGTACAAAATTAAAAAAATAAAAATTACTACGTCCAATGTTTATTAAAATGTAAAATATGTTTCATAGTAAGCGTGAAAAATTATAAATCATGATTACTCTAGCAAATATACAACTATTAATTAAGAGTACTTATTACTAATCATCCCCTCGCAACTGTACGCTTAATTATACATTTCAATCAGTATTTACTCAAAGGGAAACAAAGTATTTTGAATATTATGCTTTTTCAAAATATATTATCGAATATAAAACTAGCCGCTAAACAATTTACATTGATATTAAAAATTGTAACAACTTTTCTTCTTTTTTCCTCTGTTCATAGTTGGAGTTCATATAATAATATCAATTAAACACAAATTATTGTATTATTTAGAGAAATATTGGGCAACGATAATTAGTAAATTATAATTACTACAAATTGTGAACTATAAAAGAAAAATGCACAAAATGGTTATATTTGTTTTGTATAATAAATTTTATTATATATTAGTAATATCAATTATATTGTCAGTTATTAATTGCAACAAATATTATCTGTTCCATTTTTCGGTCTAATTAAATTTCTTTCCATGTATAATGTATATATTATTTAACAATGAATGCGTGAAATTGAAATTGACATCGATTTTGTTTATCTAAAGAAGTCGTATGTCTAATTGTTATTTGTTTTATATAAATATATGACACAAGTATTAATTTTTTTAATTTATTAATAATAGTTTTTAATGTGTAACAAGAAATATTTATTGTCTTCAAGGTCTTTTTCATACTGTATATCATCTTATGAACATAAATCACATATTGTCATATTATAACATTATAATGTAATTAATTAATTTTGAGCCATATTCATCATTGCTGCTATGATATACGAATGTTGAAATAGAATACTAAATAATTTATCATTCATTAGTAATTACTGCATTTTTAATATTATCTGGTTACATAACGTCTATATTTTTATACGTACAATTACGAATAAATACAATTCTATGTATATATTCACGAATATAAAACATGGTTTTCATAAATTTAATAGTTTTATTGAAAAATAAAATAATATACGCCTTAGATGTATATTTCTATAGGTCCTAATGTTTTACGTTATTTTATTTTCCAGTGCATATCCATATCTAGAATAAAATTATTTCAATATTAAATTACAATTTGCTCACATGTACCAGAAATAGTATCTAATTACAAATTTATTATATTGTTGCGTTTTAATTCATCCTGTCTTAATATTAAATTATTATAATTAGGTATTGTTTTTTACTCAACAAATACAATGTGTAATATATTTTATGTAAATAATGTGCACACGTTTGATTAATATGTTCAAAATTAGAACAAAATACATTTAGATTAGATATTAAATTAAATATATAAAAATAATTTCACAATAATTGTGCAATTGAAAAACAAATGATATCATAAAATGTTTTTTGTTCGTTTAAATATTACCAACAAAAAACAAATAAAAAATTATGAGCATTTAGACCTCTAAATGAATATAATAATTGCTTAATTATCATTGTCAATTATTGAAATTCAAATTAATGGTTACTATACGCCTACGTCTATTTGAATATGATATAATGAACAAAATGTCATTAGTCATATTTTGTTTGGGAAAAATCCTTCATAGCTGTCTTTGAGTTTTAGAAAATTTGACTTTCGCCATAAAGTAATATTGAATGGAAATTAATTATCATGAATATAGACTGCTGTGCTATAATTTTCCATAGAATCACTTTTATGTAAATACGTACGTTTTACGTTCAAAATTATTGAAGTTCCTCATATTTGAATTTCTAAATTGATTAAAGTATGTACATCAAAAGAAAAATTAATATAATTATTATAGTTAGATAGAGTATACACGATTATAATTACATTTTATGTTGATTGATATGTAAACGGACATTAGTTTCTTGTGACTTTAAATTTAATTTATCTCAAAAGGTCATGTTTGATTATAACTTACTTATACTACTACATACAATATTCGATCGTCTTTAACATAAAATTAAGTTAATTTTAATATTCTATTATTTGACCAAGTTAAATAAAGTTTCAACTATAATGTACCGCAATATTAATAATTTTTACTAAACTAATGGTTTGCAAATATATAAAGCTAACGTATTTCCAACTATATATTGTTGTTAACTAATAATTAACTGTCTTATAGTACAGAATGCTTGTATTAACATACCTATAATCTAGTTATAAAATATGATTAATTATAGTACATGTATTGTTAAATTATTTTTCTTTTAAAAAATATTCAACGATGCCTAATAATGAAATAGTATGTAAATTGTATATTAACTTGGTATATACTATTATAAGTGATGATAAGTAATGAAAATGCTTTTATTTTATTAATATTTACAAGTATGTACTAATAATTTATTTATTGAAAGATTATTTAGCTTTACTATTACTAAGATATATACTTAGCTAATATTATTTCGTATATTTTATTTTATTTGAAATAATATATTTATAGAATAATAAATAATTTCAGAAGATAGGCGAAAATTATTTTTCAAAATAAATTGTGCAGCATTATTATTATAGAATAGTTAATATAATACGTCAACATTATACGATAAAACTTATAAGTGGTTTTTCTGTTTTAAAATTTCACAGGTGTAATGTTGAAAAAATCAAAAAACGGTTTCAAAGAAAATACATAAAAAATAAAATTTTATAATTATTCATATGATACACAACATTATTCATTTTTTTATTGTAATTTGTTGAATTAAAAATACAGAATTACGTCCCACGGTTTATTTTTTGAGTAAATGAAATGTTATGATAAAATATTATTGTTGTGCACTTAAAACATTACAATTCAATACAACTAATTGATTTGCGAACAATTTTAAAATAATAACGTATAACAATTTTAATCCTCTGTAGCTAATGTATTCTCAAATTGTTTCATATAAAAATTTATCGATTAATATAGTTTATTATATTATAGTTGGTATATTGTAATATATGAAACTAAATGGGTATACAGCTTATGGTAGGTTCGTTCGTAATCGTCGAGCTGAAAATATCCCGTGCTATGCATGAGTAGTCAGTAGTGTATACCGTGTTACTTATTTACTTGTACCGTCATGCAGTGTTATTATTAATTTCCTCTCTGTCGTAAAAAACGTCACGTAATCTCGAAAATCCTACCCGAGCGGCCGTTCGCGTAAGCAGATATTATACTCGTCTAAAGTGTAAATAATATTCGGTTTATGTACTCGTATTACGCGCGTGTAGGTAGTAAAATTTACCAAAATTTAATCCTATAGTGTCGGTCATCAGATTTACCGGCATTGCGCCGAGACCTCATAAGGCGCGTCAAGACCAAAACAACATTGTGGAAAACAATTTATTTCCACTTTGTTAACAACAAAATTTGTAAAATGTTGGCAATGGACTTGAGGTATTTTCCTTAAATCCCTCAAGTTTATGTTCTACATTTGTTCTACCAACAATTTATTACTCGCATGTTAAATAACTAATGACGTGCAAATAATTGATTTCGATTTGTCATGTTGAAAAAATAAAATAAAATTTCCAGCCCTATGGGGTTATATTTATATAAACCATTATTCCAGAAATAAAAATAAAAAGTCGAAAATTGAGAGCAGAACGCGGGCATATGGTACTAGAGAAAGGTTATTTTCGATTTTTCGATAAGATAAATACATTAAAATAGATGTTAAATTTGTTTACGTATTTCACGGACCAGACCTCCTCCGATTGAAATAATTGATCGAATGCGGTTTGTTTAGCTTTCAGGTTCACGGAAATCGTAGAAACAGAACATTAACAAAACCAAACACTCCAAAACTCGATGGTCTATTGTTTTTTAAATAATTTTAACCGGAATGATTTCGTTTTTCGCGGGTACACAAACTCAAGGACATGTCTACATTTTTCGTTTCGGTGGCTTCAGCTCGATTCTTTGAAGGCGTTCCCTGTGTATTTATAATAACAATATCGATTGCATGATGGTACTGTGTACATTCACGCGTAATAGACGAAAGATTCAAGCCCTACGACGACCACCGAACACGGCACACTCGGACAAAGCGATCGGGATGGTTTTCGAAAATCCTGCATATACGGCTGCGTCCAAGTCGGACTCCGACTATGCGATGCTTACCTATCGTCACCGCAGAAGCGGCTCCAGGAGAGGACCCTAGGTAACGTGGCCCCTTCCCAATCCCGTACCGTATTTATAAAAAAATGTATATTGTTAACAAAAAATGCATATTATAATATGTACCTTCATACGACACGCACAAGTATTTATATAGTGCCATAGATTTATGACGGTTGAAAGAAGTTTCTCCACACTTCGGGGACTAAAAACCTGGCTTCGTTCAATGATGACTGATGATAGACTATCAACATTATGTCTAATTAATGCATATCATAAAGTAGATATTCTAGATCAAATATATCATATTATTGATATTTTTGCCAATTTTAAAAATAGACGACTTGAATTTGTGTTGTAAAAATTGTTGTTTTCTTTTTGTTATAAGATTTTGTAAAATTATAACAATCCCCCCCCTTACTATGGCTCTGGAGCCGCCCCTGCGTCACCGTCTAAAGTTCGAGACCCAACTCAGTCGTCGGGACCGACACCGGCAACGGACAATGACAACGATACGTGCAAATACCACACGAGATGTACCAGATATCGTATACACCATTACTGCGCAGCGGCCGACCGTAGGTTCCTGTAACGGTCTCATCGCTACACAACGCGCGTTCTTTCAAGAACGTCATTACTGTTATTATTATTAATATCGTTATCGTCTCTTGTCTTTGTCCGTTCGGCCGCGTCGTCGTTTCGGATAAAACGCGTACAAACGTTCTCCATCCCGGCCCTCTCCCTCGATAATCCCTCGACTGGCGGAGCGTATAAGACCCCCTGCACGCCGCGCGCGCACGTCGACAAAGCCGTCCCTCACCGCCGCCTACCAATAACGCACGGAGCGCGACAGCAGGGTTCCAATACCGTCCGGGACGCGGGTGGGTAGCGGTGCGTAGGTCGGTTGGTGGCGGCGGCGACAATGACGTGCGTCGGTTTTTCGCTACGACGGAGCGGAGTGGCGGTGTGCACCAGACTAGCAACAGTGGCGGCGGGTGGCGGTGCGCACGGGCATTGCAGCAGCAAATAGCAATACGACCGGGTCGCCTCCGCCGCCGCCGCCCGAGATTAATAAAACGTTCACACTACCGCGAGCTCGTGTGCGTGCGCCTACCACCGTTACCACTACCACCGCCGCGACGCCGCCGCCGCCACCGCCGCCACCGCGCACTGTTGATAACGCGGGAGTTGGCCCGTGCTGTTATGTGTGCGGCGTGATTAGCTGTTGGTCGCCCGTCGTTTCCTGTCGTCGCCGCTACCTCTGCCAGTCTTATTAATTTTATTTTGTTCTTGAATCACGCATCGCACCTATTTTTCCGATTTTCGTTTGTCCGTTCCCCTCGCCCGTCGTATTGTCCGGCTTTTTAACATCTTTCAACAGTTTTTTTCTCTTATTGTCCAGCAATTATTATTTATTACATAATTCTTCGCTCGTCGCCACCGCTCTTTAAACGGATGTGGCGCCGCTACGTCCGTTGTTAGCAGCATCGTCCCATCATCCGCGCATTCGCGCGTTCATGCTACGACGCTGTGTAACCAACAGCGACTGACAACGCTGAAGCTGTTCAGCACTTAACTTCCTCTCTTGCGTCGCCGCCGTCGCAGGGAATTATGGCTGAAAAATGTGTCAAAACGCCAACTACTGGCACTCGACCGGTGCCGATGAAATTGTTCGCTACCTGGGAAGTCGACCGCACTCCATCCAACTGTGTGCCTAGGTAAGTTATTTTGGAAAAATCTTGTTCAAAATTCTATCTCTATAGCTAGAGGTGTACCAAGGTAGTACCATTGCAAATTAGTAGGGTTTACACAATTTATGAGCACGTTTTTATTGTTTGACCAATGGTCCATAGAAACAATCTACTAGATTTGCATTCAATACTAACTGACTTACAATAATGTAATGATTACCTTTTTTGCCAATTCTAAACCATCATTCTATTTAATTTAAAGATTTTCAACTAGGTATACACACTGAACTGGATGCATTATAATTCCAACATTAATAATACTATCAAACATTCTGATACTTTGTTTGATCATCATGAAATTGATATATTACTACACAGTGCTATAATTCAATTCAAAAACTTTGTATACTTGAACTTTAAGTGAAAAATTTTTGTATTCTTTTGTGTTACATATTTATTGAAAATGAACATATTTTAAAATGCAAAACTCACCAATATAAAATAATCATAACTATACTTTTAACTTGTATTGGGTATTAAATAAATTATCAATGAAACTGATTCCTTATGACTCTTTGACTTTTGATTAACAATAATCTAACTAATCACATTCAGCATAGATGTGTCAGGTACTCATAATTTAAATGATAGTTTTGAAGTGTCAAATTCTCTGTAAATGTTAACAGAACTTAAAATAATAGATTAATCATTATTTTATGCAATAATCAAATTATTAAGTGATTTCATCATAATAAGATTAAATTCTAGATTATAAAATTATATTTATTTGTAGCATTAGGTGTTGATAATTTAAATGTTTTGCTTTAATAATTTTAAATTAGCGACTACGATAGTTTTAATATCTGCCTGCATAATTGCTTTAATATAAAATAGTAGCAATTGAATTATTTAAATACTCTATTTTTAACTGATTAATTAGCAGTTATACATATGAGTAATAATTTTTTAAATGGTTCATTTATTTTTAATTTACAAAATAAAATATGATGCACATATATCTTCATACATGGGTGTAGGTAAAGATTATGAAAACCCCCAAATCTCTCCTTACCTACGTCCCTGCATACAAATTTTGATATATATCTACCATTCTGTATATTATATCAAAACTATGCAATTGTATGCTAATACCTTGCTCAACTTTAATATTTTATTGTTTTATTATTTTTATTCAAATAACTATTATTATTCCATATTAAATATATGAAATAATGTTTAATGTTCAGAAAAGTAATTGAAATCAAGTTTGTCTAGTTACTATATTGTAACTACCTATTTTAAAACATATGTATCTATTAGGTATGTTTTTTTAAGTTTATAATTTAGCTATTTATTCAATTTCTGTTACACTGCTCAAATGTTTTCACTATATAAATCTAAAAATTATTAAATCAATTTTACCACTATTAATTTATATTTAAAATAAAGACAAGTAAATGAATGAATATAAAATTTGTTAATTTGTGCATACCATCAATAGAGTTCAAATTATTCTATATTAAAATGTTAAAATTTAAATTAATTGGTTTATCAGATAACTATGACAGTTCTATGTTATAATTATAAGTCATGCTTAACATTATTGTTTTTAAATGTACTTATATAAAATGCACAAATTAAATTGTTTAACTTTTACAACCTCTTAATGTATAATAACAAAATTGTTATTTGTTTAATTTTAAATGTATTTAGTGTTGCTAACTTATAAATCATAAAATTAAAGATTTTATATCCTACAACGTGTTGCTACTCTTTTCCACATCTGTAATGCATTGAATTAGTTTTTTCTTGTAATGAAATAAATGTGTTGTCAATAAAATTAAGGTAATGACATAAAAAATGATAAAATTGATGAAAAATCAAACTGTATGAAATTAAGATATTTTAAAATCAGGACCTAATGAGTAATTTTAAGTGACTATGTGTTAACTTTTATATTATTTTACTTGGAAATTAAATTATTTTAACAAATTAACTAAATAGTATTTATTTTTTATTTTTTTTTTTTACATTGTTTAAACCAACAATAAAAACTTGACAAATTTTTATATGAATCCATTTATAAATTTTATAATAAAATATTTGTTGTTTTTGTCCTATAATATTATAGCTTGCAATTATAATACAATATACAATTAGTTGTTATATCGTGAATTAATTTGGAAGCTGACATTGATAATAAAATTGATGATGAGGGAGATGACACTAGTAGAATAGGAGTTTTAGAGGAAATTGAGGGGAATAGAATAACCTTGCGAAGAGAATTTAGAAAGAAGGGTTATTAATATTATTTTATTTTTATTTTTTTCTAGCTACATCTACTATTTAAATTAATGTATCCTATTATGTATCTATATTTTTACTGTAACACTTACTAGGCTTAAAATTGAATCAAATATTTTGATCCCCAGTTAGATAAGATTTATTTGGCAAAAAGGAGTATTTATTTTAAATTTATCAAACTTTCTGTGTATGACCTGAACTTAATTTATATATTAGTTAATCATCTAGTATTGTTTATTTTAATATGATATAAATGTATTTCAATTATTTATATTATTATAAATTGTGGTATGTAGTTACTAAATATTATGCCTTGAGTCAGTACATGTAGTTTTATATATTAAGAAGTAAGACAAATTAAAAAAAAAAAAAACGTATCATACTTTTTTTATTATTACTTGTGTACCGAAGTCAGTATATAGGATATAAAATAATAAACGTTTTATTGATTATAGTTATTTGAATATGAGTATTATCCTAAATAATTAAATACATACTCAAAAAATATTATATCTAGCACGACCAATAAAAATTTGATTTTTACAATGAGTACCACGCAGTTACATTCATAATTAATTTTTTTGTTGGTCGTATGTATAATATATAAATAATACAATAAATATATGTTATGATAAATATTAATTGTTATTCAATATTTAGTTTGGTACTTATTGTTGTTTTAAATAAGAAATTATCTTAAAAGAATGTGTAATTAATTTATAAGTTATTCATGAAAAATAATTACATTATATAATACAATCGTCTGCAAAAGGTTAGTAGTCCAAATACGGACTGCATAGGACAAACATTTGAATCATTGACAAATCTTATATGTATCTTATACATTTTTAAATGATCATTATGAAAAATTAATATAGTATTTGATTTATCAAACTCAGGTTATAATTAGATAAATCAAATAAATTTTTTTTAAATATTTTACTTATAACTAATAAATAATATAATAAAATACAATTTTTTTCCTTGGACCTTATTTATTTATTATTTTAATCTTCTGGATTCCGATAAAAGTTTCTTGTCGGCCTCTGATATAATAAAATTTATTTATTTAAATATTATGTTATTTAGGCATCTAGTTATACTCAGCGTGGTTAATATTATGAAATGAAAAAAGTACTCAAGTAGGTTCCCATTATATAAAATAAAATATCTTATTAATTTCACAATATTGGGACTTAAACACATTTATCATTGTTAAAAATATGATAAATGATTACCTATAAGTTTTGAATACGTATACAGTATATATATGTGACTTTTACATTGAATACTTTTTAAGAAATTTCTATTGATATAAAATGATGTATGGCATTAAAAATACAAGTCTTGGTTATTATAATATTATAACATATAACTAATTGCCTGGATATCAAAAATAATTTATGGTAATGCTCTACTTTGAGAAATTTAATCAATATGAAATATTTACACAACTACAATCATATCTATTTGATAGTATGTCTGTCAAATTCTCAAATAGTCATTTTACTCTATCAATCGTAATTTATAATTCTATTGAACAAATTAACTTGTATAGATTATATACTGTAATGAGTGACCTTACGATGTGGCCAAAGGCAATTTGTTATCATAGTAATTATATTCTTAAAAATTAAAAAAAAGTATTTAATATGTGTAAAATAATTATTCTTGAAATTAAAACCATTTTTTCATTACATTATTTGCTTTTAAGATAAAATAATATTAATTATTAATTAATTCATCAAAAACTAAAAATTCTTTATTTTATTGAAGAAATTTTTACCTATTTACTGTCCCTTTATAATATCTACTTGAGTATAATAATTATTTATCCTACATTCATAAGATATTTTATGGTAAATTTTTATTTTGAACTATAAAATTACATAATATTATATTTACTAATGATTATTTTTTATCAAAACACCCATACCTTTCACACAAGTTGTATTTATAATGATTTGTTTATTTTTTGTCTATCTCTGAAAAATCTTTCTTTAGTTCTTAAAATGAATGAATCCAGGTATGAATCTATAATTCTAGTTTATACCATATTTGTCTTTGGATAATTTTTGATATAGTGCATTTACCTAAAAGCAAAATAACTATTTACTAATAGTCGAGGTCTTCACAAATTTAAACCTTTATATATATGTTTTTAAGTAAATGATATTTAATAAATAGATTTATAATGACAATAAACAACTTAACTGATTATAAGTTTAATTAAACCTTACTATAAATATTACTTAAATTAAATAACAGCTGACCCTTTGTGTTTATTTGTAGTAAAATATATAAAAATATATTAAATTATGTAATAGTATTACTGCATTTCAGATTTTATGAATACTTTTTATGAATTTTTTAATAATTTAAATGTTTTGTATTATAGATTTATTGGTTTACAGTATTGCGTTTTTCGCTTATATATTTTGTTAAATTTTTATAAATTGGTAATAAAATATAAAAAACATAACATTTTTAATGATTTTCAAAATAATTTTTTGAATATAATAATCATCTCACATTTTAAATAATAATATACCCTATGGTTGAGCATCAAAATGAACAAAGACAACACAAGTGTTATACAAATTTTCAATAATATTTCAAAATAAATAATAACATAAAATATAAATAAATTCCTAAGAAAATTATGTTAAGTGAAATCTGTATAAAAAATAATTATTTCAGGTAAGTATATTGTATTTTTTTACTATATTTTACACTTTTAACTATATGATATGTACCTATATAATTTATTGGTCTTACATTTTTTATGTCATAAAATATTCACTTTGGTTGTATAATTACTGTTAAAAACCACATATACCTATTAAAAAATAGCTAATTGCCAACATAGATATGTTTTTGTTTTTGTAAATTTTCTTTTATTTTGTAATGAGTTGTTTTATTTTTAGTTATCTTTTGGCATTTAAGAATATGATAAATAAAAAGGTAATAAATGACTTGTCAAAATAAACCTATGCACCTCCATCTTACTCATTATTACTTGTTGTAGTATAAATTAAAAGGAGATAACGTAGCCCTTGTTAGTATATCAGATATTACAATAATTTCATTTTTCTATGTTTTGTCAAAAAAATAAAATACTTTACCTAAATTATTGAAAATATGCTTAAAATTTAAAAATCTCAACACAAACATATAGTGGCAGTAACTGATAATAGTTTCATTTTTCTTCCATTGGTTTTATAATATACATTTACGTCAACCTGTTGTTGATACAATTTTATAGCGTCTAAAAACGCAGCCACAATATTTTACTGTAATCATATGCTTTCAACTTGATAAGATATAAGTTTTTCTACAATAAAAACAGAAGTGAAAGTTTTTTATTGTTGATAACCTGTTTTTATCAAGAATGTATATATTTACAACGACATCTAGTGGCAGCATCTACATAGGTGCTACTTATTTTAACAATAAGATAGTGTAACTGTATATTATTAAATCAATGCTTTAACCCTTGTAAAATCTGTGGAGGTGGTATCCTTATTTTTAAAAATAATTTAAGTACTTAATTAGTTTTATAATCGATGATTACTGAATCCTGGTAACCGAAAATTTGTATAATATTAATCATGACTACTTTGAGTATAATTGATTACAGATATCCAATCCTGTAGCATAACGTAATAGCTTTGTTAATTTTAACAGAAGTGTACACTTTTTCAATAATAGTGTACACTGTAGCGTTTTTTTTAAAAAAAGTGTATCTTTGATGTGTACACTACCCAAACTAACAAATGTGAAGGTATCATATTAGGTTTTTGATGTGAAGTTATTTGTTATCATAACTATATTTTTTTGTCATTAGTCAGTCAAAATATATACAGTACCTAAATATACACAATGTATAATAAATACAGAATAATAATTGCTATCAGCCAAAAATCTCTTATTTTTGGACATTTTTTATGTTATAATAAAAATATATTATATACAATAGATGTACTTCGTGCACATAATGTGTAATATCATGGGGTAGATAATAAATTAAATATTTTATAAGTATTAAAGTATTTAAACATGCTACAAAGTTTAATTTACTTGCATTATAATATACTTATTCAACTGCCCAGATAGTCAGTTATTTTTTTGTTGCTATATTATTGCTATAATACTTATGTTAACAGATAAAAGATAGTTTGATTATTCCATTTGTCATAATCTGCATGTTATAGCAAACAAACATGGGAAACTTTATGTATAATGTATAATAAATACATCATACCCAATATAGACAGTAAAATGATGCATCGTTTCTGAAATTAGTTATAAACTTATTAAGTGCCATCGGTCTCACTAATCGATTCAGTATATTATCAAGGGAGAGGGCCTAACATGGCCTATTTAATATTTGTTTTGATAGTTTTGTAAGCTTCTCGTTTGAGTATCACGTCCTTTTAAATTAAAAACAAAATATGTAATTTTGGCGTATTAGATATTTAAATTAATATTAGTTTAATTGTATAATTTATACTTGGAATTCTTTTGCTAAGCATTTTATATAACTTATTGCATACAATGCTTAAAATTACATGCATTTAAAATTTGTTGTTCATCTTTTTCGCAAAAAAAAAAAAAATAAAAATAAAAATTTAATAGGATCTTATATTGATATTATATTCAAAAAACCATAATTTATAATATTGCATTGAAATCAGCTATTTATTTCACTCGAAAAAGAAAAATAATAAAAATTAAAAAGTCTTAATTATTATTAGTTGGTCTTATAAATTATCATAGTTGTCATGGTCCAGTAATGTAAATGAATGGGAAGAAAAAAATTTTAACTATTAAAATTTGGAGACTGTTAGATTAATTTTTATTTCTTGGTAGATATTTTTCTTAATTTAGAAAAAAAATTATTGAATAACAAATAATATTGTAGAGAGTATTGGGATCAATATGGAAGAAACAAAACAATGTCATTTCACTGTGTTAGTTAAAATATGGTCGTAGAGGATTGTTATTGCTATTAATCTTATGGTTAATCTTCTTTGTAAATATTTATGAACCTTACATCTTGTATGCATAATTTTATATTTATTAAAAATGGTTGTATTTAAATAAATGATTATCGTCAAATAAAAATTTCATAATTTTTCGGAGGTGTTTATAAAAGCTAATATGATATTAAAAATTATAATATGAGAATGAGTAAAAATAACCTTTGTGTCTAAAATAGTTTATTTGAATATTAAGTTGAAATTTAATCTATGATAATCTGAGAATCTGAATATTTCAAAAAACGGATTTTTATATTTTTCGACATTAAATACTCAAGCATAAAATTATATGTTAATAATTTTTACAAAATAAATTATAATAAGAATTAATTTATATAAAATACAATACTTTGCTAACCGTTCTTAAATAAACCTCCCACAAAATAATTGAATTAGGATTACATTATTTGGACACTTGGCCTGACTGTGACATTTTCATAACATTTCCCCCATAGGGAGTAATTAAAACGTTTTTGTTATTTATAGGATACATGTATTAATAGAAACAAATTAAGTTTAAAATTATAACATTTAAATTTAAAATCGTGAGAATGTTATGGAGCCCATAAAATAAAATGTATATGTATCAAAATATTTGAAATAAATTACTTTCCAATGCACAAAATGGTAATAATATTATTTGTCAAAAAGTAATACTTTTATTTTTTATGGTTTAATTTTTATTGTACATAGTATATAAATCCTTTTTAAGTTATCTTCTGGTAATAGTTTTATTTTAATGTATGAACTTTTCTTAAATCCACAAAACGGCATACTTGATCCGTAAATAAAAACATTTAGTTGTACGGATTAAATATTGCTTTAAAATAAAATTATAATTGTAACAATTACTTGTTTTTCATTATAATCAGTACCATTTGATCTTTTTGATTAATCACCTTATATTATTATTGATAACGAAATAAAATCGTAAATCATAATTTTTCAAATGTTTTTTCATTTAATTTAACTACGATCGGTCAACTTCAAATGTTTATGAATTCTTGAATACCTTTTACGGAAAAAATATTTATTTTTTTACAAACTTATTAAATGATACCTACGTTATTTATTTATACTCGAATTTTGCTTTTAAATCTAAATTTGGAACTTTTTATAAATATTACTTATTATACATTTATAACTTTGATTCTTATCTTATTTCTATTTCAAATGTTGGGTTTTATACTTTGAACACGAGAGTAATATAAAATTCTTATATTATAATAAGAATAGCTATCTCCTTGATTTAAAGAAATTTAAATTGTTCGGCAAAAGAATAATAATGTTTGTTTTAATTCTGTTTTATTATGTATTTATCAAATAGTCTTCAATGTTTTTTGGTTATTACTGGAGTGCAGATTTTTATGAAAAAACATATTTTTAATGGATGTATGCACAACAACGGGAGTAAGATATCTCAACGAATTATAGTACATAAAATCTGATCACAGCATTTTATTTTACATATTGATATAAAAGCATATTTTTATAAATTTTACTAATATTTTTCAAGAATATTACAAGCATATATTCAAATTTTTAAGAAAATATAAATTCGCACTCTAGTTATTACTCTTGAGTGTAGATATAAATGAAATTAAAAAAATTTCTTCTAATAGTAAAATTTGAGGTCATACACCCCTGTTCATTGCTCTATTTTTTAGTAAATGAATCTCAGGCGAGTTCGTTTTATATATGTAAATTGAAATTTTTTTTTTATGATTTATTATTGGTCATTGCTTGCCGTAAATATTTTATTGGTTCTACTTTTAAAGCCATATGCCATAGTAAAATTTCTGAAGATACTAGTAATTAACTAAAAATACCGATGATATAATATTAACATTACCTAAATTAAGACATAAATAATTCTGAAAATTACCATCTAAAACTATGGGATATGTATCTTACTACCTAGTGAATATTTTTCCTAACTATAATTCAAAATTTTTCATTAACCTAATTATTTTATTTAAATATTCTGTTAATATTTTTAATTTTTAGAAATTTGAAGTTAATTCTTATTGAGTAAATAGTTCTTTACTCTAAAAATGTTATAAAATTAATATCTTGAGTTTGATGTTACTCGCATTGAATACTTATTTAATTGTTATAAATAGAAATAGGAAGTGGAGATAATAAAAAAAAACTAGTAGATAGTAGGTATGTTAATATTAGTAATATGCTAGTAGGTATGTTATTTTTAATTCTTATTGTGCAATATTTTATTGTTTTAAATATTTCTCTGCTAACTTAAATTTTTCTTTACAAATAATATAATTAACATACAAACATTAAAAGAAACCTTCTTCATTTGTATATTAGTTGTTGTTTTTATTCAGTTATTGAGATGGATGTTTCAACGTAATTGAATCATCTTTTAACACAGGATACATTTTAATTAGTAAATTTTTATGAATCGTGTAACACCCTATTTAACTACACAATATTGTATTATTGCAATGAATAATACATTTTATCATAAATAGTATTCGTTTTTCATTGTACAATATTAAAAAAATATTTTTATATCTATAAATATATAGAAGAAGCCTGTTCTAAATTTCCAAACAAAACAATGTCCTTACTTCGATTTATATATTTTGTACTTCCCAATTAGTTATTTAAAAATAAATATATATGGATATTAAATATGTTTAAAATTAATATGTCCTTTAAATATTATAAGAAATACTTACTATATATTTTATCTTTAATTTTATGATAATTTGTTAATAGATACAAAAATCTTTTTTTTTGGCATTGTAATCTTATTTACAGTTTATGTCAGTTATTTTTGGCATTAGGCCCTAAGTATTGGGTTTTTACCTAACATTAAAAATCAACAAGTATTTGTGTATCTATATTACCAATAAGACGTAAATACATTTTACTTAAATGTTATAATTATTCTGTTTACAAAATTAGATATTATTTTTACTATTTACAATGTTTTTTATATTTTTACTATAATTTTATTTTATTTACTTAAGTTTGAAAAAATAATTTTGACTTCTATAAAAGTACTTAGGAATGCTTTTAGTGATATGAAAATAAAAACATTTGGCTCGCTGTAAATAATTACGAAGTTCAAACTTTATTGTGCATACTAAGTTTCTACTTTATCTTAGAAACATAAATATACATTTCACGATTTCATATGTGACACTTAAATAATGCACCTATAATGTAAATTAATGAAATACGTTGTTGTTAAAAACACCATAATTACAATAAATTAAATTAAATATAATTTATTTTATAAGAAATACGTAATTTTATAATTTTATTGAATTGTTCATTTTATTTGAAGATTCAATTCGTTTCTTTTTACCATTTAATCGCCAGTTTCCAACCACAATCCATCAGTATTAATCAATGTTTTCTGGTGGAAATTCGATAGCGAATGATTTGTCACAGTATTATGATACGGTTTACTTAATTTCCCAATAGAACACTTTCACTATCTGTGTATTCCGTTCCTACCATTTCATAAATAGTATATATATCAGCGACACTGTTGTGTTGTTCCGGATATGGGTTTTCCGACAATTATTATCGAATGAAAGTGTATATATAACTACTATAGTTTTTTCGTCCAGTCATTCAAATGGTTTATATAAATTTAGAGTTTCGAGTGAAATAATATAGTTCATATAATATTCTATAGTTGTCGTGGTACAGTTCATTTTGATCAATTTATGTGTGCGTAGTAATTTTTAATTCGTACGGCATAACAGTTTACAATTTGGTCAACATCCTTAACAAATATTGTAATTTCACTGAAAAAACATTTAGTTATTTGAAAAATATCCAAATAAAAAATAGTTAATCCAGAGTTCGTTTTTATATAATTATATAATTAACTTTTATACTTAAATGTTTTTATTTTATAAATACATTGTATATTTTCTATGACTATAAATTAATCTATATTAAACCTAACCACTAAAAACATTGATTCATCAAAAACAACATTATTTATCTTATAGTTCTTACGTTGACACATATTTATATGGGTTTTAATTATTGATGTTATTGATTTAGAAATGAATGAAATATGTGTTCAAATAGTTTGTTTAATAATAGTTTATGCTATAATAAATAATGACCTATACAAAATGATATGTAGTTTAATTCGATTTCAATTAATAAATGTTATATAAAGTTTTACCAAACATAATTCATTTAAAACTCATTATCATAATGATTATTATATTTTTTTTAAATATTTTGTAAATTTAAAATAAAATGTACTTCTTGAATAGAAAAAATTTTCTCAACATATACTAAATTAGTTGCAATATTATATACTTTTTTTAGCCTTTATGAAAGTCTTAAAAACTTGTAAGATCAATGAAGTTTTTATTGACTCGTATAGCTTTTTGTGACTATGGCAACCTCTACGAAACACAGAAAAATGATTGAAACATAATTTTACGTACAAAATTTTTTATTAATTATTTCTTATTACGCAACCTCGCGTTATGAAAAAATATGCAGCTAACGTTAGCAATCAATACTGATTTTAGGATCAACAGGCTAAGTTCAGATTAAGTACGCACATTTAATGCAATGTGTATTTGGTATGCACGTCACATTAATACTAACTTCTTCTAGTTATTTTGTCCTTTACATAGTTATTGTGCCACACAAAAAGTCCTTGGTTACACCGCGCTCTCTTTTGATTATTTCGCTATCCTTTTTTAACATACCGATTTTAAAACGAAATCCACTAAAAATAATTAATATAAATAAATATATATATATTATACAAATTGTTCGATAAACATTATATGTTTCAAATTTTCAAATATACAGAATATTAATTATATATTAATTAATTATATTAATTATTCTTGCTTATAAGTCAGACTATGCTTTGATCCACTTATTTTATATTTTAACAAAATATATTTGTGTTTAGGCTCTTACAAAGTACATACCTATCGAGATACTTATGCAATTTACGACATTCTTAATACTTCGTTAAATATATGTGTAGTGTAATATACTTAATATTTTTATAGTGAACGTTAAAGCAACTACTGAATGTTAATTGAAGATATTTAAATAATTCATTTTATCGGTTACTACTATCGTTGTTTACGTATTTTATAAAATGCTCTGTACAATGTATGATATTTTAATTGAAAATCTATTATAGAAATTATAGAATTGAAATTGGAACAAATATGAATAACTAAGGTCACTCTTGAACAATTTTTGAACTCATGCCAATAGTTATAATAAAATTAATTATATTAGTAAAACAAAAACTATTCTGAGTTATTGACGTTTTTAAATATCAAAAGCCCTACGACAATTTAATTTAAATATGTTATTTTAAACATTTAAGCTATTCAATCCAATAAATAGTAACTACTTACTAAGATAATACCGAGGATAAGACTAAATGCAAGTATTTTATAAAAATATTATTGCGCAGATAGGTAAATGTTGTTGCTTATCGTATTATTTTCAATATACCAAAAACTTAAATAATAACTTTTTAAAAGTTTTAAGCCATTTTCTAGGATTTATCTTATGATAATTCTCCATTATTTTTATTAATTTAAATTAGACGTATGAATGTCACATAAACATTAAAACCTACGTATTATGTAAAACACAATGTTTAATTTCAATTTTGTGTTATAATAGTAATACAAAAAGCAATGCGAACTGTTTTGAATTTGTAGTTCTTATTATAAACACTTTATTTTTAATGAAATTAATTTATTGTAATTAGTCCTTAACTAGGATTGGTATTTAAATAACCAAAAAAATAACATTCACGTTTTAGAACGATTTGTCTTTTCTCTAACTAAATTTTCAACAATTTTGATTCGCCTAAATTCTATTATATTTAATTTAATTATGAACAAATATGAAAAATTTGATTTATAAACATAAAGATTTTATATTATTAAATATAAGTTTTTGTTTTCAAAAACTAATTTCAATATATTGTTTGAAAATACTTAATTAACTTTTACCCATAAGAAATTATGGCATTTTTATTATTATCTAATAATCATATATACCTATTTATGTTTTATTTATTTTTAAGATAATATTGAAAAAATATATGTTTAAATGTTTAGAAAACCTTATCGATGATTAATAACGCTGTGGAATAATTTTATCGTAAAAACATAAATAGATTATACACTTTTTTTTTAATATTTCATAATCCTACATAATATCCCATGTAATGTATATGTAAACGTAAACAGTTAAATCTGTTATCAAAACCAATCTAGTTGTTAACATTTCTCGAGTGAGATGTCTATAATACTGTAGGTACATAAAGTATATAAATGCAACCGATGCATTGATGTTTTGATTATGATAAAAATGTTAATATCCGATATTACCCATTTTAATACTTGATGGGTTCCGTAAATAACAAAATAACAGATAAAAAACCATTGTGTAGATTAGTAATTCTATCTAGAATAAAGTAAATATAATACAAATTAATACATTTAAATTAACATTTTTTTTTAAATCGATTGATCTTAAATATCGGTGCTTGAGATTGATTTTCGATGTAATCCGTTTAAATTATATATTCCTAGTCTAATAACATTAATTCGAAATTTCTTATTCGTATATTTATTTATTATAATTATTTGATTTATTTTATTTTATTGTAAATTTGATTTGTCTACTCAATTTTATAATTGTATAATTGTTTTTTTTTGTTTACGCGTGTTTACTATATTTATATTGTATGTATGTAAATTATTAAAATACTATTTATAACAGGAGCGTACCCAGACATTGTTTATGGAGGGGAGGGTCCAAAATTTTTATTTTATCTGTTCTCTAATTATAATTATAATTTAACTCAATACCAAAAAATTACTGTTAATATACTATAGTGTGGTTTATACATTATAGGTATATTATATAATCTATTAACTTTGTGTATTGAAGATAATGGGAAATTAAAATATACTATATACTATTATTATACTATTTACTATTAAACCGTTAAGTATGTAGAAATTTCAATGAGGGGTCCGGACCTAACCCCCCCCCTTGAGTACACCCTTGATTGTAAAGTAGTTTTATTATTTTATAATACTTATTATTTGTGAACTCTAATGTTTGTGATTTTAATAATGGTCAAATATTTGAATTATTATTAATTACTCTTATTTTTAGTATTAATTAATTTCGGAACCGTTATATCATGGTTACATAGAATATAGATCTTATGTTGTAAACACTTAAAAAGTATTTAGCGACTGTTTATACTCGTATTATATCATAAATGTTTACTCGTGATATATGATCTAGAATTATCTGTTATTAATTAATAATTGCTTTATTCATGATAAATATTCAATATCCATATAACAATATAACATACCTAAACCTTAAATGTAACTAATACATCAAAATATATTACCTATGTGTTTACATACTTAGTTTCAAGGTGCATACAAATCCGTTTTAAAAACTAACTACGTCGTATTATATTCTTGATAATCAAGTTAAAATACTTTATTCATTTTTTAAATTTTAACAATATTTTACTAATGAATTTAGTTCAACTATTTTGTTTGTATATAACTTAACACGATTTTTCCTTTTAATTTATATCAATTTTATAAATATTTTAAAATACCTATTTATATAAAAAGAAAATCATTTTAACCAACGAAAAATTCAAATTTTTTATTCTAATATTAGTTAAAAAATATAAATTTTAATGTGTAGATACGATTTGAGATTTTTCTTAAATGAATAATTCAAAATGTTGCAGATTAAGAAAAAAATCTTATGTTTTTTTTTTTTTTTGAACCGACTACATTGGGGATTATATGAAAACAACTTCTCAACTAAAAGAAATATGAACTTAACTATATAAACTTAACCTTATATTTAAATGAATTGGTGTTGTTCTGTTAATTATTATTTATTTATATTATTAATTCTTTACTAATTATTATATTATTTAATTGTAATTTTTTTTTTCTTATATTATGCAGGCAATTGATTTATTTCTACATTTTAAAATGTTTTATATTTTATACAATTTTAACTTTGACCGCATGTATCAGTCTCTGTGTCATTATTTATTAACCCCTTTATTTAATGTAAAATCTAAAATAAAAATTAAATTAAATTGATGACAAAATATATAGTTACAATTTTGAAAAAAAAATTTAAAAAGGATAGATGTACTATAAATGTATCACTTTACATTTTTTTAACTCTCTCTCACACACACACACACACACACACACACAAACAAAAATTTAATGATAACGTTCTATTTATATAAAAATATTGTTTGACTCTGAGTCTGATTCCTAACTATCGTAACTTTCATAACAATTAAAAAATCTATAAAAATATTCAAACTATTATGTAGGTATTATATTTAATTTAGGTAACCTAAAAAAATAATACATTTTTAACATGACGTGTCATTTAAATATTATATTGTCGCCCAAAAATTTTTATTTGTTCTATTGTCTGGGTCATTTTTATCGGGTTTATTTTTTAGTTTATTTAATACCTACTTATATTTATCGATTCGGATTAATATTCCGACATGTGCATTATATAAAACCCAATAATCGCATTGAATGTTTTCATTATATATATATATATATATATATAGACAAAAGTCTAAAGTGTATTTAATCATTTTTTTTTTTCATTAGAATCTCAGATTCTTAACCTTTTCGAGTTCTAGGGTCCCAGACCTCTAATATATAAATAGCAACTTATCTGTTATGAAAATAATTTTTATTTTTAATTATTTTAATTCTTTAATTTTAAAATAGATGAATTATTATTAGATTATTAGAAAAATTTAGATATCGATAGTGAATATTGTGTTACTATACTAGTTTTAAATATTTAAAATATATTTCAATGAATTAATAACCTATTAGTTATTACTAATTACTTATTAATAATATCTATAAAATCTATTTAAAATCTTGGAAATGTCGTTTTATTTTATATATCACCAATGCAATTATTAATATTTGGTAAAAGCGTTGTTATTTCTTATAATGTTTTTCTTGTTATGTTTGCGTAATTTAGTAATGTCTTTAAAATTAATCTGAATTACAATCTACTAAATTGTTCCGCTATTATGAAAAAAAAGTATAATTTTCTTTTCAACTTGTTTATTTTGTTAACTTATGTAACTATATATATAATAAACAGTTAATGCCGTAAACAATAGAATTACAAAAAATATTGTGTTGATTGCGATATTCAACTATTATTCTTTTAGTTATAATATTAATTATAAAGCTATTAATATAAAGTCTTATAATATGTAACATGAAGCGGTTAGTTAATCTGTGTCGATTAAGTTCAGTTGTTAAAAACATTCATACTAGTTTCCAATAATTAGAAAAATATACTGGTATACTGTTGTTTCTAGAGTTTTATATTTTATCTATCCAAATGCGGTAAAAGTCAAATAAAATAATATCTGACTCATGAGTCCTGACGTCGCCATTAATTCGTCTAATATTTAGATCGGGACAGTTCAAAATTGTTTTTTAGTATAGTTACAATTATATTGATCATGCTAAGAAAACGTTAATTTTAATTAACATTGATTAAAAATGAATCGTATGAATATAAGAAATAATTATACAAATAATTATGAATTATAACTATTAATAAAAATATATTCTGTTTAATGCATTTATTATTTTTCGAGCAATTTAGTATTCAGAAATTCTAATATAAAATATGTACCAATTATCTAGAAAAACAATTCACTTTTACTATGAAATTCGTCATCGAAAAAAACATTTTGTCGTTTTATATTTTAATTTATTTATTAATAATAAAGAGTAGTATGTATTATATTATATTTAACAGCAAAATCTTATATTATTCAGTGTGTATTACTATTTAATTTATGTAATATTTTATGTATTAAACAATAATTTACATGTACCGCATGTTCATTACATAAGTATAAATATTAATTTTAGAAAATGCTCCATTTTATTGTTAGAATTAATATCGCTTACGTGGACGCAACCACTAATCATCGCTGTAGTCGTTTGCATTTTTAATAAAAACAGATTTCCTAAATAAAATCATATTAGAAATTCTTCAGAAATCTATTTTATTAAACTGAATTTTAACAATGACAGTAACTTCTAGTGGCTGCGTCCACGTAGGCATTATCAGTTGAAAAAATATGATGGCGTATATGTATAATATGTTTTACAATCAATGATTTGAATAATTATTTATTAATATTAATTATATATTATAATATATTTAATATTGTTAAAGCTCCGTATTTGTTATTCTGTATTTATCAAATACGTAATTAAGTCAATAAAGATAATTTACATTATGCAATAGCTGTACACTTATGTCATAACAATTAAGATATAATTCACCTATTGTCAATGGTATTCATTGATGAGCATATTTAATCATGTTTTTTCGTATTTTAACTAAGTTTTATTATTCTTATCTAATTTAAAAAAAAAAACACTTTGATATAGTACGGTATGGTATTTACACCTTTACTTAATTTTTTTTTAATACTTTGAATGAACATCAATGAAACTTATTTTGTAGGTAATTATTTTGGTATTTAAGGTGAAAAATTGAAATTTGGTTGTTGTATTTTCAATTAAGAATAATATTAGAAATATATTATTTTTACTGGTTTAGATATTGATAAGAATATGTAATATAATATTTATTGTTGATTAAGTTTTAATATCTTTATTCTATAATAGAAAATTAATCATTTTACCAAAAGAATTTGTTTCAATATGTATGTCCTCAAAATACATTCGTGAGCAATTATTGTTTATACGTATATCCAAATATAAATTAATCTAATAGAGTATCATTTTATTTCCCCTTAAGAATCAACATACAATACTCTTACATACACGAGCAAAAGAATATGAAATTGATTAGATCATTAGATTAATATAACAATAAACTTGTGTTTCAGAGTATGCTCGATGAATTTAACAAAATTGGTGCTAACCAAACCACTGGGATCAGACATGTCATCTTCGTTAACCATAGCTGTGAAAATGCAAGTGCGTATTACATGTTTCAAGAGTTAACAACTTCTTTATTCTATATCATTTAACTGTATTAATCAAATACTATTTATATACTACATACAAAATTATAACTTAGGGATCAAAGAGAACTTTACGAACAAATGAACTACCCTTGACTGTAAATGGTTCCTTGGAAATAGAACTGCAGTTGAACTTCTGTCTTCAGGTATTTTATTAGTGACTGTTTAAGTATGAACATATTCTGATAACTATGTTGAACTGTATAATTATTTTATGTAGTATCCACACTTCTTAAAAAGAGATGTCAACAAATTACACGTAATGCTTCAACGTCGAAAGAAATATAAAAATCGTACTATACTTGGTTTCAAAACATTAGCAGAAGGAGTCATTAATATGTCACTTGTAATTTTATATCGACTGATAAAATTTAATTTTGTTCAGTCTTAATGTTTAATTTTGATTTAGGTACTGCAAAGACCTCTCGATCTCGAATTAGAACTACTCAGTGATTCTAAAGATCCCAAATCTCTTCTAGGCCGGGTATACATTGTGTGTTTAAATAGTCAACCTGTCGATCATGAAGATGCTACCAAACCAGTCACAGGTGATACATTAATTACTATACTTATTAATTATTACTACCATATTTATCCTAAATGTTTTTAATAAATTATACAATGTACCCTCTTTGTAGTAAAGACATTCAGCTGAGTTTATTTAAGTACATAATTATAATTAAAATAAATTCAAATTATGTAGGAAGAGGTCAAGAGTTTTCCGACGAAGACGAAGAATTTAGTAGTGGAGAAGAAGCGTCTGATTCTGAACCTACTTTGGAAGACCGACGGCGGAAAAAAAATATTGCAACAGGAAATGCCAGAGTAAAATAAGATTTTTTTTTTTTAATTTATGTGTTATAGAATTATAAAATAAATATGTAAAAATATTTTCTTGTAACATTATATTAAATGTCGTTTGTTATTTGTTATTAAACAGCAAAGAAATCTAAAGCAAAAGTTTATTGCACTTCTAAAACGATTCAGAGTCAATGAAGATTTACATTCATTAGAAAATGACAGGGAAACGATTAGCCAAAAGTTATCAGGTATATTTAATAAAACATTTTTAATTTTAAATGTTTATGAACTTCCGTTTTTAGGGGGTGATATGGATCCAGCTGATATAGAAGATCTTTTTGAAGAACTGGAAGACTTAAGCGATTCAGGGCCAGATCTGGACACATTATCTATTTTATCTACACCAAAACCATCACTTCGTCCATTCTTTTCCAGTTCTCGAACAAACATGATACATGAAGGCCTTTCAGGTTCGTAATAAAATGTATAATCTGGGGTACTCCAAAACATGATGTATCAATTATTTATGATATAAGTATAAATTTTATGGTGCAATATCTTACCTTTTTATTGAAATTTGATTTTTTATTCATTCAATATTTATAGTATCTATTATTATGTTCAATAACAATTATTTATGATCTCAATCAAGTATTTTTATTTTCCAACTCACATAAATGAATTGCATTTAGTTTATCTACTTGGCAATAACCTAAAATAAAAAGTCATAATATTCGTTTTATGAAACCAAATAGGTTTATTTATACATACAGTAGAGTATCGCTGGACCGGACTCTATCCTGATTATACGGAATGATTTTTTTTTAAGTTACATATAAATATTTTTCCCAATATTAAATCGAAACGATAAAATCTTTACACATACATGGTTACTTCCCGAATAATTAAAATTTCATAGAGGTACTTATAATTATGCTATAATTTAGCAAGACTCTATAGTATTTTGTTATTTTATTTCATATACCTCCTTAGTATTTAATAAGCTAAATGTACATGTTGTGAATATAATTAATAAAGTAATGATGTACAGAATTTAACTGTAGGTTTATGAAAATTTAAATGTAAAATGTCAGTGTATTTACAATATACAATGTACATATAACAATACATAAAAAACTGGGTTGACAATGTCTCAATGTTACATAATTAGCTTCGCCACTGACCTTTACCGGATTATAGAAAAAAAATATTAAATCCTAATTTCTGTTATTTATAATATTGAGTATGTTTTAGTAAACTTCGTTTAAATAGTTTACGAATTTGGTTGTTAATTGTCTTACTATATTTTTAATGAAAAATGTTGTTTTATTTGCTTTAAGTATTCGTGAATTATTTGATTCAAAGAACTATAGAACAATTTTTTAGTAGGTAAAAGAAAAAATATTGAATTTATCGTTAATTTTGGTAAAAATCGTCGGTTTAGAGGTACATAATTTGATTTATTATTATTTAGCTAATTCATATTTACCTTTATTAATATTTCAATAAAACCTTATTAGATCAAAAAATGTTTTAAAATACTATTCTAAAATTTTATTGCAGTTTAAATATTGATTTCGTAAAAAACATATTAAATTTTAAGAAAGTCGTGAGGAAAATATTGCGTTATTAATTTCATACGTGTTTAAGTTTTAATTATTATCATAATTAGCATGTGAATGATTCTCCTATTTTTTTCGTAATAAATTCAATGTATATTTGTATTTCATAATAATGTCAGTATGTCAATGAAGACTTAAATACCTATTATTTTCAATTGAATTAACTTTTTTGTTGAGATGACGATGTAATATTTTTATTTCTAATTAATAAAATATTTTTTATTTTGACAAAAAACCATAGGCATATGCTTTGCCAAGGATTTATATGTTTTGCGCTTATTTACCAATAGTGACTTCGAAAACACGTTTTATAATACAAATATTGCCTAACAAGCTTACAGCTCTGTGTGCGTTAAGGTATAATAAAAACACGAATTGTTGTAGCTTAGAAAATATACTATTAAATACACTTAATCTTCACACCTTCGCGTTTAGGGTATACTTTGGTATTAAACTGTATTTATATTTTTAACAAATATTTTATAGATTTTATTATTATTGTTTTAGTATTATTAGTCCTTAAATAGAGTACTAATTTATATAAAATATACCTAAAATATTTATATATTTCTAGATTTTTTTTTCTTTATTGGATTGATATATTTATATATATACTGACTGTTGTTTCATAAATTATAATTAGTAGTAATAGACCTGACATTTTCAATGTCTATATTTTTCTCTAATTTGACAATAACAACTAAAGAATTTAGTAATAATAAATATATCACATTCCATACATTATTATTTGGTATTATATAAATCAATATTAGATTGATACTCATATGCGTACGCACTGGGGTGCCAGATGTATCAGAGCCCCCCCCCAAAAAAAAAAAAAAAAAAAAATTGTAAATTGGTCCAACAATTCAAGTCTAAGAGTGAGGGGCCCGTATTTCAACTAATATTGCTCAAATTATATGTAATTTATTCTAAAATATTTGGTAAAAAATACTTAAATGATTTTTCGTAATAGAATAAAAAACATAATATTCTAAATGTTCGTGCAAAAACTTGTTATTATAATATAACAGCTGCGATTAACTACAAAAGTACAAAACATAAATAATTGAAACTATTAGAGAAAAATATACGAGATTCAAGGAAAACATATTCGCTGGGACTAATATACCACAATATTAAATAAAAAATTCATAAGTTATGTTCATTAAATTATTTATACATTATAATGTATTAAATATACCTGCACGTTTTGTTAAGATAAGGTCCATTATATAGGTACTATATAATCGCATTTATTGTACAATTAATTAATACAAAATATTTATTAATCCATTTTTGCTTCTATTGAAGTTATAAACTAATTATGTCACTCCCTATATAAAATATAACTTCTGTAAAAGGTAAAGTTGTACTAAACTTATAAAAATAAATCGAATGATTTTCTTTTTTGAAATAGTTATTAGAGTGGGTATCTTTCAGTGTGAGATATTAAGGTACTTATATTTTATATTATGCTTGTCGTAATTTGTGCAGTAATATTTAAAAAAAAACCTGTTAATATTGTCTCTTAATACTAGAAAATTCAATAGGTACGTCGAATCCATAGCTAACTTAGCATTACTTCAATAATATATAGTACGAAATTATCCGAATATTGCTGTAAAAATAAACTAGTAACACACACTTAAATTATTTATATATTTTTTCACTCTGTCACTAGGACGTCATTCCCATAAGAAAAGTTACACCACAAGTTTTCCACCCTACAACAGAACCAAAGGTTAGCACTATGAAAATTCCCGATCGAAATGCAGTTATAAGCACAAAGTATCTTCTTTTATTGTATTTTCTTTATACTCAATGCACATTATAATATTTATTACTAACAATTTCTCTATCATTCTCTTAAAACATTATCTTAACAATGAAAATCCCTTTTTAAATGATTATTGATAATTTTATAAATATTTTTCTTTATTATCGCCTTTTACGTCTTTTAATTTATTTATTTTTCATTTGTATATTAATTATTACTATATTGCATGTGCACGTTGTATATAAATAAAAACAAGAACTCACACCATACACTAACTCACTTCTAACAATCTAATCGTCTGTTAGGTTTTCAGTTTTAACTGTTATTATAACTGAGTAGTTATGCAGATTTTGTGGTTTGCATGTTTTGTTTACCTTAAATTAATTTTAACGTTGTTAAGTTATGAAAATCAATATATATATATCTCGCTCAAACCTGATAGCTAAATCATCATATAATTTATTTTTTGAAAATCCTTTAAAAAGAGTTTATCTTTTATCACATTTTTATTATTATTTTATCACATTTATCTGAGCGCTTAAATGTTGACTAAACTGTTTACACTCAGATTTGTTCCGAATGTTAATAATTGTATCACTGATTTTAGTTAAGTTATCAGTATGATTTCATAAATTTGGCATTAATTAATAAATTGATCAAAACTTGTAACTAATAACTTTTCTGAAAATGTTAACTAAGCATTTTGTAACCAATGATTTTTTTTTTTATTTCTTCACTAGTTTCCCATTCGACATTCTGTGCACCACTATTCATCATATCATCTCCTTAAATAATTTTCAGTCGTGTATACCTCTCTCCTTACTTCTTTTGATGTTGAACCTTGTTTATTTCCATTTTTCCTTTATTGATACTATTATAACTCCTTGGTGCATTTACCTTTACTTATTATTATCTTTTCCCCACTTAAACACAATTCACATCCATTATTATATTCGTGACTTCCATTTACTTTTTTCTATTCAAAATATTATTCTAATCAATTTCTCTATTTCTATGCATACCAAGTAATAATTACTATCATTGTATTTCTCAACTCGATTTTCCTCTTTCTCATCTAACTTAATTTATATCACTTGGCAGTTTATCGTGTTGAACTATATTTACTCATAGGCTTTTTATAGATTACGATTAAACATAAGACTATATATAAGACCATTTATCGTTAATAGACCATTACTATGATATAATATTATAAGTTATAATTTTAACATAATTTATAACATTATTAAATTTTTTTAATACCAAAAACACTTAATTGTTAAAATCATCGTTGGATATATGTAATAGAGAACACAATATTTATTTTATTAATATTCTCTGTAGAGGAAAGCGAATGCTCTAATTTTAATTTTATAGTTATTTATATTACGAACAAAAAAGTTAAAAATATTAATTACCATTCGGGTTATTATATTTTTATTAAAACAGTCTGTTGTCATATTAATATTAATAATAATCATAATAATTATATGTACAATGCACGTGAATGATAAATTCTAATAAATAGCCACGTGCATATAATCTGGTATAAACACGTTTAAATTTACATCGATTGAATTTATGCTTAGATGAGCACAAATCTTGTAAGGAAATATATCACGAAAACTAATTTCAATGAAAAATAAATTTTCCAATTAACACAAATGTCAAACGAAAACTCAGTGACTGTACAGGAAATAAACTTTTATGGTTGTATTACTTTATCATTACGTAAATGTGTAATGTACTTGTGTTTATATTATTATATTATGTTTACGTATTGTTGTTGCAGCCTTTCTGTCACTAGCTTGACAGTTTCAATGAACAATGTAGATTTTACATTTGTTTTAATAGCTATACTTATTGTCTGTAATTAAGAAATCCGGATATTTTTAACTAACATAATTTTCAGTTTAGTGTTCAAATAATGTTTTGAATAATAGACACGTCATTTATAACCTCATATGTATACTCATACATTATAAACGTGTGTTATAAATGTGTTTTTCTTTAAAAAAATAAATATATTCACATGTACATGTGTATATATCAAGAGTCGAAATTCAAATAATATTCAATATTCAAAGCAGAATATTTATTTATGAAATTAGTTTATTGTCTCATTATAATATTAAACAACTTTATAATATATGCTTTAGGCCCTCTGCACACGAGGCGATTGTAATGCGACACGATTTATGCGATATATGCGATACGAACGATTTCCTATCAAAGTTAATGGGGATCCACTAACAATGCAATTTAATAACGACGCGAGCGACAGACGTTCGCCCGACCGATAGTGCTTGGCAGTTGCATCGCACGAATCGTGCGCAATTACATTTTTATTTTCGTCATATAATATTTATTTATATATAATTTAAACTATGGAGGTATTCAATATTAAGTTTGTTGGTGAAATTGAAATTTCTTCTTCACTCACGCATTCTTTCATTTTGGTATTCTTCTGATAAATAGCAAGAGACATATGTCTACAATTTATTTGTAGAATTCCTTTGACATTCTGTAAAATGCTACAAATTTAACGTCGGTTTCCTAAAGTTCTTTAGCTGAAACAAAACGTCGACAGTGGTTATTTCTTTGAATATAAGGATAAATTTAAAATTTCCTTCTATGATCTTTTCTTGCTTTTTTCTACCAACCAACTTTTTGTACAAATAGTACGTAAAAATTGCTTCGTCGTTAGATGAATTCGACATTATTAAAAAAGGTAACCAAAGAACCAAGCAAACGTCAGTAAACGACTGATAATAACCGAATAATACATAAAGAACGATAATAATAATCGCACAACAATCGCAACGTGTGCGCCTCCATAACCGCACAGATTGCTTGTATCACATATATCGCATAAATCGCGCAAGGATCTTATAGTTTTTTTTGTATTACCATCATATTTTTATCTGACTTATTTATTGCGGTGAAAATATAAGTTTGTAGTCATGAATATAAGATGATGTTAATATAGTTATTTTTTATTTGTTATTTATCCAATAAGAGTGGCTATTTTCATTAAAATTATCACGCTAATTTATTTACGTAAATATCTAATACTCGTTTCCAATTACAAGTATGCAAACTTATAGTCAGAAAATCTATGCCTATACTTTTATTAATTGATATTAAGTTATGAACTATAGTTAACATAACTTCCTATCCCAAATTTTCTGTTATAAATATTATCATAATTTTCAATTCCTAAATAAAACTATTGTTCTGTCCTAATTAGTGTTATATCACTTTTTTGGTTTTGGAACTAAGATTACATGCGATTTTCTTTAATGCTTTACATAAAAATATTTTTTTAAAGCTACACCAGACATTTATATTGATCAATTTTTTTGTTTGCAAATTTCATTTTTAATCTATTAGTTTAATATTTGTTATTAGTATAGTAGACTATTAGTACAATATTATTTTAAATTTTGAATAAATTAATTTTTTTAATTGTATTTTGATGTTTCGGATCCGTTGTATGTTCCATCTTCCAAAGAATGATCATTGTTTTCTGATTGTTACATATATTAAATCCAAAATATTATAATATAATTGAAAATGTGAATGTACCTGCATTATAATTTAAATACCTACAATTTATATTTTCTGTATATAGTAATTAAGTCAATCAAATTAATTTTGATGTTTTAAACCATAAGTGATTAACTTTTCTGTAATATTTTTAATATTGAATGCAATATTGTTATATACTTATTACTTATATAAATAATGATGTAAGTGTTAACTACTATTATAATTTTCCATAACTGCATGTTTACCTTTCTTACCTTTAGTTTCTCTTTATCTACTACTCAATTTTTTTATAATTTAAAACGTTTTAAAAAATGTATTGGATGGGGAAATATTATGCTTAAAGACCCATGATTCTATAAAAAAATATCTGAAAATAGTTGAAATTATATGTATAGGTGTACCGACTGTAGAACGTAATATTGAGAGGTTTAGCGATGAGAGCTCTAAAAAGGCCGATTCAGATTCTTATTTGGATACATGGACTGATAGTGATCCTACTCCTATGAATTCTTCTCCTCCAAAAATAAGCAATAATGATGATAAAAAGGTATACTATATATCTTATATATTATATTATTATTCAATAAATATTAATGCAAATATTGAACATATTATAGGAAATTCCTAGCATGGTGGAAAAAGAAAAAGAAAAAAAATCTAGAATTTTTACTAGGGACCGTACTTCGTCATCAAACAAGTACAAAAAATCTCAAATGCCAAAACCAGTGAATGATAATGAACGTACAAATACAGGTTCAGGTAGTGGAAATTTGGGAGAAAATGTTGGCTCCATGGCTGAGGTATGTCAGAGCACATAATATTTTCCATTAAATTTATTTTAATTTATAACAAATAACGACAGTGTTACATTTTAGAATTATTAATTAACAGAAATATTTAGAACATACAGTTTATGTTTACATTTAAATATATACTTTTTTAAATTTCTATGAAATTTTAGTATATATAAACATTGGAAATTAATATGTCTGTTTGACTTTATTTAATATTTTTTGCAAAATCAATACTTATTATAAAATTACTAAATAACAACATGATATTTAAATGAATACAGACAGAATAAAAAATGTGTATAGAATAAACTGAATTACTTAGTTATTTTATTAATTAAAATAAAAAGGTTAAAATTAAATCAATACATTTTTTATGATTTTTATTTATAGACCAAAAGTTAATTAAAAGTGTTTTGATAAATATAACAACAATTTTATATTCTTTCTACTGATCAATAATATATAGACTGAATCGCTAAAAATAATAAACTTCCATTTAATTAAATAAATAAAAATTTGTTCTTATTTAATGTTATTATAAATAGTACAGTTATTATATAACACTAGTCAGACTAATTTTTTTTTATGTTTTGCTTTTAGCCTAGAAAAGTATTGATGGAGCAACTATCTAAAGTTTTGCCACCAGAAGATAAAATGCCTGAAGTATTATGTTTAATACATTATGCAGATCCATTGGGTGTTCAGCTTGGATCCAAATTGCAGAACTATAATTTCAAAGTCATCACACCAGCTAGTCTTGCTGATGTACGTGCTACATTTGTGTGCATTGTTAACAAGATACAAAAATAGTAAGTTAACCTGATAATAATAAAATGAGTATTTATTACTATATGAAACTTAATATTGTGATTTTTTTTTTTTTTTTTTTTTTTGTAGCTGTAATTCTAACCCTAAACCTCCAAGTCAAATTAAAATATTGCTTGCTGGTTCTGATAGCTTTGTGAATTATGTACTACGACAATATGTTGAACAGTTATCCTTCAAGCCACCTGACTGGATGAACTATATAAAATTTTATATCATACCATTGGGTAATAGACTTCAATAATATTCAACATTTCTCAACTGTTTTACTAGTATAAATATGATTTATGTACAGGAATAAACACACTCTCAAGATATTTAGGTACTGTCGACAGTTATTATGGAACTACTTTTCTTTTTAAAGAAGATTATTGGAAGGAACAACTAGAATGTGGTGATGGAACTGATATAATAGGCAAAATTCAAAACTATTTAATGGAGGCCTCTAATACAATTCAATTGCAAATAGCTGAAGCAATGCTCTCTTATAAAGAAAAAAGGTACATAAATTAAAATTAAAATTAAATCCAATCTATGACTAAAGAATAAATTTTACAGTTCGGACGATGAAGCTTTACAAACATTCATACCATTTGTCAATGTAAGTATATTTAAATTTTTTATAATTAGTATCAATTTAAAATATTACAGAAAAAATTCAATAATTTTCATTGAGTTTTATTATTAAAGTACATTCTAAAAAAAATATTAATAACTGATTATAATTTTTTTTTTTTTTTGTTTCTGATGAATATATTTTATTTGAATTTGTGTGGTTAATTTTAAATAATTCAAGTTATTCTTGGTGTATGATTTTTTATAAAATGTTAATTTAATATAAGTATTCTATTGTATAGGATGTAAGAATTTGTTCTGGTGAAACAGCATCAGGTTCAAATGACACTGATGATCAGTCTTCCATCATTATTGATCGCAAATCCATCATGGATAAAACAACACCACCCAATTCACCTAATATTGGTATGCAGTATTTACCATTACCCACCAAACAAGCTAATTGGTAAATAATAATATAATTATATAACCTCATACTAAATATTATGGTTTTAAAAACAATTTTTTTAATAGGGAGTTATGTGAGCCATTAGAATTACAACTTGATTATTGGTTGGTGCCTAACGCTAACAAAGAATTAACTACGAGAGGAAATGAACCTAGCAATAAGCGTATGGATACCAAGTTCACATTAAAGACTGGTTTTAAAAGTTTACACATCTCAAGACTGTTTTTGACTAATGAAGAGCCACTAACATTTTTTACTGTTAGCTACATTAAAGAAAAAAAACAAAAAAATTAGTTTTTTATTTCGTCTAGTTAAGTTTTCAATTACTATTGATATTATTTTCCTTTTTATATTTATTATAGTTGTTAAAAAAAAACATCAAAAATATTTATGTTTAAGAATTATCTTTAATCTCGCCTTTTTAGCACATACATTTAATTACCTACACATTTCTCCTAATTATTATTTATTCTATTATAGTTATGCGACTAGGAAAAAAGAAAGAAAAAGAAAAGGACTTGGATCCCAAAAACCAAGTTATTGATAGTGTATTAAGATTAATCTGTTCTCCAAAAACTCAACATTATCCACTCACTAGTAATATATCACTTTTAATACAATTTTTATTTTGAATCTATATTTATATTTTAAATTTTCCGTTTATTATTCAGTTACTATTGATGGGTATGAATGGAGTGGTGTCAAATTTTTTCAACTGTCGTCCCAGTGGCAAACTCACATCAAACATTTTCCAGTAGCTGTGTACTCACTAGATTATCAACCAACAAGTCTACCGCATTTAAATCATGGACTTTAAATATATTTAACTTGAAATACTGGTAATTATATTGCTAGTAGTATATATTGATAAGCATTATATATTTATTTACCAGACAAATCTTGGTGTTTTAAATACTTGAGTTAGATTTTCTATCAAGTTTATTATTTATGCATTTTATAAATGTTATAGTCACTATTACTTATATTGTAATGATAGAATATGAGCAAAACAAAAATGTGTATAATTAAATGTATTCCAATTTATTAATTGTTCGTAATATTTTCATAATTTTATATAATTTACAGTACCTATTATAAAATAAATTAAGTTTAATTTTATAAGGTAAAGAATAATGTATAAAACTTTATTTTTGCATGTAATTAACTCTTAACTTAGAAATTCAATCATAAAAAAAACTCAAAAACTTGACTAAATACTCAATAGTCATAATGTCATAATATTATGGTATCATCTAATCTACTTGCTAGTCATATATAGTCACATATCCTGTAACATATATTTAGTTATAAATTGAAGTATATATGATGAAACATCTATAACTTGAAAACTCTATAACCACTATACTTCAACAATTCTGAATTTCCATAATTCTAGATCCTTATGTACTAAGCTTTATTGATGGTAATTAAGTAGTTATTTAGTTTCATAAATTGATAAAACGCTTATCATTAATGGTAGTAAGTAGAACCTAAAATCCTAAGGTATTCTTTAAAAAAATTCTGTTAAATAACTATGCCATATGAATATTAAAATTAAAAATTATAATTTTGTTTAAACATATGCAACTGGCTGAGATTAACAACCAAATAATTACTGCAACTTAAATGTTTACATATTAATACAATTACTAAAAATATATAAACAATATATTACGTACTTCAGGCTATAACTATAATGGATTTCTATGATTTATTATTATGTCAAAATATATTATTTATAATATATAAATAACATCCAGGCGTGTATACAAAAAATATTTTGGGAGAGTTTAGGTTGTACATTTTCATACTTAAATAATTTATATAACATTTTAATCATTTTCCTGAATTTCGGGGAGAGGGATTTAACCCTTAAAAACCCCTTTGTATACGCGCCTGATAACAACATTTTTTTGTATGTTAATGTTATACTTGTTTTCTATGAAATGTATTTCAAGTTAACTTTTTATCCGATATTTAAAAAAAAAATTCTAAATTTATTTAAATTTAGAATTTAATTGTTTTATATCTTTATTATTTTACATTATAATTAATTTTAATGAACATTTTAATTATTTGTTTCAGTTATCTAATATGCGTTAAAAAAAAAAAACCCAATATTATTATTTTAAGTCCTGCCGTCAAATATATTTTTGTTAAGAACAGTTAACTCCCCTGTTTTTATAAATTACTTTATATGTTGTGAATATATAAAGTAACTATCAACCCTGATAATTATTGTGAACCTTATATCTATTATGTTTATTATCGTAACCAAAGACTACACATTTTATTATTATTGTACCTAATTATTATTACTACATGTGTGAAATTTTATTTATTTGTGATTTTATAATTTTAACTATAAAGACTTTTTTTTATGAAAACGATTTTTATAACATAATATTACTATTAAAATCATTTGTAACATTTGTAATAACACACAATTCAATTCAATATTATGATTGAAATAACAATATCAATAGACTTAAGGAACATTACTATAGTTATTATTCTTATTATATCGCTGTAGCTATTATCATTATTATCATATTATTATTATATTTATTAGTGTCTAATTATAAATGATTAGAGACGTCAATACATCACAATAATCAATCCCAGTTCGACCAATGGTTGCTCATCACTTTCAAACTTTCAAATACTATGCATCAACATCATTGCTCATCGGAGTATTATAGATTAAATGGATTGTATTGTAATGAGTAGTATTCGAATCTCATGTGAACAAAACTGCCCCATTTTATTAGCGAGGCTTTATTTACTTTCTTTATCTTCTTAACTCGTAAACAAAATATAGTACCATTAAAGGATTAAAATCAAACTACTAATTATATGTTAACAATTTATATGTATAAGAAAAAATAAAAATTTGTGTGATACCATTTAATGAAATTCTACTATAATTACTAATGTACCGTGTTTATTATTCTGTGTATACCTAAATTAATAATTAAGAGTTCAATTTTACGGTACGTTACCTTTGTAGTGGTTTTACTCAATTTTTTGAGATCTCAAGACTAAAATGTTTTATGAGGGCACAGCGCTTGGAGTAGAATTTCCTACACACAAAGAAATTTTATTCTCACTTCAGTGTTAGCATCAACATCTGTTATTTGATGTTTAATGTTAATCTAATAAAACCTATGTACAATTATCTGTAAATCAGCAATTTATTTGGTGATGTTATATATTATAATAATTGGTGTGTGTTGAGTTTTTTCATTTTATAAATGGAAAATTACTAAATAAAAATTAATTTATTATTAAAACCGATTTTTAAAAGATATAATTCAATAAAGTAATTAACTAGCTCAAATAATTTTGATTATGATTTACAAAGATACGAATATAATTGTTATTTGTAATGTTTTGATACCTTTACATTAAATAATATGATAATTGTTTTTTTGTATCCATTTAACTTTGATGTGTTATAAGACATTAAGTCGATGTTATAAAAAACAAATTTAACTTCTCCTAAAACTTTAAAAACAATACTTATTCAAGCTTTTATGCCAAATATGAAAACAATATTTGTTTATCAAATAGTATCTTATTATATTAAAAATTTCAACGTAATGGAATGAGATGTCCCGTTCATAAATTTTATCAAATTTATCGTAAAATTAATCTTGACATATTTATCAAATAAATCTAATTTTATTAATAAAGGTAGTCGAATTAAATTAAAGTTTTTAAATGAAAAATATTTTATGAGTTTTCCAGAAACAACAGTGACAGTCAGTTTTTATATGTTTCAATCGCAAACATCAAAAGGTACAGTTGTCAATTATAAATCAAAAAATTTTATTATCATTGGTCAAGCATGAATTATTGCAATCTTATAAAATTATGATTTTTGTTTCAATCAAACTGTCATTAACACATATTTTAACAAAACTAATAAAGGCTATTTATTTGTTTAATCTCTATTCTCTATTACTGCCAGTTGTTTTTATTTTATTTGATAATTAAACAGACTCAGTGATAATTAGAGTCCGGATTTGTATGCATTTCGATGGGAGTAAGAAATGTGGACGATTTGTGTAACAGATAATGCATAAAAAAAAGTTATTTTGTTTTAGTTTAGTTAGTTATATTTTAGTTTATTAAGCCAATTATTTTATTTCGATTTCATCGTAGAAATTATTAGTTCATTACGTATTTTCGGGAAATGTTATTTTCCGTATGTTATATTTTTAGACAGTTTCTGTTAAAATTATATCTCATTTATCGCAACACGGTCATCGACAACAATGCTGACTGGTTTTATTATTAGACTTATATTTTTTAAACACGCCGCATCGTGTTTTCGCGTTGCCGTTGTCGGCGGGCATAATCGCCAGTCAATCATTATGCCCATATAACATTTCGTGACCCGCGTTCCATAAATTTATAAATTAAAGTTTACATTTCATTACAATCTATAAATTTTAAAATGCCGAAAAGTCGAAGCACTATTCTAACTTTAATAAAAAATATTTATTGCTCTTTATAATAAAACAGACCAAACCATTTTTAGTTACCGCGGACGGCTGTGTAGTGTTTTGTATGACAAAAAAATTGTGTGCTCAAAAAAAGTTCAGTTACAACAACACGTTGATACCGCTTTACATAATAGTGCTCAAAAAACAATTATTTGTATTGGATGCAAAACCGAAATCTGGTAACGTTTTTAATGAAGATCTTTGTGTAGCTTTGCTAGTATATAATATACCTTGGAATAAACTTCAAATTCCCGAATTCAAGAATTTTTTAGAGAAGTATACAGGTAAGCATATTCCTGACGATAGTATATTAAGGAAAAATTATCTTGGTCCATGTTATGATAATGTTATTATTGCAATCAGAGAAGTCATTGGCAACTCAGATATTTGGATTGCTGTTGAAACAACTGATACAAACGGCAGCTACATAATAAATTTAAAAGTTGGCGTCTTAAAACATGATACACCCAGTCAACCCTATCTTTTAGCATGTAAATAACTGCCTAAAACCAATCACTCTACAGTATCTCGATTCATGAATGACAACTTGAAAATATTATGGCCTGCAGGTGAAAACGATGAAAACCTACGGTTGTTTTTACCAGATGCAGCACCATATATGGTCAAAACAGGAGACTCATTAAAGGTCTTTTACCTAAATATCGTTCACGTAACATGTGTAGTGCGTATGTTAAACAGAGTGGCAGAAAAAGTTAAAGAATTGTTCCCTAATGTAAACAAATTGATTATCAATGTAAAAAAAATCTTTTTAAAATCACCTTCTCGTATTTAAATTTATAAAGAAACGCTACCCAGTTTGCCATTGCCACCTGAACCAGTTTTTACAAGATGGGGTACATGGATAGAAACAGTTATATTTTTTGAAAATAACTATGATGGTATTAAAACTGTAATAGAAAAACTATACAATGATTTGTCAGCAAGTGTAGAGAGTTGTTAGAAAATGTTCAATTTTCCTATGGTAAAAAATGATTTTAGCATTTATAAAAATTAACTTTTCTGGACTCATTTGGGCAATTACAAATTTAGAAGATCCTAAATTGACTTTAGTGCAATCATTAGAGATAATGAAAAATATCATTTCAAAACTATCATATATACAAGGTGACAAAGGTTCTATTATAAAAACTAAAATATCACAATTGCATCAAAAAAAATAAAGGGTTTCAAGTATTGGAACAAATTGGACTAATTATATCAGGTAACAATGAAATACAACTTCCAGAAAACTTAAACCCTTGCTCTATGGCCAACATGAAATATGCACCATTGACATCAGTCGATGTGGAAATATCATTTAATCTTTATAAACATATACTAAGTGATAGAAGGACAGATATGCAGTGGTGTTATGGAGGATATACGCGGGTATACGACGTATACCCGTGAACCATTATGCTGATTTAGCGTACACTTTATAAAAGTAACACGTATACGCTCGTATACCTACTTCATAAATGGAAAAAAATCCATAGGACATTCGATTATTTTTAGAAAATTTGTTATTGGTAGGTTAATAATAACATTGATAATTGATTAATATTTATAGCTATCGATTATCGTCCAACTATATTCATTAGGTATCAAATTATAATATCTACAAGCAGCTGTTGACGTTTCTACACAAAAGTATACTAAATAATGTGGCCATTGATTAAATAAACATAGACAGCCCAAGCAATAATAAATATTGGAAACGCCTAAAATGTCTCAAATGAAGCCAGAATTGTAGTTGTAATGGATTTCTGATAACAGAATGTACTGGCGTTCCATATAAACATTTGTAATCTCCAATTTATTGTTATCCGTGATCAATGTTGATACATTACTGATAATTTATCAATGATAAACTATAATCAATTTTAACCGTTGTCATTTATTCCTTTTTATTATGTATATGTTCTGTTAAAGTTAATTGTATATATTTTTTATGCTTTGTAGTTACCTATTTGACTATTACATGATTATGCTTTTATTTTACAATTACATTTATATTTTTTGCCTTTAAAATCGGGCGGTTATTGAATTTTCCATAGAAGCTTTAAATACTTAGATAAATCAAGAAATAATATGGGATAAAATGAATACACATTTTTTTTTATATATTGAAGTTTATATTTATGAACATAAGATCCAGAAGACTTGAATACTCGCGAGCGAAGTTAAAACGTCTTTTTGAGTGATAAAATCTGATAAGTTTTGATCCTAATGAATACACAATAGTCAATGTCATAAATCCTTAAATACGCGTATACCCTCTAGTTTTTTTTGCCAAAACACCACTGCAAATATGATACCTGAGCACGTGGAAAAATATATCATTGTCAACTATTTTTATAAAAATTAAAAATCATACACTGTATCATCAAAATATTTTTTATTAATAACAAAATTATGTTTTTAATGATTTAAATTGTTTTTTTTTATAAAATGTCTTTATTTTGTATTTTTTTTTTTTTTTTTCATAAATATGTACCAAAGAAATGGTATAAGAGGACTTAATACATTTTTATTTTTGTTATTCTTAATTAAAGTATTTGTTTTATTTGTTGAATAAATTTTTAAATATTTACTGTTCTTTAATAAATATTTAAACATGATGTCTATAATTAAAAAGTTAAGTTTTTCTAATTTTGTTGAATTATTATTAGTGGAAGAAATTTAAAAAAATATATTAAAATGCATATATTTTGGGTAAGAGCATGTTTTTGCATATTATTAAAAAAATAAGAGCATATCAAGTGCATATTTTGAATATTTTTGATGCATAAATGCATAATATTTTGGGCTTTTTGAGTGCATACAAATTCGGACTCTAGTGATAATATTTACAAATATATACATAAAACAATGATGATGAAGAAAAAAAACATACTGTTTTATATTATTTATTACGGTTTACTATTTTCTATGACAATGTTATAAAAAAATGCATATCAACTTTAACTGTACAATTAATGATTATACAATATTGTTGAGCATTTTAGTAGTATAATAGATAATTAACAACAAATTCAGACATACAAATACATTAAATTATATACAAGTATGTTAAATTTTTCTATTTATAAATTTTTATTTTGCATATACTTTAATATAATGTCTCTTTTCATTTGTGTGAAATGGTTATCATAAACTTTAATAGTGGATTCATCGAAATATGTATTAAACTTTTTCCAATTCTTTCTTCTAGTAGGATCTTTCTTACAATTTTCTGGAGTCATTTTGATCATTAAACCTATAAAAACAATAAAATATTACAATTTAAACATTATAATAATTATTGTTAAATAAAAAAACATTTACTACTATGCTATGTTAACTACTTGAATATCAATTAAAACAAATACAAGAAAGTTCCTACAAATTATTTTATAAAAATATTTCAAAAATATGATGTAACCTGTATATATTAATTAAATTTATTCATACACTAATCATTGGACTGACTGCAATTAATTTAGCTTAAAATTATAAATTTTACATGGTTGACAATAACAAATTGAGTATTTACTAAAATAAATAATATTTATTTTATTTTAATATTTTTAAATCATATTATGATTTAAAAATATTAAAATAATTTAGTGAATAGCATGTGGTAGACATTTATCAAATAAAAACTTAAATAATTGTATTAAACTTGACTCGATTAATTGAATAAAATATATATTTATATGCACAATTGAAAGCATGACATAAATGCAGCTTATAATGAACTTATAGACTTATAACTAGATTATTAATTATGACACTCCATGTGTTAGAATATGATTTTTTTATTTTGTTACTGATATTGTACAATTGAATAATTAGAGATATAATATAGTGTTTTATCCCTGAATAATCAACTATTACAATTTATTGAAACATACTGACATGTAAGTATTAATTGAAATCTTATGTTTTATTCGGTTAGTGTAAGTTAGACCTTACCTGCTTTATGGGCCATTGACACTAATTTGGATACTATTTTCTGCTGTGTCGGACAAAGACCGGTGACTCGTCGAGGCATCATACACCCATCAGGTCGAACAAATTGACTCAGAATCAATACGTCCTATAACAGAAATGTTCAAGAATAAATACAAACAAACAATGATTCAATGCAATCGCGCGTTATGTTACCGTATGTTTTATGTTCAAATCGAGACTGCACAACGGGCAGCATTTACTCTTGTTCTCGATGAGGTAATCTTTTCTAGGCGATGGTACATAGGATCCTTGGATGATCAACTTATTTCCGAGTTTGTTGGCTTGGACTGAAAGGCAAAGAAAACAGGTAAACACCTAGAGCACATCAAAGCTAACAAAACACCACGGCACTCACTCTCCTTCAGAAGCGTTGCCGCAGTAGTGTGCAGACCGCTGTTGGGCGTCAACAGTTTGGCGGACAATCTGCTCGCGGCTAACATGGTGCCCGTCAACGGTATTTTAAACATTTTCAATTTGTTTGTTAAATCCGTTGTCTCGCGTGCACAACGGGCCGACCGGCTAAACAGTAGGGTAACGCCGTGCAATTTTCCGCAGAAATTTTAATTTTTTTTCGTCGAACGATAACAACTCGATGGTGATACGGTAAATGCGTTCGTTCAAAACCGATACTACGTTCCAACCGCGTTGCGTTATCAGTGGAGGCGTTTTCGTGTTTAATCGAGTGGTTGATAACACGTATTCTCGGCGCAGATTCCCATCCGCGCTCGTACGTCGTGGGGAATTAGAATCCAACGATCAGAAATGCCGAATGACGAGTAACCGCTGAATGACTAGTGAAACGACACAAACGTTTCTTCGAACGTTCGTTCGCTCACGCGCGCACTCGACACCGGACAGTGGTAACTTTATCGAACGACTCGACGTTTGATAATGGAGTACCGTACGCCAAAAGTTATTCGGATCGCCGATACGGTTTTGATCTCCGTGCCATAGGCACAATAGGGTTTTTAGCACACCCGGTTTTTTTTCAGATCTATATATAATCTATAATAATTACAGTAAAATAACATGTAATTTTATTTTCAGCAATTTCAGCACTCCCAATATTTGGGCGCTAGTTGCGCCCGTGCTCGGTGCACTTCTAAACGAACGCGTACAACGGACAGTGTCCGTTGCATTTTATCAACATCGCTTTACCCCGCCGTTACAAACGATGATTGTTTCGGTGTTCCGCAGTGGCGGGTTTAACGGGGAAGAAATGGACATTTGTCGCCTGATAATATTCTTACCCGAAAAATGTCCCCCGGACCCAGTCCTCATTTATTTCAATTTCAAATATAATTGGTCATTACTGTTTCCGAAGTTTTAGATTGTAATACGTCAAATAATATACCACGATAAGTAATTACAATACCGTATAATGATACGAAATGCTCACACGACTTACATTGCCCATTTACTCCGTACTGCGAAAATATACACACCGGCATCATCATTAACAATTTTTATTTATATTGTTTCGTGGGTATTTAACACGCGTTATCGCCGTGCCGTACCGCTGCGTTGACTAGCGTAATGACACGTCTATTTTTATTCCAGCAAAAATTCTTAGTATTTAATTTTGTTTAATCGTAAAGTTTACGACGTTAACATTCTGGTATTCAATTAAGAACATCCGTCGGACACAGGAGTAGATTGATTAAAATCATAAGGTAAGAATATAATATTTAATATTATTGACTGTACAAACGTTTATCGAATTTTGACTTTCAATATTTAAGTTACTATACCCTACAATAATAAAATCAACCGGTTATATGTTTGAAACTTAACCGCGTGTTTCGAACGCTGCGATTAATCGCAATAATTAAAACGCATAATTAAAACGTATTGTAATAGTTGTATGGGTTTATTCACGCACTCGCTCATGAGACGCGTTTGTTCAATTTTTAACGTTCTTAAACTACAAAACAAATATTTTTCCAATGCATTTCTTTTTTTTATAACTCGCGGCCGATTCGAATACCGCGCGATCGCAACGCGATTTATTTACCTCCATTCATAATTCGTGCCTTCAACTTTGTATGAATTACAAATTGTATTAATTTATATTCAAAAAACATAATTTCGTATAATCGTTTGTAATTGTACGTTCATGTTCCTCATGCAGAAATTATGTCCAGATTATATGAATAAAATTATTTTACGCGGAAGCAATTGTACTGCGTATTATTAATAATTATTAGTATCGCAATATAGTCCCCCGATGCGAAATGGTCGAAAAATGTGTTGGTCGTACACTGTTGTTTCGTAGTGGATTTTTCGCCCATACGTAACTCGTTTCTCACGACTTGAATCCCTTTACACGCCTGCCCGTTTGGACCGCTGAAAAAACCCGTCTAGACCCGGCATCGGCCGAATACGGACGAAAAAAAAAACAAAATATTTTGTTTTTATCCGACATCGACCGTGAAAGACCGAATTTCTCGGATGTAATGTGACCGGGTACAATTGAATTTTATACTTTAATTTGTTTCGTGCGTATTCGGCCTTGTTCGGCTGAACGTTATTTCGGCCGATGCCGGGTCTAGTCTGACCGTATACGTATAACGTATAACGTTATGTCCTAATTCCGTGCATTGCGAGCATTGCGTGCACGCAGTTAAAACAAACTGCTGCAAAGTACGGACATGTCCTTATTGATCGTATGACGCGTGCGGTACGTTTCATCGCACCGCACAAAATAGAACCTGCTCTATTTTTCAACGCAACGTTCTGCGGGCAAGACTTAATATTGTTATGTAAATTGAAATAAATATTCTCGTATTTACATAAAATTTGTATTTTTTGCGTTTAAAAAATGGATCTTATTTCTGAAGTACAAAGAAGAGCGGTGCTTTGGAATAAATGGGATCCAAAATTTAAAGATCGCGTAGTGATAACATTCATGTCCAATTGCCCCTCTTTTATGTAATCAAATGTACTTGTTACCATTCGCATGTAAAAATGAAATAAATTATCATCAGCGCGTAATTGTGCATACAAATGATGAAATTCGCCAAATTAAAACCTATCTTTATAAATTTGGTGTACCGCATTTTGTTTGAGCTTTTTTTTTTTTTAAATAATCAACTAAAACACTAAACTTTCGGATAATAACATTTTACGTTGTACAATGGTTAACGGCATGTTGACGACTGACATTTCACGACCTATCGCACGTATAAAACGGACGTAAATTTTGCCATCGATACGTTGTATATCATTATACATGTATACCAAACAACATAATAATGATTTGTAATTATAACTAATTTACCCTGCCACATTATAAGCTCATATATTATATATTTATATTCTTCTTTGGGTGCTTTTCGATTCTGAATGTTGGCAACCATTTTAGCAATTCTCTCTCTTTGGTTTATCGTTGCTTACAGATATAAATTAAATAACATTATATACAAGGCCGTCTTAGGGTATGCAGGGGCTCATGAAGCTTAGCTGACCTTCTAGTAGACAAAAAAAAAAAAAATGAAATAATGGGATAAGAAATAAGATACTTAATGTCATTTCACACATTAAGCATTAATAAGCATTTAACTCTTATTCACCTAAGTTTTTTTATAAGTTGTCGTATTAATACGTTACAGCATAAATTTAAAGTTATAATTTCTATTATTCAGGGCCCTCAGCAAGATGGGGGCCTTGGGCACTTACTCACTTGCCTATATAGTAAACGGAACTGATCAAATGTATCCTACCTTCACAATTTCCCCCCTACAAAAGTGGCTGAACCCATCAACAGCGTTTATATGTGAATTTATATTTAAAATTTTAATACTTAAATAACAATCTTTTCCATTAATTAGTAAATATTAAATATTAATCTTGAAAACTTAATTTAGGTATGATTACTGATAAAGTGATAACTGTGATAATTAATGAATGATTACAAATAAGCTAAAAATATGTTATTTTCAAATTTAATAAATTTTGTTACACTAATGACTAGAGCCCGAATTTATATGCATTTATAAAGTATCAAATATGATGAAAATATGCAAAGAAAAAGTGGCTAAATATAAAATTATATGCATTATGTTACACTTTATAAAATATGAATTTTAATTTTTAAAACCACACTTTTATACCAAATAAAATTCTAATTATTTTATCAAAAACAAAAGAAATTATAATATCCACTGATTTATGTTTCAAATAATTTAAATCAATCTAAAACTTTTTGGAAACCATAAAACGAAAATAGAAATAAAAAAAATACAAATCTTTTAAAATAATATTTTGAAACTTAATACCTATCATCTTAATTTGTGAATTCTCTATTCGAGGAGATTACAAAATTTACTGTAAATTAAATAGATAATTTATTAAAAACCCATTAAATATGCATATTATATGCATTTATGAACAAATATGCAAAATATGCAGTATAAAATTTGATGTTTAAATTCGGTGTGATATGAATCGTGGACATTTCAAACCTCCATAGACGTGCATACACTTAATAAAAACATGCAAATGCATATAAATCCGAGCTCTACTAATGACAATACCACGTATCTAAATTTCACCAATTGTATAGGAGAATGAAAAACTGAATAAATATTAACAAATATTATACCGCTCATATTTTTATCAAGTTTAAATTTAAGTTATGATTAATCAACATTATTTTTAATAAAATTCTTTAAATTTGGTTGCTGTTAAAATGTAGTATGGTTACTTGGTATTTATTAAAGTTGTTATGAGATACGTGTTTTTGAGCAGTGTTTTAACATTGTTGCAATTTATAAAAATACTAAATAATATATCTAATTTGGAAGGGAAGTAATTTATTTTAGGTTATTGTACAGAAAGTAAATTTTTTGCGTAAGGAAATAACAAATATTTTGATACCAAAAACTCATTTTATGTAAAATGATACGTGGTATTGTCATTAGTGTAACGATTTGATTTGATTCATTAAGATTTAGGATCACACCGTGACTTGGTTAAGATATGATTTGACTTATCAATTGTGAGTTGATGAATTGACTTAATGAATTGATTCATTTAATGAAATGATTTACTAAAGTGAGTCATAATTCCCATCTCTAATTTATATTATGAATTATGATAACATTATAGTGATTGATGGCGATCAAACGCATTAATCAACTTGTTAAAATGCAATGCCCAAAAGAGGTGTTCCTAAATTCCAATCAATTAGTTAGATTAGGTGATGAACTTAAGAATACATGGATTTACTACACGTACGGCTTCAAATGTAATAGGAACAGGGATGGAAACGATATATCGATACGACCTTATTGATATAATAGAGTCTTTCGATATTTTAATAAAATAAATCGTCGGGAAACAAAGAGATGTTATAGATTAATAGTAATAGTTATGTTTAGTGTTAACATTTTGCATATTTGCACCACACAATCCACGTTCCTCATTGATTACATCGAAAGTGGATAGAAGTATATAGTCAGGGTTCGAATTGGCAAAATTAAAAAAGGGGGACTGTGTTTACTTAAAAAAAAAATAGCGTCCCCAAAACTTGTTAAGTGTTATAATTATAACGTAATAATAGTAGATGGACGCTTAAATTTCTGAAATTTGGGATACTCTGTGTCTCTGTGTCTCCCCTCAAGTGTAGATTTATATATAGTATATTGTATACGACTGTAGCGGTTACGGGTATCTATAGAATATATATATCTACTATAAAACTATTATTAGAATGCCGATTGGATGATAAAGTGATAAAAGAATTTTGATTATTATCATTATCCATTTTTTTTTTTTTTTTTTTTGTAGATCCTTGTACCCTGTACCCTTTGTATGATAATTCCGATATAAATCGATGTAAAGATATAAAATAGCGGTAGATATATCGTGGTATCGATATTAGTTATGCGCAGTGATGGAACTAGGAATTTTTACGCCCGGGGAAAATTACGCCCAATCATAGACCAATAATCAAATACTCTTCTCGAGAATTGTTTTCTAATAATTAATATACAATCATACTTGTTTTAACATAAGAACAGTATCTAACAAAGTTAAAAATATCAAATTAGTTGTTAATAATTACAAAAATTATACCCCATACGGCCCTTTACGCCCGGGGATAAATCCTTATCTTCCACCCCCTAGTTCCAACCCTGGTTATGCGATGTATCGATGGTTAACGATTTTTTGCCATCCCTAAATAGGAATGGTAGAAACGGTAGTTTTCGACGAGCGTCTTATTGCAGCTTGCCAAATTGGCTGCTGCGCGCTTAGCTCCTATTATCATACCATTATCACTGCGCGAACTATTGTTGTGACAACAGGTTTGTTATAACCATTGGTTGTGATTTTTGATATTTAAACAATTGGCTCCTTTACCTATTTTTTTAACTTGTGTTTTAGTACGTTTGACCTTCTTCGTTCATAATTGATATAATTTCTGTTAAATTTTTTTTTTTTTTTTTTTGCAAAATTTCATTCTTATATTTCTTATATTAATTTTAAAAATTAATTTCTGTTTAGTTTATAATTGTTTGATTTTTGTGAACTTTATGGTGATTATAAATTGTAAACGGTATCCATTAAAATTTTTTGTTCTGTTATATTTGTATCGTAAAATCATTTTTTTTTTTTTTGAATTGTCTTCTAATCTTATAAACTCACATGTACAAGCATGTATGGATGTAAATTCTACATTTTTTGCATTTCAAACATGCCGAATGTGTACATGTTTCATCAGTTTTTATAATATGGTGCTTTTGTAAAAGATTAGATAATAATTTTTTAATTATAGGTATAATTCAAATTCACGCGCGCATAATCAGATTATATTAGAAAATAACATTTGATAATGGTGTGATGAGAGGGTCTGCGCGCGCAGTGTGCCAAGCTGCAACGAGACGCTCGTGATGTTTGGTCTTCATCAATTTTGGGAGATGTGCATCATCCCCATATTATACTCTCCCCCTCCATCAAAACAACCGAGTAGGTATTGACGCCATACTTGAGCGTCTCCATATTTGCCCACTCATCGTCGTTGCCGTTGTTTTTTCCGTCTACCCATCGACCGTCTATTGAACATTTCTTCTAGTACTTCACTATAACTTCACTTAAATTACTTCAAAACTTAATGTTCGAACTAAATGTAATGTTATTTTTACATTGGCTAATAACCTTTTAGCTTTTATCACCGTTTGAATTACACATTTTCTTTCAGCTGGATAAATAACAAATATATTGCGGATCGAAAGAAAACAATAACAATTTACAAGAATATCTTATAGTGAAAAAGTGGCTGTAAACTAGATAATAAGCAATCATATTCTACATTTACCAGGTAAAATATTATCATTTAATTAACTTACATTATTTAATAACTTAAATATTAACTAAGTACACCCTGAATCAGGTTCGTGTGCAAGAGGGGCCTATTTGCCCACTCGTTAGCGACGTCGTTGCCGTTGTTTTTTCGTCTATCCATTGACGTTTAATTAAAAATTTCTTCAAGTACTTCAGTATTTAACACTTTAATTACTTCAAATATTAAGGTTAGAATTTACTATTAAGTTATTTGTACATCGGCTAATAATTTTTTAGCTATTATCACCGTTTGAATTACACATTGTTTTTTAGCTGTATTATCAACGATTACGAACGGACAAGCTTTTATGACAAAATTCAAGTATAATTCGAATCGATTAAAGAAAAAAATAATAATTTACAAGAATATCTTGTAGTAAAAAAGTGGCTGCAAACTAGATAATAAGCAATTATATTCTACATTTATCAGTAAAATATTGTATAAAATATAAAACATTGTTTATTAACTATACAGTAGACCTTGAATCAGGTCCGTGCGCAAAGGGGGGGGAGGTTTGGGAATTTTAACCCCCACGTTGAGGATCTTTTTATACACGTTTTTTCTAAGAATACACCGAGTCCTCGTTCTATGAAAATTAAACTGACTTGAAAATTCATACAAAGTTGTCTATTTTTGTTTTAACTGTGCCAATATTCCTATTTAACACCTTTTTCTATCTAATTTGCGAGCACATTCAACCTATTATTGATTGTAGTAACCGAGGTCACTACGACATAGCTAAAACTACTTTGTAGTTTTTTTCTTAACCTATTTTCCTTGGACGTTGTCGAAAACAATTATCTATTACTATTAAATACTTTTATATTTGGAGACGGGTTATTAGCTAATAAGGGAAACGGGTATTTTAGATATTAAGAATATTTATATTATTTTTGTTATTAGCTAATCATTTAAACGGGAATAGTTGTTTTTAGTATAAGTTTTTGAAAGATTAATATTATTTTTTGTTTTTAAAGAACAACAGCCTTGAGTCTTTTCTTTGTTCTAAACTACTTTTACGCATTATGTGTATAAATAGGTACGTGATGCACAATGTAACCAAACTTATGAAGAGACCGATACTGTTAAACTTACAACGTTAACTTATCGGGCTACCATTACGTTGTGTTTCAGTAATATAATAAGATCACATTTATAATTTAAAAAGTGTTTTCTTTATTTTACTTCAAGCTCTTCTATCAACGAACGTGTAATTACTACAACAAAAAGTGATTCGTCGTAAAAACGTTTTGAGTCAGTCTTTAATCAAATCGGCTCACTACACGATTATTGTTGTAAATGCAGCCATCTATAGAACACATTTTCACAGACAAGTCAGCTATTCAAGCTGTTCAAACATTTATTAATTTTCGATCCTTATATTTCTGATCATGGATATCCAAACGAGTGTTTTTTTTATTGACTTTTAACTTAACATATATAATTTTGAACCCTCCCTTAGATGATTCTTGCGCATGGGTCTGCCTTAAATACATACAGTTAAAGATAGACATTTTTAATTTTAATTTCATAAGGTAAAAAGTTAAAAAAAAGTATTTAGTAAAAGTAACAATTATGGTCGGTTTCTTCTCAAACCTCGTCCCCTTATATTATTTTCATTTGTTTTAAATTCTGAGTGAAACTGAGAATATAATGGTTTTAGCATAGTGTATGTTATAGATCTGAGTAAACCGATGAGTATATTGGTATTATCTTGTATTTTTTCTGGTTTTGTGTGTATGATTTTGAATAGAAATTATTATTCCGATCATTACGAAAAAAAGAGTAAAAGATAAGAAATATTGTCTAGTTGGTACTTTAAGGGTTATTTTACTATTAACTTAACAGTATTTTATTTCAATTACTTAGTGTACAAATCATTGAGATTTTAATTATTTTATTCTGAAAGTATAGAATTGTTTAATTGTTTGATATTTACTGAACTACTTATTATACAAACAATTACTCTATTTGGAATTAACTAAACGTGAAATTTGATTAAAAAAAAAAATACCACAGAAATTAAATAAAACAATTGATTATAAATAATAATAAAGAAATTTACTAATAATATTTTTTCAGGTCCAAGAGTTTGATGGTGATGAACATGTCAAATTGAAAACGATTTATTTCACATCAACAGTTAAATTGATATGAATAGACACATGAATCTAACATCAAACATTCATTATTAACGTCACAAATGCAATAAGAAGTTGACAATAGACATATTTATATTTAAACTTTGAGAGTTACATGTAATTTTTATTATTAATCATTTTAAGGTAATATCTAAAAAAAAAAAATCTCAAAATCAGATTGATTTTTGGAATTATAATCGTTTTGTGCTAAATATACCCAAACATTACAACACAATAACAATAATAATTAATTTTCTGCAATGGAATCCATTTATGTAAATATGGATTTACCAATTTTAACACCTACTGATATTGAAGACAAATCAATTTCTGATGCATATTATCAACTATGCCAACGTAACATCACTACAGATAATGAGTTAAATCACCATAGTAAGCCTGACGAATCAGGACTTTTACGGTATGGTTGTCAATACTGTACAGAAGAAAGATTTAGTTCTCAACAACAATTGGATTTACATGAGCGCACACATGAACCATATATTCGTTATGAATGTCCTAAATGCAAAAAGCTGTTCAAAAAAGAAATAAAATTATTTAAACATTGGGAATCACACACCGATAGACGAAGATTCAGGTGCAATATATGTGAAAAAAATTGTTTATTATTTAGCACTTTAAGAAAACATCTGATAAAACGTCATGATCAGACTGATTTTTCAAATCGTATTCGTTATGAGCTAAGTCTACCACAGCATTACAAAAAAGTATTAGTGACTGATGATGCTGATAATTCGTCTGATTCATCTGATAAAAAGTGTAATTTTTTAAAAAAGTATGAAGAATTTATAGCCGCTACGCAGTATAGTTGTCAATACTGTACAGACCGCTTTACTCATCAAGATCAATTAGATATACATGAGCGCGGACATCAACGTTCAACCGCTATAGGTAATGAATTGGATCATTGTAGTAAGCCTGAAGAATCAAGAGCTTTACAGTACTGTTGTCCATTCTGTACAAAACGATTTAGTTCTCAAAAGCGATTTGATCTACATGAACGTACATATGAAAAATACATTCGTTATCAGTGTCCCAAATGCAATGATCTGTTCAACGAAGAATTAATCTTAATTAAACATCATGAATTACACGACATTAAAGAAGAATATATATGCGAAGTATGTGATGAAAGACTTCAATCAGTTAACATTTTAAACCATCATCTGCAAATGCGTCATAATCGAATTGATTTTATGAATTGTAGTCATCATGAACGAAATATAACATCTAGTTACAAAATAGTACTAGTCCCTAGTGATTCATCTGATTCAATAGAACCCATTATAAAGGACATGAGTTCACCCATTTCAAACCCCATTTCTGAGGATCCAAACAAACAAACTTCTGACGATTCACATAGTAAGCCTGGTGAATCAAAAACCCTACATTATTGTTGTCCATTATGTATAGAACAATTTAGTTCTCAAGAGCAATTTGATCTACATGAGCGCACACATGAACCATACATTCGTTATCAATGTTCCAAATGCAATAAGCTGTTCAAAAAAGAATCAAACTTCTCAAAACATTATACATCGCATATCGGTAAACTAAATTATGTGTGTATAATATGTAAAAAAAAATTCTTATATCTAAACAATTTAAAGTCCCATTTACATAAACATCATGTTTTAGTTAAACATTCGAAGTGAAGTCGATATACTCGTTTATCAAGTCAATTAAAATACTACAATAAAGTACTACCTACTAATGATTTATTTAAACATATGACTTATTCAATAAACTAATGTATTGTTATATTGTAACGCTCATCTAAAAAATATATAAGTTAATTGAAGAAAATAATTTTAAATGCATTGTACAAACTTAATGCTACTGTAAAATGTTTAAATAAGTATTTTAATGTACTTAATTATTGAATATTTTTAGCTTGAAGGAAAAATGTAAATTGTGCCATTGATTTTAAATATATGTATTAATTATCATTAATTAGGTTTATAAATATGTGTTTGATATTATATTATATAATCTTACATGTATGAATATATTATTTTTATTTTATGATTTTTTGAACCAAAAAAAAAATATATATTTATGTATATATTAATATCATACAAAACTATAGTTTATTTAAATTGAATATTGTTTTACTTGATTTATACTTGTGTATGGTAATTTGTATTTATATGTTAGCATTGTCAGGTTAATTGCTTTAAAAATTAGTAAGTAACTTTACTAGTTACTCATTATTTAAATGTAATGAGTTTACATTTTACGTTGCTTAAATAAGATAGTAAGAAAATTACTTTAATTTTTAATATAAAAGTAACTATGTTATTTTCAAGTTACAATTAAAAAAAAATTGTATAAATACATTTATCAGTATAATCTTTTATCTATATATTTATAAATATAATATTGTATTTAGTATATTATTGTATCAATAAATTTTTGTTGAAAAATATTTTAGATTGTAGATACATATTTGTAACACGTTATATCAAAGAAACGACTTATCTAAAATAATTTACATTACATTTTCAATACACAGTAAAAATTGTAATAAAATTATGTAACGCATTACTATAAAAATAATGACTATTTTTTTTTATGTTACTTCCCTATACTGATTGTTCATTATATTTATTATTCAAAAACTACAAATATTTGTTCTTATATAATTAAATTTGTAAATATATATATAGTTTTATTAAATAGACCATTTTTGATAGTAATATAAAACATTTATTGGTAAATGTGCATACATACAGATAAAAATGTATAATAGATATTATGCATTACTTTTTATTTGTTTATGTACACAGAAAAAATATCTAATGAATTTAAATTTAATTCTTTAATATTATGTATTTTAATCATTTCAATACAAAAATGTCTATTAGACCTATTATTATATTGTATGTATTTCATAATAATAAATGTTGTTTAGATTTTAAAACTATGCCACTTATTTTATTAATCAAACTTTCATAAAACAAATCAATATAAAAAAAAAACGTAACATTTTTTAATGAGAGAATTTTTTTGTATTTTCAACTATCTGAAAATAAATTAAAATAAAATAATCTCGTAATTTTATTTATAGATAGTTGTTAATATAATTTTAAAATAGATAATTGTTATTATGTAGTAAATTGTTTGTTGTATGTTACATGTGTTTTATTTTGAATTAATATTTATGTGTCAAAATAATGTAAACTTCATATGTCCATATTGATTTGTTTCATTGGTAATATTTATTGTTTTAACTAATAATAATTTATGTGAAAATTGAAAATATTTTTACACATATACTTATGGCTTTAGATTGATTGAGATACAATTTAATAAATATGTGTGTTCATTTATGTATTTTGTTTGACTTGATAGATTAATTTAAATTTAAGACATACTTGTAATATTTAAATAAACGGACATACAATTGTAAATTATATTAAATGTTTAAATGTTTTTTAAATTATTACTATGATATATATGTTTTATTTACTTTCTTATATTATAATTTTATTTAATTATATAATTACGACTTATTACTAATAAAAAGTATTTATTATAGATGGTTAGCTATAATCATATAACTATCATAGAACTAGTATAACTGAATAATTTATTATTTGATCTACATAATATTTTATTGTAGATTTTATAATTTTTAATGCAATATATATATATATATATATATACATATATTATATGGTTAAAATATATAGGTAGGTATTTAATAATAATTGTAAAATGAACATATTGATATTTTAATAAATTTCTTGTTTTAAAATGTTAATATTTAAAAAGTATTCTTTAATTTAGAAATGGATGTATCATATTATATTACACTATGACATGTATCTTATCACTACGTGTTAGTAGATTTTTTACAAGGATTTTTGTATTAAAAAATTAAAAATTATTATTATTTTTTTAAATTCAAAAACAGTTGGAAGTAAATTCATTTTAAAAGCAGTAGATCTAGTATAATTTATGTTTAAGTGTAACAAGTTATAATGATTATTAATGATTTTGAATAGAAAAAAAAATTCAATTTTTAACTAAAAATTTTATAATAAATTATTTCATGTACTTGTATAGATATTTCATAATTATAAAATATAACTAATTCTCAACTAAAATTTGTTTTCTAAAATTGTTTTTAATGTGACGTATGTATTCAATAGGTATACTCAACAATATTGCTGATATTCAAACTGCTTTTTAAGAAGTACCTTTATGTTAAGTACAAACTCCCACCAGCTTAATAACAGATATATAATATTTTGTATCTATAGTAAGTAATTGCGGCCTATACGTTTTATAAACAGTCAATCAATAATTTTTTTCCTATAAAATAGATCATAAAAAACCATGCACATAATTCATTATAATAAAATAATTACCTAAAATGAATTAATGTACAATATTTTAAAATAATTATCTAATATATAATATAGTTTATTCACTTACCTCAACATATGATGTTACGAATTTGTAAATTTTATTCGCGATTGTGCAATGGTACACGACAAAATAAAATTCATTTGTCACTCTCCGTGAGTATATATACAAAAAGTGAACAAGAAAATATATAATGGTGACCACGATAATATATACTAGTTGTGAACTACAGACAAATTTGAGATAATTAGGTGGATACGTTATTAACTTTATCATTTAAAATATTGTGTTCTCACTAATCCCAAAAATCTATACGTTTTATCCAAAAATAGATATTTATCTACAATCTGCTATAATATGATATTAAACCATTAAACGGTAAATGATAAAAGTTTAGAGATTCGTTAAATTGTTTTAAAGAACACATTTTCTACCATGTTATTTGAATATTATTTGGGTAGATTTTTAGATTTACGCGAGTTTTTGGGGTCTCTATTTTTTTTATATGATAAGCGCACTTTCTAAAATTCAGTAAGTGTGCTATTCGGCGCATACCCTCTTTTATATCCATTAAACATTATAAATAATAAATACTTTAAATAAGTATAGATGTAAAGACTTAAAATGGGTCAAATAGAATTATAGAAATTTATTAATTCCACAGACGATTGGCATTGAATATTATTAAGTTATTAAGCTTGACACAATTTTTCTCATCATCACTACATGTAATTTTCTGGACATGATTGCCCCACACATACAGGGGTGGATTCAAGGCACTATGCGAACGCATAGGGCGACAACATTTTATTGAATATTGGTTTTGTTTTTGTGTAATAATATTACATTACATTATAATATAATAATATTACATTACATAATGTTACAAATTTTTTAAAATTTATTTTATCGTTACAAATTTTGAACGGCGTATGAGGAGGATTTTGTATTCGTTTATTTTTAGCAACGTAATATTAATTTTTCCCAGGAACTCGTTGATAATGAGGACGACGACGACGACGACGATTGTACTTGATTATAGCTTATCTCAAGACGGGTTCCCGCGGCACGTGGCACGCCGAGTCACGAGTCAATCACGCTGGCAAGTGCCGTGGGAACGCTCTAGGATATCCGAAAATTGTCGGCCCGTCGTGTAGCTCGTTGCTCGTCCAAGTCGCGCACCGTGGGAACCCGTATGCAGTTATGGCGTTATCGGTACAAGTTCATCACGGATAGGTTTCACCTTCAATTTAATCACTCATTAGTTGGACAAAGAGTGACACGTTAGTGCGTTACCGTATTATTATTGTTAATAATATCACGATTATTTGACAAGTAAATTCCACAATTTATCCGATAATAATTTTATTGAATTAGTCGATAGTTATCCGTTAAGTATAGGTACGTAAGCTTAAGTCATTTAAAGTGACGACAGTTTTGTTTAAACGTAAATTTATTTAACGATGTTTAATCATGTAGAAGTTATTTTTTTCTGGATAGGAGCAGTTTTATTTTATTTTCTATTTTCTGTATTTCATCTTAAATCAAATCAATTGTTTCATTTTAAATTGAATAGGCCGACAATAACGCGTTGATGATCATTTGCTATTTTTCCAAGACTGCATTTTCGTTTGTATCCACGAGTTTTAATGGTACTAAGGAAATTAAAAATAAACTCCCGTCACTTTTACATTTTTGTTAACTATTATTTAAACCACTTCTTCACTTAACACATATTCAATATCACCCTCATTTCCTTCTACTTCATTTTTTACTTATTATTTGACTTGCATTTTGGTGATATTCAGAGTGACCGACACTTTCATCACAACGTAGAGTTGCCATACATTTATAAGGCAACATCGGGACAAAACAAACACATTATTGAGTAGGAACATAATTTTTATATAACTTTTAATATATTGAGAGGACCAGTGGCGTATACAATGTCAGATCCCCCTAAAGCTGCGGCCACACTTAACAAACGTTTGGGGAAACATTGTTTGTCAAACATTTGTCGAACATCCGTCAAACATTTGTCGAACATTTTATTAATGACAACAAACGTTTGTTAATAATTTGTTATTCGCTGTATGTTTGCCAACAGTCGTGACTATGTCAGATATAGAACAAGTCGCATGCTGCATTGGCGCTGATGCGTTTGTTATAATGCGTAATAAAACATAAAAAAAAAAATAATAAAAAAAGAAGGTGGTGGGAAAAACCATTTTTTCACTTATAGTGGTAAGAATTTAATTTTAGATTTACATGACAGTGATTTATTTAGTAATTTTACCAGAATCTCAAGTATTGATTTTGAATTTTTAATTAATTTAATTGGCCCAAAAGTCACAAAAGAAAACACTAATTTTTGTGAAAGTATTTCTGTGGTAGTGCGTTTAGCAATAACTTTACGATTTTTATCAAGTGGTGATTTATATCATATAATTTAAAAATAAAATAATATATTGTTTAAATAGTCTGTCACGTATTGATACATATTGTATAATATATTATTATTATATTACATTATTATCATATTATTATTCATCATATTCAAATATATTTTTTAATAAATATTATCATTTAAAACTATTTTAATTATTTATAATATATATAACTGAAATAAATAATAATATAGATTGTACCTGATGTACACATATGCGAATCATTATTAACTTTTATAATTATTCAGAGATACATCGGTATACAAGTACAAACATACATTCAAAAATATTTTAATTACTTATAACTAAATTTATAATTATTTAAATAGAGGTGTACAAGTACAAACAAACATTCAAAATGTTCGCTCACTAAGCGAACATTTTTGTTTGGATTATTGACAAACAAATTGGTTTGGAAACATGTCTACATCAAACAAACGTTCGAAAAACATTCGTCGAACGTTCCACAAACATTTGCTAGATATTTTTGGTGTTCGACGAACGTTTGACGAACGTTCGACAAACGTTTGTAAAATGTTTGCTAGGTGTAGATGCAGCTTAAGACTTTTTTTAAATGTTATAAAATAATGTTCTTAGTGTGAGGGCGTTAGAAACGTAGAAAAAAAAAATAATGATTTGTTTACCAATGATTCTTCCCCCATACAAAAGTTATGTATACGCAGGAATGGGCACTTTGCCAGGAAAGTAAAATCATAAACATATCCGAGAAAAGTTTCCGGGAATATTTTCCATGTCAGAAAAGAGTAGGAAATGTTTGTTTTATTAAAATTATCTCTCTTATTGACAATATATGGCGTTTTGAAATAGTAAAAACTTGAACTTTATATTAATATAAAGATCAAGTTTTTATTTTTATATTATTTGTAACTATACAAATTAAATAATTAGAAAAAATTTAATAATAATAATCCACATAATATTAATTAACTTCTTGTTAACCTGGATAATTTCTCAAATTTAAATTTAAATATTATACAACTAATATCGAATATTTGAATACCTACTGTATTTTTAAACTCTTTTTAAGTAAAAATTTAGCAATAATTAGTAATGATATAATACACCAGATACTATTTCAGTCTTTCAAAATAAAACAATTTTATATATCACTTACAAAAATAATAATCGTAATATTGAGGAAAGTAGGAAAAGTAGTCTGAAAGAAAATTCCCGGAAAAATAACTTTTCCTAGGAACATTTCCAACGGGACATATCTTTGTATACGCCACTAAAGAGGACTATTAAGGCCGGCAATATAATATTTAAAAATATATTTGTGAAATAATATAAATTATGTATTTATATGTGTAAATTACAAATAGTGTTTTTATTATGTATTGTTAATCGATTACGATTAAAAATGTACTTTGAGGTAAAATGGTCGAAATTAAAAATTAAAAAATACTACATTTCGTTTAAACATCTTAGCCGGGACATATGGACGTCCTGAAAACATTTTTCAGTACACCGGGACACGAAATACAAAACCGGCGACAATCCCGGTTTTCCGGAACGTATGGCAACCCTATAATCAAACAACCCCATTTAAAACGTAGATCGGTCTTTATAAAGTAAGACCATATATTCATATAATTGTCTATCGTTCTTCAATTTTGTTTATTCTGTTAATATTATAATTTAAAAGGATATACCTAATTATTCATATAATTATATATATTATTTTATCCAAATTGATGATTCTATAATACATATCCAAAATAATACGAACTATGACAAACAACTTATCTGTAGTATCTTTATGACACTTCAAATATACGACGTGGGTCGTTATTATGAAAGTAAATAAGATTGAAAAAAATGTCAGAACGTCACGCCATACAGATTTACTGAACAACGTAAGTTGAGATATGTACACGGCTGCGAATCAGGTTTAACGAACAGGGAATCCCAGCAGAGCAATAATAACGCGCGGCCGTGCGATAGCAGAAAATAGTGGTATAGACAGTGGTTGAATTGGGGGGGGACGCAGAGGGTCTGAGCTACTCTTCATTTTTCTTCATATTATAGCGTACCCCTTAATTTAATTCATCAAGGAACGCAGGGGACGCAGCGTCCTTCAACAATTATATGAATATGAATTTGTTTCTAAGAAAAATTAAATAAATATGAAAAAAAATTGGAAACGATTAATATTTTATTTAATTTTTGGTATTAGTTCGTAATCTGTTCATTATTATTAGCACATATGTATATTAGGAACGCAATAATAAAATATATAATAATGTTATATAATTTATGTAACACGTTTCAAGTGTTTCCACTGCGTATTAATTCGTGGTATAAACTGCTAAATTGCTAAAAATATAACTATTACGAAAACTTCCCTGGGTGTACCGACGATAACGATCTTTAGTAAACCATTGACAATAATAATATATTGACTCCGTATTTTGAGAATCCGTCCGTTGTTTTAGTTATCGACGATTAACAAATGGTGATCGTTTTCAAGGAAAATTAAATATTATTTATATTTTATTTGGAAACGAGGTGCGCCACGAATGAGTAATCAGTATTATGTTAGCTTGTCGCGTACTCGCGTATGTAATTTATAAATTGTAATTTTGTTGAAAATAGTAAACACCTCAACCGCACTCCTACAGTCCTACATGTCACGTCAGCAATAAACAAATAAACATGAATAAACGTCAAAAATTGTCCATATCGGACTTTTTCAATAAAAAGAAAAACAATAACCAAGATAATTAAAATACTTTAATTTAATAATAAATCATAGGCGTGCGCAGATTCCTGTTACCGGTGTACTTTTATTTTTTTTTTGATAATCCACCCTCATAAATCCCACCTTAAAAAAAAAAAAAATAGATATACAAAACATAAGTAAGTAGAAATAAAATTTATTAGAAAAACTGATGTACAATCTGATTATCAATGAACGTCAGTCCCGGCAATTTTTATTTTTTTTGTAATTTGATAAAATTTATAAAAAAAACTTGATTTTCCAAAAAAAGTTATTAGCCCTTTTTACTTAAGTACCTAGTACCTACCTAAAAAAAAAGTTAATAAATACAGTTAAAAGTTCCTTAAATTTTTTTTGGTCATATATTTTAAAGCAATACATATACATAACTATGATAAAAATAATTATTATTTAACTTTCAGCAAATCTTAGTCCTAAAAATAATGTGACGGGTTGAAATAAATTATTTGACTAATATTAAACTTCAAATATTAAAATTAATATTGACAAAAAAAAATTAATATACTAATAAAAGAGTAACATTTATAATCTATAAATTTAATATTTACTTTTTGTAGGCAATAGTAAAATACATGAATTATTTTAAATTGAAAGTTAATTGATTAATTAGTTTTATCATGTGGCTATATATTTACATTTTAGATTTTAAATTTGCTAGACGGGTTGCTGTGTTGATAGAATTAATACAAATAAATACCTATTAGTATTGTTTATTATTTGTTATAGATATCTGTGTTAATCATTAGATATATTTAATTATTTATATTGTAGATGCATTTAGGTGGTGGGTAGGACAAAGTCCCTCACGGGTTTTTTTAGATTAATTTGCTTTGGAACGCTAATTGTTCAGCTACATTTAGAGTCCACCTTTATTTTTTTTCCAATTCAACCACTGGGTATAGATGTATTGTATATGTATTGTTAGGTGTTATTATTAAATGTTGTAATCACTACGTTGAGTACGTCTTTATTCTGTTTTAAGTCTGTAATCAATACATACATTTCGTGCTACACCGCGATTCAAGTTTAAACATGCAATATCAAATACTTATTATATATTATATTATATTATGTGTGTGTTAAAAATTAATATACTTGTTTAAAAACTATAGGAACCTAGTTATTTTTTAATAAAAAATATCAATAAGTATTGGCAGTGGCGAAAATAGATTATTGGAGGGTCATAGAAAAAATTTTCATGACGAATTGCTAAGCGTTATTAAAAAAAAAAAAATTATTTTTCTCATGTAACATCTTTATTCTTCAATACATATATAATATAGGTACTACCGTATACTTTGAATATATTTATAAGTAGGTAATTAATGAAATTTAGTTGTAAATATTTTTTTCGGCTTTGGTTTTTATGCAAAAGTGATTAATGATTATTGATGATTATTGATTAATGCCGACATATTTAATTTTTTTGCACGTTCGTTTTCAATATAATGCCGGATTTAACCATTGTGCCGATAAACGAATTGCCGCCTTTTATTATAAATATTTTTCTAGTCAAATAAATGTTATTAAAGCATATAATTATAATTGTTTCCTGTATTACATAAAATGTTAATGATGTAAAATAAAAATATACGGCTTTTATAAAAATGAATACATATATTCATATGAAAAACTTAATTATAAAAATATGATATAAAATATAATGATAAAAAAACATGGTAGTAAAAAATGCTTAAATAGTTCATTTTTAAATTATATTCAAAATTAAATAGTTAATGCCTAGTACCCATCGGCTTTATTAAAATAAAACATTTTATAATTGTATTTATTTTAGTTCTAGTTACATATAATAAAAATATAATATTAAAAATTATTTGCCGCCCTTAGCACTAGCTCGGGGATGGCAAATATATGGCACGCGGAAATTTTACTATTATATATTATATCATAGGTTCCCAAAGTGTGCGCCACGATGTATGTATTAGGGCGCCACGCCGTCATGAAATATTATCGGGTCTAACATTTTCCTTATGATTAGTCATTCTATGACTTGGAGAAGGGTGCCCTGAAAAAACCTTGGATCAAAAAGGACGCCTTGAGTCGAAAAAGTTTGGGAAGCACTGTATTATATAATAAATAATATTATAGGACCTATAATATAGTATAATATAAAAAATTAACAAAGCAATATTATTATAACTATTATTATTATTTATTATATATTATTATTATGTACCTAAACTGATTTGTTTATATTAATACATTAATTATACAATCAAATTATAATATTTTTAATTTTTTTTTCATGGCATGCTCTAAAAAAAAAAAAAAAGGTAATTTTGGGCACGCTGTGTTCAAAAGGTTTGCCATCCCTGCACTAGCTTATAGTGGTTCCTGGGATATACGTCACTGTATCATGGCCAAACCACTTAGACGTGTTTCTGAGGCAGCTTTTTATTGACTTTGAAAACGTTCTCTGAGCACTGGCTACATTTACTGGTAAAGTGAGAAATAAATAAAATGCCTTTAGTAATTCCGAGAAGCTTGTCATGAGATTATTATATTCAACGACTAACAATTAAGTTATATAAAAAACACTGGATAATGTTTCGAGCTCAAAAGCAAATAATCTTTTAAAAGATTCGATTTGATTGATTGATTCTGCCGAATTAAATGTCAGCAGGATACAAGTTACAACTGATAATTTATTTATGCGTTAAAATTATTATTTTACATTAATACAGTTATAACTCCTTTTTTTCTCGGATATTTTTTTTAATACGAATAAATGCATAAATACCTACCCATCTTCATATTATATGTTAATACGTTGTATATAACTAATTTATCATGCTAGATTACTATTATTCTGAACTTTCATAACTAATTATGCAATGGTTTACTTACAAAAACATATGGAAAGGAAAAAACTAAAAATACAATTTTATGAGGTTTTTAGTTTAATTTTTTAAATTTTAATGTTTATAATTTTCTATGTTAAATCGATGGAGGCTCTTATGCCGAGGCCCGTGTGAAATCACACCTTTATCTATATGTAGTTCCATCACTAAGTATTGGTAACATAATTTTAAACAGTTAGTAAGTAATATTGTTTTTAACACAAAATATATACTATATACCTAGTATATAATATATTATCATTTAAAGTGTTTAATCTTAAATTTGTTTACTTTACTCCGTCAGTCCGTCTAAATATTAAATACTGTACCAAAAGAAACCAATAATCAAGTATAAACAATTACACCTGACCATTATAAATAAAATGCATTTATTATAGTATTTTATGTATATTTTATAGTATTTTTTAGTATTTATATATTTGTTGTAAATAAAATTATTAATTGTTACTTATTATTAATTAAAGTATTTATATAATATTTTCTTATTATTCTAAAATATTTGAAATATTTAAATTTAGAAAATGTCGGCTTCTGGTAGTTGGTACGTTGTAAAATTTACAAATGAAAAATATGCTATAGAATCTATCCCAAAAAACTGGTTTGTAAATTTTAAAAAATGTTTATTGCCTCATAAACTAGATTTAATCAAATTGCAATCAGCTATTAAAAATCAACCAAGTGATGACTGAATTTCATATCCGATTAAAATAATTTGCCTTCGCGAATTTACCAACGAAGCATCTGAATTTGCAAGCAATGTTCTTGCTCAAAGTTCATCAGAAGCAGATGAAATTAATTTTGTAAAATACCTTTTATAATAAAGCAATTAAACGTATACAAAATAATAAAGCACCTAGTGGCAGTGAAATAAGTACCGTAAAACGGGGTGATTAGGGTCTTTGAGGGGAATCGGGTCAAAAACTTTTTTTTATCGTATTATTGATTATAGAAAATTATGTATTTATCAATTTTAGTCTTCACTGTTTAATAAACCGGAACATTTTCTGTACAATTTATATTGCACAAGATATTGCAACACTGGTTTTATCATTAATTGATAACATCAAAACTATAATCAACTTTTTCACTATAAGCCAAATCCAAAAAACTCATCGTGGCTCTACACTTAAAACGTAAGTAAAAACATCAAATATATTTTATAATTATTATATGAGGTATCAATAGTGTAATTAAACAAATTTCGAATTCGTATTTGCAATATTTTTTTTATGCTAGCAAAAAAAAAAAAAAATCATTTTTTCAATTTTAATGAGGTGATTAGGGTCAATACAATTTGTGCATATTTAAATGTACAAACATAGCAATTCCACACTTTAATAGCATATACTTATGAAATAAATTACTAATTACAATTGTACATGCATACTACTTTTAAAATAATTTTTAATAGGTACAATTATGTGTGTTTTTAGTATAAATGGCACGTAAATACATTCCTGATCCAAGAAGTAAGAGGCATAGACATCACGACCAAAATGAAATACAAGATACTCTTACTATTATTGATCAAGGAAGTTCAATCAGATCTGCTGCAAAAAGTACAGGGATACCATATAGTGTTCTTCAAAGGTATAACAGAAAAAACAAATAAATCCAGACTTTAAAGTTAAAAAAAATAGAGGGTCAAACAGTGTTATCAAAAGATATTGAAATGTCTATTGTAAGCAATATTGTGAAATTTTCTGAATGGGGATATCCAATAACAGAATTTGAAGTAAGGTTGTTTGTAAAGTATCATTTGTCTGTAGTCGGCTGTATTGTCAAATCATTTAAAAATAACTGTCCTGGTTGAGTGGATTAAATCATTTATGAACAGATATAAACATATTATTTCTCAGCGCATGTGTCAAAATATCAAAAGGAGCAGAGCAGCTGTTACTCCTGATGATATTAATAAATATTTTGATAATTTAACAATATCCCTTGAAAATGTGGCACCCAGCAATATCATAAATTATGATGAGACTAATTTAAGTGACGATCCTGGAAGAAAGAAAATAATATGCAAGAGAGGAACCAAATACCCTGAAAGGGTCATGAATCATACCAAATCATCAACATCAGTTATGTTTGCAGCTGCAGCTGATGGAACATTACTTCCACCATATGTAATATATAAAGCTGCTCACCTATATGATACATGGATAGTAGGAGGACCTCCTGGAACAAGATATAATAGGACGACTTCAGGGTGGATTGATGGAAATTGTTTTATTGAATGGTTTTCCACTATAGTTATTCCATATTGTAGAAGATTAAATGGAAAAAAAGTTGTAATAGGGGATAATTTGAGTTCTCATTTGTCTCCTGAAGTAATAAAACTCAGTGAAAAATATAACATAGATTTTATTTTTCTTCCTCCAAATTCTACACATATTACTCAACCATTAGATGTTGCATTTTTTAGACCGTTAAAAGGTTCATGGCGAGCTTTATTGCATGATTAGAAATCAACTACTAAAAGGGGAATGAAGGCTGCTTGTTTTGGATTGAAGATGTTGTCAGTATTGTGTTTCCCCAAAATATTTAAGAAAAGGTGTATTAGAATTTGATACAAGCATTGATGATATTATTGAAACAATGAAATGACCTAGTTATTGATATATTTTTTTTAAACTTTAGTTATATGCGAACAGTTATTATTTATTTGAAGACTGAACTAAGGTCTAAACAGGGTGTTGTAATTTTTTATTTATCTATGATATTATTTTTACATTTTGTTTATTTAAGTTTCCTAGGCAGGTAATTGTATAAGTTATGTTATTGTTTTATAAGTTCCTTACTAATTTCAAGACTGAACCAAGGACTAATCAGGGTGTTGTTTATTTTTTAATTCATGTTTTTATTTTTAATTGGTTATTAATTTGTATTAAAGGTACTTAACCTAGTTGTTAAACAGATAATGTTAATTTTTTTTTTGTTACTTACCTATATTCATTTTTATAGTTATAAAATATATATGATTCAAAAAGTTTATTTTAATTAGTATACTTTTTTATTAGAACCAGTAATAAAGTTACATCTATTCATAATATTAATGATGTATATATTTATTGTGTTACTCTCTATTGGCGCTAAAATAATAATATTTTTAAAAATTTTTTTTATCCTGCTGAAGTAAAACATTTTTAAAAACATATATGGTGACCCTATTCAACCCAGCTGTGGTATGAATAGATTTATAAGGCAAAATAAACAGGTGACCCTATTCACCCCAAACAATATGAATAGGGTCAGATTTTTTAAAAAATATATATAAAAAACTACTTAAGTAAATGTGTTTTTTTACATTGAATACTATAAAGAGATATGTTACCTTTCATATAGAAAAAAAAATTGAACTTTTTTTAAAAAAATTACAGAGATATAACCAAAAAACCTCTGAAATTGACCCTAATCACCCCGTTTTACGGTAGTGATGAACAACCCCTTAACCCCCCTACGTGCACCACTGCTAGTAATTCAGATACAAAGTAGACTTATAAAATTAATCATAGTTTATTTAATTTTTTGCATTATAATTTTTTTTTATGTCTATAAGGAAGTAGCTTAATTTTATAAAAATTGAAATAGTAGCCTTCACTTTTTTTAAATGAAATATATAAATCATAGGTATTAAAACTTATTAAACTATAGCTGCATTTAGAGTTTGAATAGTTGTGATCATCCAAAATGTAATACAAAAATAAAAAACATAAATTCTATTATTTTAGACAGTCTCAAAGAAAACAATTTTATCTAACCTTTTTTTAATAAGGTGAATAATTATATAACTATTATATAAAAGGGTTAACCCCTTATTGCATATTGTACCATATTTGGCACATACTGTTTTTTTATTATTTGTGTCTAAAATAATTGAAATATTCCAAAACTGCATGCATGACCAGATTCGACACAAAAAGGAATATTAAAACTATGTAAGATGCTGCCCTCTAGCATTAAAATTTGTCTGGCTATTACGAATAATGTGGCGACCCACAATATGGTAGTAATAACCGTAGTAACGCGTCAGCTACGCGTCCCCCTCCTTTCACATTATATACCGTCGTCGGTTTCCAGGAGTTATACCTCCGTCCGACAGGTCGCTCTCTCTCGCGTGACACTCGTTTGTCATAAGCTATATTTTTTTTTCTTTGTATATTGTCTTTAGTTATAATAAATGTTTTTAATATTACCGACAGTCTTAGTTTTTTTTTTTTTTAATTATTGGAATCGATAATATTGAAACCAAAATATCATTGATATAATAATTATTATGTTATCAGTTGTATTGTTGATTTCAAACCATTGACATAATTTTCATAAGTCTTTGTTTCAAACAATAATAAATTGTTTTTAAATGTACGAATTTCGTTCGAAAAAAAATATGAACCAATTTAAAACTTTACGCTTTATCCAATAGTCAAATGGTAAGAACATATTTAAGCATCAAATATTTGTTTAGATACAATAAAATTTGTGTGTGCCATATTTGGGACATAATGCACTTATGATTTGACTTTGTGTGCTTTATAAATTATGTTATACCTAGTATTCGAAATATTCATACATCTAATTTTTCCGTTATAGTTGAAAATTAATTCGATTTCATTCTATTCACGTGTGCAAAATATACCTGATGGCAGTTCAGACTGAATGGTCTAATTATGAAGATTTATATACACCTATATGTCAACAAGACAAATGTTTTGTTCTCGACATTGATGAAGATACTACTATTGATCCTTATAGAAAATATCTAGTCATTCCAGTATCTGATGAAGCATTCAACTCTAAAGATGAAGATGATATACCTGTTTCTATAAGGCATGATATATTGATGTCAGGGACAGAGTGGCCTATTTGGAAATCTGGAATTTTCCAGATGGGCCAGTATTGACAGGGAACTTTATGGGCCGGAATGCGACAACAATTAAAAACCAAAAAGAAATTTTTAAATATCAATATATGTATAATTAGCGATCAATTGTTCAACATTTCTAATAATATTTAATGATCATTATTACAAATAAAACTTCTCTAATAAAATCTTTAAGTACGTGATGTTGTATTAATTTATTATTATGATGATTTCTAAATACTAATAAATTAACATTAGAGTATTAGGTAATTAGATATCATGAAAACATGAAAATAATAATTATCGACATTCAATATTTTATGGTATTTCTACTTTTTCTTACACTCAAATAGCAAGTGTTATATATATATATATATATATATATAAAAACATTAAATGGAAATATTAAAATAGAAAATGTATATGTGATTTTTATGAACTATTTGGTTGATCAAAATTTACTTTTTTTTAAATTTATGTCTATATGTTAGCTCCTAAAGTAACCAGCTGACGAACTAATGAGCCGGTAAAATTTATTTTTCAGACCCGAAATTAAGTCCCACTCCGCCCCTGATTGATGTCCAACAGATCATTAAAAAAAAAAAGAAACAAAACTAGTTTGAAATCTTATAACACCTCCAGAATCAACAATGTTTACTGGTGATATTAATCTGCTAGAAAATATTATGTGCCTTACCGATCCATATCAGTATTTTAGTTTTTTATTTCCACCAGCACTTATTAAATATTTTACTGATCAGACTAATTTATATGCATCTCAAATTAATCCTAAAAAATTACCAATGATCTGTGTAAAAGAAATAGAATAATTTATTGGTTTATGCATAAAAATTTCAGTTGTTAAACTCCTAACTGTACCTCACTATTGGGGAAATTTAGGAATTCCTTCAATATATAATGTTATGTCTGTAAACAGATTTAAAGAAATAAAACATTTTATTTATTTCAATAACAATAGTCAATTACCATAAAAAATGATTACAATTATGATAAATTATTCAAAGTTTTGTATCTTTATGTTCTCAAGTTCAAAATATTATAAGAAGCATACCTAAGAAAGAACATTTAGCAATGAACAATCAAATAATCCTTGTTGATAATGTTTAGTTGTTATCAAGGGCGTCCGCAGGAGGGGCAAGTAGGGACATCTGCCCCCCTTGGTTTTTTCAATTATCACAACCATTATGTTGTATAAAATATCAGAAAATCAATATTTTTTTAAATTAAAAACATTTTTTGAAACATTGAGTACCACGGTCGACAATTAGTCAACAAATGTTATGCAGATCTTTATGGGTGTTTTATATATTTTTTCATTGTTGCGCCCTCTTAAGTCATCGGTTTTTGATGTATTGTTTTGAATTTTTTATGTGAATATTTAAAGTTGGTAAATACCAAATGGTTTGATAATTGGTAGTTCTTAATTTATTTTATAGAAGCTAGAAACACTGAATTTTATAAGTAACCAAAAATTATCAAATCAATGATTTTATTTTATTTATATAAAGAAAAATGCACTTGTTGATTTAAAGTTGTATATTAATTAATTAAAATTAATACTGTAAGATTAAATTCTAATGTTCTAACTATACTCATAATTATTAATTTCATTTTTTACGTACCCTACCTATATGATAGAAAACAGTTCAAAAACAATAAGGTACTTAATCACTAATTAGATAATGAAACAAAAATTAAAAAATTAAAATACTTTGCCTCCCCCTGACAAATTCCTGTGGACGCTCTTGGTTGTTATACAGACGGGTTAATAACAATGTATCTTACCTACCCTTAGTGAACTTTAAAATCTTAATTTATGTAGTTCTTTGTGAAGTGAAAAGAACTACTCCAAAGAGAAAAGGCTGTTCAATTGCTGAAAAAAACCAAACACAAGGGATCATAGACACAAAAAAAAAAGAGGATCATGTTCAGAACTTTCTGCTGAAGATCTATGATTGGATGGTATGGATCATTATCCTATTTATGAAAATAGAAATCACTGCAAATATTCTACTTGTTCAAAAAAAACTATAATTTTGTATTCAAAATGTCAAATTAATTTATGTATAAATAACAAACGAAACTGTTTTTTTTTTATTCCATACTCAATGATTTATTTTATATTATTATTACTTTTAATTATATAATTTTAACCAAAGGAGGCTCTCATTTAGAATGAAATTAAAAAGATTGAAAAATATTCTCATCATTTCTATGTATTTTATTATTATTTTTATTATTTACTATAACTATAATATATATATATACTATATTATATATTTATAATTATAATTTTTAACCAAAGGGGTTTTTTTTGTTATTTAATATTTCATATTTATTCTATATTTTGTTATAATCATAATAAATTATTAATATACATTTAATAATATGTCCTTTATTTATTACTGCTATCCTTAACTACCCTTATAGTTAAGTATTCCAAAAATACCGTGATACATAAAACATAAAAAAAATGTTAGTAATCGTTGATAATGTATGATTTACCAAATATGGTACAAATAAAAATATTTATAATTATTGACACTGCATGGTGTACCAAACATGGCACTTACAAAAGTATTGGTAAGTGACTATTATGCATGGTGTGCCTTATTTAACACATAATACATTTTACCTTTTAATTTGACATTTTTTTACTATTTTTTTTTATAATCAGGGAAATATTTTAATGAAGTAGATTTTTTCCAGTCAAAAATAAAAATCATGCAGAAAGGGTTAATACTCTTTCAAAAATTTGGTAAAAGATATTAAACTATGAATTATAAGAAATTCCGTAAAAAATATTCAATTAAATTTAGAAGCATAAAATTATGTTAAAAAATAGGTTGAGTTCTCATCTTTATTTTTATGGTTAATTTTATATAATACGATTGTTGTAGAACGAACTGCATTTGAATTACGAAAAGAGTATTTAATCATATTTTAATCTGTTGTTATGTCCTCTTAACTTTAACTTTAACATTAAATTTAATTAAATCTGTTAAATTTTGCTTATAATGTAATACTCTAGGTCAGTGGCGTAACTGGGAAAAAACCTAGGGGGACAATATAATATATTTATTACTACCAAAACCCTGACAACCCTCCCCCTCACCAGTTAAAACATATTTTTATTGTATGTATTTTATATACTATATCTAATTGTTTGATTTTACATAAGTCTTTTAATTCATTTTATGGTTTTAGATAAATATAAATTGTAGGTAGCATGTACTAGGTTCCAATACTGTTAAATAATATCCATAAGAGTTCATTAATAAAAGGAACTATTTGAACTGTTGGATTATCTGGGGGAGGGGGTGCAAAATTATACCTTTATCTCTCAAAAAATTGTCAGAGGGGGCGCTTGCCCCAAAAAATTACGCCACTGCACTAGGTACCTACTCTAATTTAATCTAATTTTTTTAATTTTATAAGTATACTGAATAAATATAAAATTTTCTAGAATTTAAAGGGAAGTCATACGACAACTTGTTACTATTAGTGCTAGGTCTGAAGAGCACACTAAATACCTTGATATTCTTATGGTTATAGTAAATCATCTTAAAGAAAAAATGCAAAATATCAATCAATATATGATCATACTGTAAGTTATTTTAATTGTGATTCTTAAGATAAAGTTGTGTAATTTTCATTATTTATAAATAGGTTAAAATGTTTTCATTGATTGGTGGTTCCAATTTTAAAGAATTAGTAAGGCCTATATTAAGAAAATTAATAACTAACATTTATGATTCTTTTAATACTAACTATAATTATTTTATTCAGTGGTGAAACTACGATCACTGAGGCTCGTGGAAACAATTTTTTTGGAGGCCCTATTATATCTGTTCTATAAAATAATTAATAATTTGAATGAATGAATTATCATGATTATGTGCAATATCGAAAAATAATATTTATAATATTGATATGGGAATGGGAACTGGGAATATCAACGATTACAATAAGAGACTATACATAAGACCCAACCAGGTACATTGAATATTACGTTCATTATAATGGATGAATAAAATTGAAAACGTAATATTTACATGTATTATCGCCACAAGAATAGATTCTATGACGTCACACGTCAATTCAAATGCATGTATATCTTCTACGAAAAATCGTTAACATTTTTAGTTTGGACCATTATTTTATTAACATTGATTACTATGTTTTTTAAATATAAACTTTTGTTTAATGTTTTCCTTTTATGGTCCTTCAAACAAACCTTTTCCAAGTTTAGAACTCGCAAATATTCCACTATCACTGTTTTTACTGTATGACCCAACGTCCACGGAAATAAATCGTTAGTTAACATCAACAAGAGTTAATAAAACTATGGTAAATGCGTTTTTGTAATTAAATGAAAAAAAAAATCCACTTTTAGCAGAAGGCTTAATCACTACGTGTTTGTCGTCTAATGGCCCAAAGCAATTTAAAAAATTTTGCATTGTCTGCAAAAAAATCAATAGGTTTTTGTTTTTGTACGTAAATATATTTTAGAAAACTTGTGGCTTTTGTATGTACCGGCTCTTATGATATTTTTAGTCATACTTTCGAGATCTGATGATAAGTACAATGTGAATACAAGATTAATATTGTATTATGAATACGCCCATTGTATTTTAAAACGCACAAAGGTTGTGTGCCAAGTTTGCAAATTTTAATTACGTTGAATTAATACGAGTACACTGATTTGTTTCACAATGCCATTATTGTTCTAGAAACATTTAAATACCTACTCAGCGAACATATTACATTAGATATCACTGATACGGTCATTGTTGAAATCCATGAGCTTCGTCATTCGTCAGGCATAACCGCACGTCTGCAAAAGGATAATGACATTACGTGTATTATTTAAACCGTATGCCTGTTCCGCTGCTGTGTATAATGCCCGTACAAACATGTACAAAAATGAAAATGCGTTACAAAGTCAACACGAAAAGGTAAATATATCTTACGTGCCTATACGGGTACGTAAGTATCGCGGCCAACGGTTATTATAATAATGTATTGTAAAATGATCGCGTGTTATCGCGTAAGGACGAAGTCGTAAAATATTTGTTTTGCGGTGTGGTATGTGAACGTAAGACGTGGTCCGCAGTTATAACATTCAACAAAACTGCAATAATATTGAACATATTACTATACGCTATCAGTTTTTCAGGTTTAATTAAATAGTTGTTATGTGTATTGTGCGTGGGCATTTCTACAAAAACAACATCCATTATGTATCATTCTGTCGACCACGTGATACCGCCAAATACGCGTATGCCATATATATCATATAATATTATAATCATGCCTATTATTAAATAACATAAACGCCTTCCCATGTCTCGTAGACCCAGAAATAATTAAATCCTTATACGTTTACTTAGATGAATCGTATTTATGAGTATGAGATTAAGTTAGTCATGCGTCGTGTTATTTATTTTGAATCAGATTTTGTCGTATGAAATACACGTCACTTCAACAGTGTGGCAAAAAACGCTTATAATTCTATGTTACGTGAAATTTAAACAGGCGAGAATCCGAATGACAAAATCACCCAGAAGAGGAGAAAAATTCCAATACATATTATTAATTACTAGGGTTCGGAAGTTGTAGGAATTGCATATTGTTCTGTATGCTCTCGATTTATAGCAGACCAAGCTAGAAATCTGAGCTATATAATGTTGAGTTTAAAAATTGAAAATAAAAATGCATATTTTGCATATTTCGTTAATTGTAGAGATAAAGTGCATATTTCTTCGATTTTCATTGATTTTTCGCATATTTAATATATTCTAAAAAAATTAATTTTTTTCATTCTTTACCAATTTATTTTAAATAATGTTACATAACATAAAGTTAATAACGCGGAAAACGTCCATCATATGAAATTCAATATTATTTTTCGTGGTTATTTATTGTTATTTTTTAATGTCTACTATGAATTTAACGAAAATACTGATGGTTCCATGCAAAAGGTATTATACAACATACGAGTATATTTATTAAGTATTTCACAAATAATGAAAATAAATTTGTTTTACGATTTTTTCAGTTCAATTCAATCTCAAATTCCAACTGATTATGTGCCATATTTTAGTTTTCAATAATACAATTTTTTTAAATATAGGTTTTTAGAATTTACTAATTAACTTTTAATAATTAAAGAAATATTTTTTTTTTACATATTGCACATTTTTTTATGCATATTTTATCATTTTTCGTGCATATTTTGCCTTTTTTGACTCCTGTAACTTCCGAACCTTATAAATTACAGACACATATACAAATTTCTAATTTTCAGTAGTTAAAATTGAGGAAGAATTATGTAGCACATATACTTTATTTATATTAGTAACTTAAATTATATATATATTTATAGTTATTTTCTCTTATTGTATATTACTACTACACAAAACAGGGACGGCGCGAGGGGGTTAACAATAGGGGCAGTTGCCCAGGGCCTCGCGCCTTGAATTATAGTTAAGGCCTCGCGGTTCTGATTTAACTGAACTCATTATATTTTATTAATATAAAATATAAGATCCAACATTTATTTTGTCCAAGGCCTTACAAACTCTAGCACCGTCACTGACACAAAATAATACAACTACTGAAAAAGCAGTTCAACTTCAAATATAATACAAGTATAATTTAACTTGTATTATATTTGAAGCCGAGTTGCTTTTTCAGTAGTTGTATAATTAAAAAAAAAAAAAAAAATTTTAGTTAAAAATAGTATACAAAAAAACTTGGTACACACTTAATGAGAGAGGAAAAAATAAAAAGTATAATTTAACTTTTTATTTTTTCCTCTTTCATTAAGTGTGTACCAAGTTTTATTGTATACTATTTTTAACTAATAATAATAATATATATCATTGATTAATATATTGTTAATAATAATAAGTATTATTTACTAAAGTAAATTAATCCTATGACAGTTTGCAAGTTTTTCAAACTACGGAACTAGTTTTTGTTACAGGTAATGCGAAGTACGAACATAGGTAAGTACCGTTACTACAACACGTTATTAATATTATGTGAACAAGTACCTATATAATTATTGATACGTAATACGCATGTGTGTGCCTATTAATGTATTATTCGCGGAACACACCGTCCTCCTCCCGACTCATCGTTAAACGGCTCTTTTCTACGATTTGCATAGCGCGTTAACTACTATACGGTCTCCGGATATAATTTAAAATAGTATAATTGGTAGACAATATAATTATGGTAACAATAATCTTGTTGTTGTATCACGTATAGTATTATCGTGAGTATGGCGCACACAGTGTCACAATAATATATATATATATATATATGTACTAGCGGACTCGACAAACGTTGTCCTGTTCAAAAACAAAAACCTTTTAACCTGTTACGCGGGAGTGAAAAACATTTTCTATCGAACACAATTATGAATTTAAACCATTCTCGAATTAACCGCACACACAAAATTTCATAAAAATCAGTCCAGCTGTTTAGGAGGAGTTCAGTGACATACACATGGACAGAAGAAATAGTTTTATGACATCTACATACTGTTATTTATAGGTATATAATAATACTAATACAGTATGTATATATACGCAAAGCAGCTAAAAGTATCATTATATTATTATCACAAAATATATTTTAACGAATATAGGCCGGCTGAGTTAATTTATGCATATATACTTAACTTTTTTATAAATTGCAAGTATAAGTAATTAAGTTATACAATTCGTTTATAATGCGTTTGGCATAAGTTTATTTATTTATTTTTCTATACGAAAAATACGAAACGTATTATATAAGCGGCTGTGTAATATTATGTAGTTTCCTGCACGGCTGCACAGAGAATACTACAGAAACGTAAATCTCCATATAAAAATACAAATTATAATTATTTCCTAGTTTTTGTGTTATAGTTCTAATACAAATCTGTTGTTCATATACAAATGTTATTCTAAATGCTAAATTTTTTAAATTTTTGTCACAGCATTAGCTTATAATTCCTCAAGCTCTAATTGTTTGTTTTCTTGCTATGCATTTTTTGATTATTTCTGTACCAATAACATTTGCTAAGTTCTATTTAAATATTAAATGTTGTATATCCAAACTCTATTTATTTTAATTTTTCTTATTTATGAACGAAAATAATAAGAATTAATAAATTAAATAAATAATATGTATTTTTGAGGCCAATAGGAAGAGTTCGGACACCATACGCAATGAATCTTTTAAACAATTTTCTCTGGGAGATAAAAAAAATATCCTCGCATATAATCAAAATCGATAAAATCAACATCAACAAAGTATGAAAAACCTATAAAAAAAAAAATCAGTGTTAGAAACTCTAATACCATCCAAACTCGTAATGGTATATATCAGTGGTTCCCAAAATTTTACAAACACGGAACCCTTAAAAAATAGTTAATAGTGTTTTGCGGAACCCTAATGTCTTTAATTCCAATTCTTCTCTCATTCTTCTAAAAAAAAAAAAAAAAACCAATACTCTAAAAAATGTTTTTGATGATACTGATACTTTAATTAATATTGTTAATGATTACTCTTTATTAAAATTAGTTTAAAACACAATTTTTTTTAAATAATACAAAATAAGTTTCTCAATTATTATATACATCTGGCGGAACCCTTAGCATTGTCCCACGGAACCCTAAGGAAAACGTCGGTAGATATAATACAATATCATATGGTTTTTATCGGTTTTCCATTATAGATATTCTGATAATCAACATAATTAATATTTCAACTTCAAATCGCCAAACAAAATGATTAACAAATAACAAAATCAAACATAATAAATGACTACTAAATACAATTATAAAATAATTACAAATATCTTAATTATTGCTAAAACATCGTTGTCGCCCAGTAATTAAATATATCATTTTTTAAGCGCCAAAAAATATTTACTGGACAACAATTATGTCACCCAGTATATTAGTCAAAATATGCACTGCAATGACGAATTAATTTAAGTGGAGGCCCGAAGAGTAGCACACTTTCGACTGTTGTACGTATTGTACAGCTTAAACTTTTCAAATTGTTCCCTCCGCCCCGTCTAACACCAGGAGAGGTTCACCACTGTGTCGAATCGATTCAGCTGAAAAATTACAGATTTTGCGACACACTCCGTAACCACGCCGAGTTAACTGCGGTAGCTGTAATAATAATGCGAGTATAATTCCGTGTCGACGCATGTCCTGTAGTAAACAACGATTGTTAACATTTTTTTTTTTTCGTGCTTTGACATATTCCGCACATGGCGTAATATTAAAGTAAGTGCAGTTTCGATTACAAATCATTTTCCCACATCATTTTCGCAATAATATACATTCCGCCATATGAGAACGAAATTTATATCGATTCGATGTAAACATCTGAAACCAAAATGTTTCATGCATAGAACTGAGCAAGAACTACGCCACTGGTGCCATTGTGTGGTACTTTTCATGGTGATGGGGTTTCGCCCCAAAGGGAATTATAGTCTAAGCCTAACCTAGTTTTTTTTACAAGTCTTGAAACTGTTGTGGATGGGATTATGCTTTGTATGTGAACCTAAAACCTCGCTGGACGAGTATATCACATATTTCACATATAAATGAAATTCGTCACCTTTCGTCAAGTTTTTTGAAAATTTTTCATAAAATATTAAATTATAGTAAATAAATTATTATAAATGCATTACGTTAAAAATAATTATCATAGTATATTTATAATGTTTTCGATAGAAATTTGGCAACGTTTCTTCCAATTCCATGTGTAGTCGTACGCTTTTCAAAGGTCAAAGTCATATCTATTGTTATTCCGGCACTACGCGCAATCGTACTCTGCCGTTACACGCTAGTCGCTACAAAATAAATATAAAATTATATTATTTTATTTTTCATAATTTTATAATACTCTATTTAGTAGATGTAATGAACTTCGAAAAATAATCGAAAGCCCAATATATTATATTGTACGCAATACAAACCTATTTTTTGGAATACTGGCTGGATTAATATTTTATTTTGTTTTAATAAAAATGAATTTTAAAATAAAAATACTTGCAAATACATATTTCTCTAATAAACAAATAAATAATAGTTTGAAATTTTCAAACCGATGAGAATATTTTTTCAGCGAAAAGGGCGTCTACAATCAATACTCAAAAGCCTCAGGCGCTAGAAGAGCATCGTACAGATTAGGTGAAATGGGCCAAAAGCTTTATAAAATACGTATTTATAATTCGATGATATGCCAACTTTGGAACAGCTAAACTCTAGATTGTGGGAAATCCTCGAGTTGACTCCATCCTCCCCGTATGACGCTACTGGCCATACTGTCCCTTCCGTTACGAGATACAAACGAAAAATATCTTTACATTATTTATGTATATTAGAAAATATGGTATACGAGTAATAGAGCGTCTAATAAATACATTTTGGCTTAACGAAAAACATTTCTAGTACCGCGTAACAACCCCGGGCCTCGTAAAACCACCCACCGGTGTTGAACGGGAGACGGGAGTGATAAACGAATTCGCTCAACCGAACGGCGAACGCAGAAGGACTGTGAAGTTAGCATTAAAATGTTAGCAGAATTTTTTAAAAACCTTCAAACAATGTTCAAATATACTTGTTGGACATTGTTGGATTATACATAATTTTCATTCAAAAATTACATTTTTTAGCCAGCCCGGGAACAAATTAAAAATATGAAATAAAGTCGTGTACTTTGTAAAAAGTAAAGTATTATATGCATCTATTAGATTATTGATCATAAATTAAAATTATATAAATAACATATTATAAATAATAGAATATAATACTTTACTTTTCACAAGTTTTTTTTAAATTTTTTAATTTGTTTCCTGGACTGAGTAAAAAATGAATTTTTTTTTTAAATAAAAAATTATGTGTGGTCCAACAAAATCCAACAAGTCTATTTGAACGTTGTCAGAAGGTTTTCGAAGAGTTCAATTGAAAATATAATGCTAGGTGTGCAGCGTCGGATTACCCATTATGCAGAGAGACGCCCGCCTTAGGGCCTCACTCATTTAAGGGGCCCTGTGAAAACGGAAAACTATATTTTTTTTTTTTTTAATTAATAATACCTGTATTTTATTTACGAATTTATAGGACAAAAGTCATTATGAAATATAATATATATTAAGTTGTAGGTGTTACATGCAGTAATAATAATAAATTTATTTTGAAAAAATAGAAATAATAAAATAATATAATTCATTAATTTTTCTTGCAAATAAAAAAAATTTAATAAACATGATTTTAGGTATTTATTAATAATAGTTGGTTATTACTAAAGCTATTTATTTTAAATATTGGATAGTAATGTTAAAGATGTACCTATGTAAAAATAATTTTGTAGGGCCCACAAATGTTTAAACCGGCACTGTAGGCTGTGTGAAGTTGGCAGTACAAAATGTATCGTGGGGCAGTTAAAAATTAGGGGTCCAACAAATGTCCAACAAGTCTATTCGAACGTTGTCGGTAGGTCTTTAAAAAATGGTGATGACCGGCGCACGAACGCGTTCCGTCGCCGTTTGGGTGATTGTACACCAAGTGCGATTTCAACAGACAACGCGCGCGCTCTCCGCCCACAATCTTATCTCGCGCGTTCATCGCTCCCGCGCCCGAGTGGCCCGTTATCATGTCGGGGCCGTCACCGTTCGCACGTTGACGTCGCCGCGCATTCGCAATCGTCTCGTTGTCGTCGTCGCCGTTTGCTCGCTGTCCCCGTCATCGACGCGCACCAGTACCAGCCGTTCGCTTCCGTCCGCTGCCGCCGCCCAACGGTTCATTTCGTTCGTTCGCTGTCAATGTACCGCGTTAGCCGTTAGCCGCCCCGTCGTACACGCGTACGCCGACGGGATTTTCGCGCGGTCGGCAAGTGTTCGGCTCGTCCCGCTCGTTACCGTTGTCGCGAAACGGCGACGCGCGTCCGTTTACTGCGTCACCCACGGTTCCGTAGCCGGGCCCGTTCCAGGTCTTTGCGGCCAACACACCGTGATTTCCTGTCCGAACCGTTGTTTTGGGTCGTCCATACGATGTAAGCATTCGCCAACTGTTATAGGCCTACCCTCTCGTGCGCTACGTCGCACTTGCAGTACCCGTTTCTGTGTTCGATCCATTAACGCATCGGCTTTCTTTCCACAGGGGCACGTCTCTGCGCCGTACACGTACGCCGTCCGTGAAGAAACAAACGGGTTGCTCGATGGATGTTAAGTTCAACTCTTACGAGTACCATGTTATCAGAAAGTTTACGTCCATGAGTTATGGCAGCAAATGTAGCCTCATGGACAGGATCAAAATGCGCAACATGAATAGTGTGTGGCACGAACTACTGACGTACTTGCAGTCCCCCGACGGTGTCTTGAAGATTTATAAAGTCGAATGTACACCTGGTGAAAATAACAATTGTGTAGCAGCCGACTCGCAGCCAAATTATGTGGTTAGACCTTATGTCATTAAATTAATTACATACCCTATGCTATTGTTTTCATGATTAAAATTCACAATATTTTTTTAATAAGTATTGGGTTCCATTTTTTTGCTTATAATTTATGTAACACATATTATATTAATAACTACTCCAATTAGTTTTCAAACCAAACACAATAAAATAAGCCATATTGTTTACTATAAAATTAGGTGTTTAAATATTAAGCATGTAAGAGAATGATGGCATTTATAAAATATTTAAAATAATAATAACTGTTATCAAGCTAAGTGGATACATTGATCAAAACATAATTGATTGGATATTTAATTTAAAATTAGGTATTAAATATGAATTATTTTTCAATTATTTTTTCGACTAGATAAATAATTAAATAATTTCTTATTATATTTAATTATTATATTGCTGTCTCTGGTAAAAGTATAAACATTTATTTATTTATTTTTATTGCAAATATACTTAATTTAAATTTATAGCTCAAAATAGAATAGATATTGTGATCACTAAATTATTAGTTTAAATTCAATTATTATTGAAAATACGGTTATTCAAGTAATTAGTGTTAAATTTAATCTGCATATTTTTAAGGCCACTTTTATTCACAATCCTTTGACTCTACTGTAATATTTTGACATGGACAAATGCATTTAGTTGTTAATTAAAAAATAATAAAATATATTTCTTTTATAGATAAAACGCAAATTAAAAGCTGTGATACGTGCTAATAAGGGTCATGTTCAGTGCTCAAACATTCCAAAAAATGTAAGTAAATATAACTTGAAAATCTATATAAAATATAAATTGCAAAAATATAGTTTATACTTAGTTCCATGTAAGATCAGTACTGTAATACTGTACAGAATTTTAAACTCTCTCGTTTTTTCAACCTTACCTGCTATTTTTCTTTATTTCTGGGAATTTTAATGGAAACACTGACTTTTTCCTATGAAATAGTATTAAGAAAATAATTGTTATAAATTTAAACCGAGTTAATTAATATTATTGTGTTATTTTTTTTTTACAGTTAGGTAATTCATTACTAGATGATCCAAATTACCTTATAGAAATTATAGAAAACTATCCATCTCGTTTATTGACGTTTTTGAAAGTTGAATTAAATCAACATTTGAGTTCGTTAAATATTCCTTATTGTACACCATTGTCAAGATATCTTCATCGATATAACATTGTTGAAATGTACTTAGACAATATTTTAAAAAGTGGAGACGACAGTAAGCTTCCAGCTGAGGTGATTTGTATATTGTTTATTACCTACTCATTTCTGTACATCATAATTTGTATGTATTTTATTATAATATATTAATACAATTTAATTTTCAACTTTGTTGCAGATTTTTTACTGTAAGAATATTAAAGTTTTATCTCTCAAACATAATCAGTTGCGACAAATACCAAGTTCAATCGGTCGACTTTCAAAACTAGAAGTGCTTATACTCACTGACAACTTGCTAACTGTACAGTCAATTCCTTTTAGCCTAACATTTTGCATAAATCTTAAAGAATTATACGTTGACGATAATCAACTTGAAGCACTACCTGGGTTTTTAACGAATATGAATCATCTTGAGTTGGTTTATAGATTGGGGAATCGTAATTACTTCAAGTCATTTTTTTTATGGTATCATACTGATTATGATCACAGGTAATTTTAATTAATGCGTAGTAATTGATCATTTGGTATAAAATTAATGATATAATATTTATTTGTCTATATTTATAGAGTTCGTAAAGAAATTTGGAAAAACTATTGGATAAGAGGAGAAACTGGTCCAAGACCTGTCTTTCCATCACTGTTAGACCGTTGTGCTGAAAAAATATTTTCAAGTGGCATTAATTTTTTTAATGAAGAAATTCCTGAGTCTTTAAAACATTATATGTCATTAACTTACTTAAATTACAATATATGTAATTTTTGTAACATTGCAACTGACTGTTCAAAACCAGGTTGATTAGTGTTTTGAAATAAAATGTTTGAAAATACTCATGATTTTAATTACAGGTTATAGTACAGTAACATTTTTGATTCCTTATCTGGGAAACACCTGTGTGCCATTTCAACATTGGGCATGTTCTAAAGAGTGCGTTCTTGCCATTGAAGGTCCAGCAAAAAAGTTACAGCTTGAAGGAGCAAAGAAACTAGACAATGAGTATTCTCATTACATAGCGAAGTCTAATAAAATGGACGAAAACTCAAAAATGAAACATAACCGATGTTGTATAAGTTAACTATCAAAATAATTCGACAAGTTCATTATTAATAAATATGTACTTTGTTAATAACTATTATGAGACTGAATTATATTTTAATTGTGATAGAGTGTTTTACTCAGTTACCAACTATTTAAAATATAATCCAAAAACAAATTGAATTGTTACTGTTTATATAGGTAAGATGAATACAGTTTGATATTTTTAAACTTTTTCTTTTGTAAATTAGTAGATTGAGGTAACTCATTTTGTTTAATATATGTTAATAAATATTAATTTAGTAAAAAGTAAAATAGTAATGAAGAAATAATCGATATTAAAAATACTCAATGTTTTTCTCTTATTATAAATCCTATAACTGTAATCTTATAATATATCCTTGGTCTTGGTTTCGATAGCCAATTTTATTTAATTGTAATTAGTATTGTTTTTTTTTTTTTTGTATTAAATAAAATTGTGTTAATTAACTATGCATTTAAAATTGTGTGTTGTACAGTTCATTGCTCACATACTAGTATTATACCAATAGACATGTGTAATAAACAATTTCTAGTTATACTTTTTAAACATTCAATTTTTGTTTATCATTGCTTACATAAAAATACCGTGTGTATATTTAACTCTATATTCAGTGTAATTATTATAATTGTTTAAACACAAATCTGAACTTCAGTTCCAGTTCAAATGATCTGTTTAATCAGAAGTTGGTATAAATAACAATGAATACCAGCTATCACCGGTAACTGTTTATTTAAACAAAAATAACCGAGCACTGGACAAATTTATTGCAATAGAGGTATGTTTAGATTTCACAACGATGAAAATAATTTAAACTAAGATAACCCGTCAAAATCGGTGTGTACCTAAACTATCTGAAAGTTGTCATCGTTCACGTCTGTACAGATTATTTCAGTGACACGGGCACTTGTAACTTTTAGAACAACAATATTGTTATACGATATCAGCGATCGAGTGCAGGTCTATGAAAACAAACGACCATTGCGATCCGAAACGGCGACAGAGAATTTTTGTCGAGAAAGACCTTGCAGTAATAAAAATGTTGTGTTTTCCGTACCGGATCATTACCACGGAAACGGTGTTATCGTGTGCCACTGACGATAACCGTGATAACGCGAATTCACTGTTATCTCTTATCGTCGAATCGTGCGTGCGTTTCATAACTTCGACGGTTCGGTACCGCGCACGCGAAAACGCTCCTCTAACGTTCGCGAATGTTCAAATTTCACCGTCTACCGCTAAACGTCAACTACTCGTCTGCCGTTGGTAGATCCCGAGTATTCAGAGGATATACGGACAACGTCATCTGTCGATTACGTTCAGGTACAGAAGTTGCACAATGTTTTTGATCATTTACCGTTGCGTGCGTCCGCGTTTTACGTACTGCTGCCGCGGTGTTGTGGGACGGACCCATTTTTACATTTTATTCGGAAAGTGTACACTCTTCTTTTCTTTCTATATTCCATTTAGAACGGACAAAAAATTATTATTAAAAAACAAGTTATGTTATTTTCATTTTTTTTTTTTTTTTCATATAAGTGTCATAGGAAATAACATTACACTATTGAGATTAAATTGAGCTGTATGGATTAATAACAATGTAAGATGAGGACAATTATGTATTATAATTTTGCTGAGGCAGCCAATTCTCAGGATGAAGATCATAGAGAATATGATAGAAGGGTAGAATAGAGTTTAAAAGATTAGTATTGGTTGTATGGTAACCAAGGGACCAAAGAAGGATGAAATAAAATAATCTGGAAATAAAAGAGGGATTACAGTCAAAAGATGAGGTGGTGAAGGTTACCTCGGATTTCTTGATTGAAGAGGTGCATTAGACAAAAAAAAGTAGTATTATTATTTGAATATATATTTTTTCCAAGGAACCGAATAAACTAGTTTATATTGTGTAATTTTTGTATTTATAATACATTGTAAGCATTAATATATGAACATGAAAATTATTACACTTTTAAATTATCTGTAATAATAGTCTAATAAACTATTTAAATTCTAATTAATATTTTTATTTTGCTGTTTTAAAAGTATACTAAACATATCTAAATTACATAATATATTTATTATTGACTATGTTTGTATAATGTCTGTATAATATGTAGAATACATTTTAATAAATAATAAATATTAACAATATTAATTAAACTATTCATAAATCATAGAATCAAATGATAATCATTTAGAACAGTTGTGAATTATATTTTTGTGTCAAATAATGAATAATACTGTCATAGCCACCTATAGATCTTTTTGTGTTACATATCTTGAAATGGCATAATGTCACATCTGTAAAATTAAATTAAGCTTATTTTATATTTATTTAGATGTATACTTTAAACTCAGAAGTATGGCATAGCATAATGGTTGACCAGTTAAACCACTTCTACAACTGCTAATACTTGGGATTGGTTACTATTCAATATTTTAGCGATAGAACTTGTCATACTCTTACTCTTAACAAGTTATTGAGTGTATTATAATAGTTAATTCAAAATTTTCTAAATAAAAATAAATGTTGACATTGCTCTATGTATATATTTGATTAATATAAATTAAATTATTACTTACAGTTTCTCTTATTATTTTTAAAAATATCAACATTTTTAACGTTTTCAGATGTTGGTTCTTGATCATTACCAGGTTTGATTTCATTTTCTGTAGGGTTTTCAACATTCTGTATAGGCCTTGATGATATACGATAAAAATACTTTATTGGATTTACTCTATCATTAACATCTTCTGTAGCATGTTGATTTTCTAAATTCTATGTATAATAAATGACCATAATGAAAAAATGAATAGTAATGAAAGTTAAATATGAATGTATTATGTAATTTTACCTCTAAAAAGCTTTTAAATAACCAAACTATATTTTCGTTTGACAATTTTGTAATGCCATCAGATTCATATGCAGCTGAGCGTGTTACAATAGTTATCAATATTTGCAGAACTATTATTTTCCACCAAGTTGATGCCATATTTGTATTGTTAATCTATTCATTCAAAAACCATTGCAATTAATTAGAATTTATAATTCTTAATTTATGTGCACTAAGAAAAAATACTATATTCATTTTTAGACATGAGTATATTAAAAATATTTAACCCATTATGTTTGGATTTTTTTTTATTATTCATCAAACCGCCGTATCAAAACCCTCGGGGTCATTAAATGTTGGATGTTTTTGGTACGGTGGTATGATAGTTTAATAGTGATTAGTTTGTGGGTTTTTATTTGTATGATACATATTAGACGGAGAGGCTTTTGCGGTATCTAATTTTTTGGCAATTGTCCCGTCAAGAAAACAAAACTGTTGGTGACTGAATTCGAACTGGTGACTTATCGACATGTTCGAAATTAAGAAATTAAATGCTTTCTGGGTTGCATTCCTTTGTTAATATACGATTTTGTATTATTTAAGAAATTATTTTTCTTTATCCCTTTTTGTTATTTATTTTTAATTATCTCTTAAGAAATTTCATTTAAACAGATTACTATTACATTTCACTTATCTTTATGACTTAACGTTGCTTATTATTTACTATAGACTTTTTTCTGAAAACAAATAATATTATTGCATTGATAACATTAAAAACAATTACATGCCTATTGTATTTATACAAATGTTCAGTTTTTTTATTAAATGCATTTAATCAAAGTTTAATTAGAGTTCAGTTAATATATTATTTTATTTTCTGTTTTCATTTGATAACTTATTCTCTTCATACTTATTTGATACAATTCTGATGACTATTCTAGATTGAATAATCTTACATTATAAATTATTAAAAAAAAAATTACTAATAGATACATTTTTTTTCTAATGTGGTTGATAGTTTCAGAATTATTTTTTTGATTTCTTGATTAGTTATAAAAATGTTATATCAATAGCACTTTGTATTTAGTATAGTTTTGAATATTCCATTCTTTGTAAATATTGCAATTATTTTTTATTTATTCATAGAAATTATAAATTATGATTGAATTTTATTTTGTTTGTTATTTAACAAGTTGTTGACTAATATTTTCAACTCTTTATAATACTATTTTTTTACAAAAAGCCTTTTATGAATATTCAACCAACACTTTATATTTTCTAATGTTAAGTTATTTTGTTTTAAAAAATATCATTGGCCAAAATGGAAAAAAAACGTGAATAATTGTTATTATTATTATTAAAAAAAAATTTAGTAAAAAATAAAATGGAAACTAAAAATTATTAAATAATTAACATTAGTAAATTGTCGCAATTTATTTTCTTTATTTGTACATGACTATGAATTCTTAATTTGAAACCCGTCGTATTTTACAAATATAATAATACTCCATGGTAAGTTTTTATTTATTTATATGTTATTATGTATAAATTATTTGTTTATACATATTATATTAATTTATTATACGTACATAAACATATAGTCTGTAAATTATCAATAATTAATTTAATGTTATCATACGAGACTTAAGTATGTCAAATAAATAATAGTTTCATAAATTATTAGACTGCTATCTTTCTTTATTTTATTTTAATTCATGAATCTCAATAGCTGTTTTTATATTATAATGTTTAGTGTTATTTGTATTTATATGTGTATTTTTTAAACATCATTCGGTTTTTCCATATGATAAGTTATTGTGCGTACATTGGATAAATAATTTACTTATTTAAAATAAAAATAATGTACATAATATGGTATTTTATTTTTTTAAATAAGGATGAACAATTAGAACTGTAGTACGTTGAAATTATCGTTTAATTACATTTTCATTCTGCGTATTTTTTTTATTTTTTTTTAATGCTTCTGTCCTTGTCAAAAATAGTATATTAATTTGCAGTTTATTGTTTTTATTTTTATAAGAACGGAAATTGTTAAAAATTAAATTTCCTTTATAAATGTTTTCAGTACTTGTTAATCTTTTTTTTAAATTTAATCTAAGTTTGTTTATCTATTAAAAAATGTAAATGTGCTTATTGTAAAATTTAAACGAAAAAAAAACAAGTTTTGTTTGAAGTATGTAAATAGTTTTTAATCATTTTCCAATTTATATTTGAACAATGAAATGTTATTATTCTTTGTTAAATAGTTATCAGTGATTTATAAGTCGTGAAAAAAACCGGAAAAGAACGATTTAATTTACAGTTGAATCCAAATAAAGCAATACTATGATGATTAATTTATTAATAGCTGGGTTTTATATTATTGTATTACATAAATTGATTCTAAAACATCCTAATTTCCTAAACATTTTCAGTATATTTGTAGATTTAATACGTTGTCATACTAAGTATCTCTTGATAGGATTTATGTATATGTATCTACTAGGGTTGTTATTTTATACCTAATAGTTATTGTACAATGTACTACATGTTCTCAAATGTATTTTGGTTTTTAAAACATTGTAAGATAAGACTGAATTATCTTTAGTAATTAATATAAATTATTTAAATTTCAGATTGAATAAAACATATTTTTTATTCGATTTTCATTAATCCCACTTGTAATAATATCCATACAATGCTCTATCATTGTTTCAGAAATATTTTCAATATCAAATAAAAACTAAAATTATCATCTAAGTGTTTGAATTGTTTAAATCGTCTACTTAAAGAAGAAGTCAGTTCTTGACCGGGTCATGAATTGAAAATAAAATATTTATTTTTAAAATTGTCTTCACTATTTGAATTAAAATGTGTACCAGAATTTTTATATTCAAACATTTTTTTCTTTTAACAGTCTTTTTGCTCGTAAACTGTTGATTGGAAACAATTTATCATTTAAAAATTAATTAAATTAATTAAAAATTAAGCCTGTAATTTCAGAGCCAATCGTGGGACCCTGCTTGCTCTGCTAAAGGGACGGGGTCCTGCATCTTAAAATATAAATTTTTACGTGTAAATGTTTGATTTTATAATATCACTATTTAAAGTGTATAAAAGTAAAAATAAATAAAGTTAAATGTACTTATAAGTTTCTTTCGACAAAAGATTATTAATGCTTAGCTATTAAATATATAGCACAATGTATAAATATAGTATCGTTTGAATTGAATAAAGTATTTGATTTCAATTTATTTTATTTAACATTTTAGTTTTTTAGGAATAGAATTAATCGTGTCACACAATGTAACATAAGTAAATCGATTTTTCAGTGGCATAATATAATTATTTTTAAAATTGGAAATTATTTTCGAAATAGGATACACAGAAAATGTTATTGGACAAGTAGGGAAAATAGATTATTCAAGAGACGATGGGCAATCACTTAGCGCTTCGAATGAAAAGTGGTTCCGATCCTATTCTGGCGCCAAATAACCAATTATTTATTTTTTTTTTTTATCGGATTCCATATAAAATGCAAAATAGCTTACACTGGTTCATGTTTTCTATTAAAAAAAAATTGCAACTGCGAAATGTCGTTTACAGTTAAAAACGAGGATATCGACTTATACTCGTTCTATTTTCTGCACGAGTGGTCTATATTATTTTATTGAAAAAGTATTAGGATATTTGATAAATTGTAGATAAAATAAGTTAGTTAAAAATAACCCTAATACTTGTTTATTATTAATTTTCTACTCCGCATACTTAATGTAATTTCAGATACATAGTTATATAATTATATAAACTTGATATATTCAAATTATTCGTGAAAATAGAAATTTACGAACATTATAACCATTAATAATTAAATCCAATATCATTTTTACTATATATATATATATGTATATTATATAAATTAAACTAAAAAAAAAAAAAATATTATATAAATAATATAATCGAATACGAGCGTAAATGATGAGAAATTATATTTTTCTCTGTATCTTGATTCACATAACTAGAAAACACGAAACATTTTTTTACATTAAAAAAATGTTAAGAATTTGTTAATTAAAGTTAGTTCTAATTCTGATTTATGATAATTCAAAGTTAATAATTAACAAGATTTAAATACATATTAAAAATTTGATTACAAGAGTAAACATTTGAAATTAAAAATGTTTTAATAATATTATTTTTCTATTGGTAATAATAATTACTATATATTCTTTATTATACAACTACTATAAGAATATGATTTTAAATAAGTTTATAATTTGAGTTTATTTGATGGTGATTAATTATTTTATATTTTAATCTAAATTACAATCATTGACTTTTTTATTATACATTACATTTTGTGTAGTACCTAATTAGTATAATTTTTTCGACTGATCAGCCCATGGGCTGAGATTCTAAAATTGAAATAATAAAATCTTCATAAGCAGTCAAAAAATTACTTTTTCTTTTTTATTAAATAAAAGTTCTATAATTTGTTGATTATTGCTTTTTATATATATATTTTTAAAATTAACTTAAGAATATGTTTTTCTAAAGGATACTCTCAAACAGGGGTGTTATTTGGGGGGTACAAACTGTGGCAAATTCCCCACTCTAAGAAATTTTAAAAAGTCGGCAATTCTTTGTCCGTTGATCAAATGCTATTATCAGTAAATAGTAAATTTTTATTTCCTATTTTTTACTCAATAATCAGATAATATTCTCTTTTAAATACACGTTCATGGTTTATTAAAAGTTGGGAAATACTGGTTACTCCCCGGTTTATGACAATTGTTATTACGTAAACCCTATAAACTTTATTTTTGGTATATTATGTATTTCTATAAATGTGATCTTTATAAAACAGTTTTCGTGATATCGATACCATAAAAATTGAGCTCATAATCTATAAAAAAAACCGTTAAAATCGTTCCTATTCACCCCAAACTACGGTATATTATATTTGAGATACAATTTTATGTTTTTATAAATAAGTTCCGTAAAGTATTAAATATACAAATAATAAAATAATTACTATTTATTTAATTAAATTTATATTATTATTTCATTAAACCTATTAAAAACTTATAGCCTATATGATAAGTAAATTAATTAATGTTTTACTACCTCTAATGTTATTATTTAATTGGGTAAATAGAAACGTTTCATGTTCTTTGTTTATCATCACGACATCATTATTAACTACTAATCCTTAAATGTTTTGTTCCGAAAAAATATTTTATTGATGTTCTATGGTCCATAACTATTAAATATTTAAATATATAGGTAACCATAATATTTTAAATATTATGAAGTCGGCAAATTTTAGTCAATCGCCCCACCCTTTCAAAAGTTGAAATGACGTCTCTGCTCTCAAATCTCTTAGATGCCTTGTTTAGATCAAAATGTATTATTTGTGTCTGCACTGTTATTAAAAATTAAATTGAAATAAAACCATTTTGTTTTAGAAAGTTTGAAAAAATTAAGTGTCCTTCTAGTATTTATTTTTCTTTATCTCTTTTTTTTTGTTTTCATTCTTCTAGATTTTAGTCACTGGCATAGGCGCAATTTGGGGGGGGGGGGTGTGCTTAGCACCCCATTTTCGAAATTAGCAACCCCAAATGTGTATATGTTAGTTTACATTTAAATAGTCATTACTTATTATGTATAGAAAAACATAATAGTTTTTGAATTTTTTTGTATAAATATATAAATGTTTATATAATACGAAAATATTTCGCAATACGAAAAAAAAATATCTTTGCTTTAGGGTAAAAGTTTCAAGTTTCTAGCTACATTACTTTTGGAATTATGATTAAATAACTAAAATTTGAAATGTGAAAGTCTTGTTTACAGTTTTTTTTTACCATTTCAGGATAGTTTTTTCCTCATGTCTAGAAAAACTATTAAGATTTAAAGAAATTACCTATTTAAAGTACCACCGCATGCCAATTTAAAATCTAAAAAAAGGTCCTAAAAAAAACTTTTGGACCAGTATTTCTATCCGAAAAAGTGTTTAACAAATAAAATACAAACATTATTATAAAACCATAATATCCTTCGCTTTAGTCAAAATCTAAAAGTGATCATGTGATAAGACATTTGTGTTTACAAACAGGTAATTCGCTGTACTCACAATAAAAATATAAAATCAAAGAGAACAATTTAAATTTAGAAGTTTTCATATATTTACCAAATATTTTAGTGACTGTTGAATTGTATGGTTTGCTTGTCTATAACCATTAAGGAACATGAAAAATATAGAAAGGCTTCAGCACTCCTAGTATTTTCATTGAAATTGCGCCCCCGGTCACTAGTGAACGGTATTTACGAATTTATGAAATCCAAATCTAATATTAAATTCATAGGAAGTAACTATTTTCCAAGTTTCTGTGTGGGACTTCTTTGATGTTTAAATTAGTAGTATTGGTAGTAGTTGTAAAGAAAAAGTAGATTTAGACACTTAACGTGAAATGACAATATTACTTATTCAGTTAATAGTTATACTGTAATCTCGTTTATCACGTAGAGTTGGATTACACATTTTGACTAAACACATACATAATAACAAAATATAATAGAGATTAATTTTTGTGAACAAAATCAATGTAGCATATTTATTTTAAATTATTATAATTTCTTAAATTCCATTGTTAATATTTAAAAAAATTGTATTACGTTGTATTGCTTATTTAATGTATAATGAACATTCACGTAAAGCACTTAAATAATTGTGTTTATTTTGAGTGTTAAATTATTTAATATTATAATTTTTGTGTAAGTACTTTGCTATAATATTATATTAGAATCGAGAGTGTAATTGTATTTTCTTAATTAATGTTTTTTAAGTGCATAATAAAAATCAAATACACAGTAGAAAATTACTTTGAAAATATTTTAAGAACTCAGTGTTGTACTCATAATAATGATTTTAAGTATATACTATAAGCACTTTAGGTATGTAAAATAAAAATAAATATAATTCGAATATATTATAAAACTATATTCAATTTAAAAACTTATATTTCAGTAGAATAAATATTAATATCATATCCGTATTAATTGTTTCAAATCATTGTTTAGTTCAGTATTCTAAATTGTTGTTATTTTAATTTCAGTATAAAATAGTTCGATCATCGTTTCATACTTCACACAAAATCGTAGAAAATCCATTTATCCGTTATTCTTATTTTATACTTACATCTAGATTATGTAAGCTACACTTTTGATTGAATTATAAGACTGAAGTGCAAGTGTAAATTCAATTTAAAAGTAACTAAATATTATGTAGTTGATAATACAATGATACAATTTAGTTGATTTTATGTTAATTTATTTTTAAAATGCTCAATATGTTATAAATTATTTATTACTAAAATTTGGTTTAGTAAATCTTATATTTAAATTTTAATTTTGTGTCCAATTTTAAAATAATTTTCAAAAAACAAAACAAAATGAGACATTAAATGTATACGTGTGAAATAATATTACATCTCATAAAATATGTTCGTAAACAAGTTATATATTTTAATACAGCTGTTATTACTTGTTGTTTAGGTTAAAGAAATATAATTTTGGAAAAATTATTCTTCAAATATTTTTCACTCACAATGCTGATAGTTTCTCAGTAGATCTAGAAGACATTATATTATTTGTAATTTTTCAAAAACGATTGAAAATCGAATGACATTTTGCACTATTTTATTTTAAATTATTTATCGAAGTACAATTTACAAATAAGACCGAGAATAATGATGTAAAACGTTTGATACTTGATAAGCTTTTATATTATTCTTAAAATGATTTCTAAAATAACTATTTATTATATAGTAGTGAATTATTATTTTAAAGCATACATTTTATCACATTTTAATATTATCTTTTTTTACTGCTTGACATAAATATGTACAATTTATTGTTATTTTAATTTAATACTTGAACTTTTTATGTTCTATGTAGATATATGGATTTAATGAACTTAATATTAAAAACTTTAACTTTAATCTAGTAAAAAGAATCTAATATCAATTGGATATTGGATTTCAATTAAAATGCGTGTGGTTTAACTTTATAAATCTGAAAATGTATAAAAGTCAATGTCATCTGAAATGAAGAAAATACGAGTTCGAATAATACCTTTATGTGGTTTGGAATGATTTACAGTTCCGCAACAGGTTCAGTTGAGAAACTGCCGTTTTGTACGTCGAAAATCAACAATATTTTAAAACTTTCTGAATCTGTGTCCAATGTAAATAACGCGTTGTAACTTCCGAAGTACAAATGATTACGCTTAATATTGCCACCTGAGCTTTTATAGTGCGGAGTATAGGTACACATCTGATGCTGCTGCTGCTGCTGTCGCCGTTACGGCGGCGCCGCAGTCGAGAGATGCTAGAGGGGTTGATGGAAAACGTAAAGTTTATTCCCGGTGGAAAGCCCTCAACCCTCGGTTTACCTGTTGCTGTGGTCACAAATTATCACTTCGGTCCGCGAAACCGCGAATCGGTTCGATTAAAATTACAGTACTATTTATTAATTATAACGGTGTTTAAACATGTCATTCCCCAGCTAATATACATCACGCGATAGCAATAATCTCCGAGGTTTCTGCTCATTACGCTGTACAATTATTATTTTGTTTCTAAACTGTAGTGCGAACGGCGAAATTTTCTTTAGAGTGTACGCTGTCCAAGAATATGCTCGTATATATGTTATATAATATCTTGTACACGATAATGGTGTCGTGTGGAATTGTAATTATAGTTGTTTAAAATTTTGTTTGGTACGAATTTCCATTCATCAAGTCAAGTCTAAATAATCGTTATTTTACCAGTGACACATTGAAACATTTTGAATTCAGTGACTAAATTCTAATAACACTCCTTATTAATCACTATTATATTATATCTGAGTATCAAAATATTTGACGATTTATATATATTTACTTTATTATAGTAGTAGTATTGATATAATTAATTAATAATTTTTACTTTTACAAAAAGAACTAACCAATTTTCAATTTTAATTTTGTTGTATAATTTTTGCTCATTGTTAGTTTAAAAGATATAAAAGTTATCGAAAATCGAATAATGTGTTTTTAATTAAAGCAAATGTAAGATTATAAGAAAGAGTAAACGTTAATGGTAATTATATTGAATATTGTAAAAAATTAGTATAAATTAGAAAATTATATTTATAACGGAAGAGTTCATTAATTCGATAATGCAACATTGTCATATAAATGTGCAGATATATAAAATACAGATGGATAGTGCAACCATTTAAATTCTTCAGTATAAGGTAGTGTATTATATATATATATTATGATAGTATATTTTAAAATTTTGAATATGTTACCTATCTTATTAATACTAATTTATTAATTAGGCAGTATTAGTTTCTGGTTCACTTATTTTTTCATATAAACTTACATTTTCATTGATTATAAAGCTAATAATATGATTTTCGTTAGTAATATATTTAAATTTTCCTATCAACATCCATCACAACTTGTTTTTACTGTTATTTTATAGAAATTAAAAATTCAAGTTATTTTTATTATTTGGTTAATAAATGAAAATACACATTTGACTTTAAGTGTTCAGTGTTTTGTAGCCCATTTTAAATGAAGCGTACTAAAATAAAAAAATTAATATCTTCAGAGATAATTTCATCAGGATATTACAGTGGAAGTACCCTGTATATAAATTACGTGTCATTTAGTAAACATTCATAATGAAATTAAAAATGCACCTTTCTATTAAATAGCTACTATACTTCAACAAGTACTCGTAAATATACTGTTCTTATATGAAATTGATGTATAATATTTTTATGAATTATATTTCGTAATCAAATGGTTATAAATTTGTATGGCTATTCGGCTGAAACATACAAGAGAAAATTACCTAAATATTTGCATTCTTATCAAGATATAAATAAAAATATCTATTACCCGCACATTTCTCCAACAAAAATCCATTCTGCATTTTTCACTTTAATATTAAAATATTTGTATTAGTTTTATAATCAAATTTAATCCCTATTCATTAGTAATTCCTTTATTGAGCGTTTGTCTTGATTTGATTATTTTGGCACAGAAAAGTAGTATTTTTTATTTTAACATGATGTTAATCGTATTTAAAAAAAGGAGTCTAAGTTATGTTATGTCGCAAGTGATCTTGTAGTGATTATTGAACTAAATGTACTTAAAAATAGATTTTATAAATAAGAAGCACACTTTTAGAATATATTTCATTAAATAATAATTCCTCGTAGTTTTGTTCTTCCAAGAAAAATTAAGCTTACACGAATAAAGGAGTAAACATATTTGCATAATAAATTAAATTAAAAAAAACAAAAACTAGTAATTATGATTTAATAGTTAATCTAAATCATTGGATAATTAAAATTGTATTTTACTAAAAAAAAAATACAAATAAATAATAAACTATAGCTTACAACAATTTAATTATTTATATTTATAATTTCTTCAATTTTTCTTTTAAAACTTATCAACTATATTATTTTAAATATAATTTGTTTTACTAAAAAGTATTATTTGGTATTTGCAGCTTACAGAATAAACTTTTTTTTTTTTAATATTTGTTATTTTATGTCTGCACAATAAAAAGATTAAAGTTAAGAGTATAACTGATGAGGGTTGTAGAAAAACTTTATAGGTTTTTATTTTATATAAGAATAAATTGTATAGTACATATTTTTATTTATCACCATTATTTTATAATTTTTTTAGCCAAAATCATTTTTTTATTCTTTACAGTTTAGCATTATGGAACAAATGGCTGAAGAAAAAAATTTTATTGCTGAAAAATCTAAAAGTAATAGAGCAAAATGTAAAAAATGTAAAGAAGTCTTGAACCAAGGAACATTGAGGATTGCTAAGGTCATGCCTAATCCATTCGGTGACGGGAAAATGATGGCTTGGCATCATCCACAATGTTTAGTAGCTGTATTTTCAAAACAGAGGAAAACGACCGCGAAAATTACTTGTGTGGATGACATAGGAGGGTGGGATGAACTATCAATGGAACACCAAAAAGAAATATTTACCACTTTCCCTGATAGTAAGCTATGTACCTGTTGCTCATAAAATTGCTTTTTTTATACCAACTCTCCTACACTATCTAGAACAAAATTTTCTATGTTATAATTCCAATTCCCTCAATATATTATATGCATGATCAGAGTCAACATTTTTTTTTTTTGTAAAATCAGTGAAAATTAGAATGAAAAAATTCATATAACAAAAAAATAAACATAACACTTTTTAAATTAAATAATATTAAAAATTTTAATTTGTAAATTTTATTTATTGTAAGACACTTTACAAAGTATAATCTGCTATGATTTTTATATTTTTACTCGTTTATAAAATCCTTGATTTATTTATTTTTTTTTGTGTATGCTCTATTGTGTAGATACATTATTCATAGCAACTGTTTACAGTTTTCCCGATGTTAAAATTTCGTTTTTTCTACCATACACGCTATTTAATACGTTGTATGTAACTGGTAATTTTTTTCAAATACTGAAAACTTGGAAAATTGTCACCAATTACCTATTGAATTAATAATTTGTAGTAGAGTAGATACATTTGAACAATGAAATAATAAGTATTTTTTAGTTCCTCGCGAGAAATTTAAAACACACGATGATAGTCCAGTTGAAAAAGAAACACCCAGTAAAAAGAAATTAAAAACAAAACCGCCTCCAACACTGGTGCCATCGTCCAAACCACAAATGCAAGAATATCTTTTTAAGGACTTTCGAAAACTATGCATGAAGTTATCACAGGAAAACAGTCATCTTCAAAAAACAGCAATTTTCAAAGAATTCATTGATAAAATATTATCTAAAGGTATGTGTACATTTTTTAATACAGGGAATAAGGCATTAAATTCTTTAAATTATAATATTATTGAGGTACAATTTTAGATTGTCTTCGTATTATTAGTAATTGTTTATTTATTAATAATAAAACAATTAAGTCATATTATTTTGATACTGATATATGTGATTGTTGCTTGAAATTTAAATTTAATACTTCTACTTACAAAAAATTACATTAAAGGTTGTATCTTAATTGAAATAAATACAAATAAGCATTAAACTAATTAAAAAAAAAAAAACAAAATTAACACGCTTGGAATAATTCTGACAATTTGTTTGAGACATCATTTTACTAATATTTATATATGTATATAATCCTGTTCAGTATACCTATATACAGTTATACAATTATTTTTTGTATTAATAAAAATACTTAGGCTATATTTATTTCATATTTGTTTGCGTTTGATTGAACTTTACTTTAGATTTGTAGACCAACTAACAGTAACAATTATATCAATCAAATAGTTGCATTTCTTTTATGGTTATGGTAATAACTAGGGAACATAATTAAATGCTCTAAAAAAGAAGAAAAATGCTTTAAAAAAATATGATTTAATGCCTTAAAAATATGCACTAAAAATATGCCCTAAAAAACTTTAAAATGTGTTTATATTCAATAAAAACACAATTTTGAATTTTAAACTTATAAAAGAAACACATTATTATGAAAAATATTTAAATACAATACAACCTTAATTAATTAACCCTAAATTATCTTCTGTCCATTTTCTTTTTACTCTAAAAAATTAAAAATTAATAGGTATACAATTTAGATAGGTATATTCGTTATACTTTTACCTTTTCTTTCATAGCATTGTATAATCAGGTGCTGCTTAATATTGTCAAACAGAAATCTTCGACGGTTATCAGCCAGTATTGATTGTAACTCGAGAAACTTCGTTCCACGTCAACTGACGTCATAGGTGCAAACTTCATATGAGCCATGTCATCTGCAGTTAGTTCTTCAGATATTGTATTATTTCGAGATGTTGCTTTTCATTCCAAAATATTTGAAATATATTTCATTGTTTTAAATCTCGAATTTTTTTCAATCACAACTTCTAGTTTTTTTTAATAGATTTTCCGATACTACTGTTGTCTGTTCCGATTTCATTTTGTACTTGAGCAATAATTTTAATTGCGTCAGCCAACGATAATCCAGATGTTTCCATTGTATTAATGTATTTTGTTAAATTTCCATAATTTGCTTTGATAAATGTCACGTTTAATTCCAAATTATTATCATTTAACAGTTTTTGTACATTTTTAATTGCTACAGCATCTTCTTTATCAAAACCCATCACAACAGATTTAATCAATTGATAATTTTCATAATAGTATATGGCTGCCAATAACCATGTACTCCATCTAGTTAGTATTAGTTGAGGGGGCATTGGTATCCTTGGCGCCATTTCTTTGAATTTCAATACTTGAGATGGGCATTTAAAAAAAATCTTTTTTACGTTCAAAATAAAAACATCAATTTCGGGAAATTTTTTGCGTATATCTTCAGTTACTCTGTGTAGAGAATGTTGCCAAACGTGTTCCATTTTTGAATAAAACGCTTTAATATTTTTCCTGTCTTCACCATATAAGGTGCTGCATCACTGAGAAATAGAAGTACATTATCGTGTTTAAAACCCTATGGCCACAACAAGCTCATAGATTGATCAAATAATTTAGCTATTGTACTATTATTTGCTTTTTTTAAAACTTCGCAATTAAATAAAAAAATTTTACTGGGACATCCAATTTCTAAAGTGCCGATTATGACTTATGATTATGATTTAGGTATTTTTATTTTTTTTAAATGAATGTTGAAAAAATGACTTTAAAACCATAAAAATGCACTAAAAATGTCAAAAAATGTAAAATAAAAGTAACATTTTTTAATTCCTTGATGTATAAAATGAACTTTTTGCTTGATAACCAATGTTTTTGGACATTAAGAAAAAAATGCAATTTGCATTCAAATCCGATCCTTAGTAATACCTTTGCTATTTTATTAGTAAAATGTACGCTTTTTATGATTATAAATTCACTCTAACGTGTTTTAATTTTTTTTTTTAAAAAATGTTTTTTGTGGAAAAAGACAAAAGTTGATTTTGGTAGAATAAGGTAACGTCCGGTATGTATTGGATTAATAGTTGGTCCAAAAAAGTCATATATAGTTAACAAAAAAAAGCGAAAATTGTATATATGAATTTATATCGACTGATGAAAACGTGTCATGTCCCATAAAATATAGATATCTGTTTTATTTGTATTTATCTTTGAAAAGTAATTGCATCTGGATAATTTGACAAACCTTTTGTACCTATAATTATTCAATTGCTTATTTATACAAAATAGGTATATTAATGTAAATATTTTATATGACTTAATAAAAAAAACTATATTAAACTGTAAAATAACTAATTCATTATTCATATAAATTATTAGTAATTTTATTCCAAATTAAAAATCGAAATTTAGTTTGATTAAATTATAATATATACATACTGCTGCATACTTTTGTTTTTAATTTCGCATCGTTCTTCAAATTAATTTTTCTTTTTAAGCAAATTAATATAAAAAACCAATTTTTAATAGGCTTCAGAATATTATGAATTAAACATATAAAAATGTATTTGTTTTGTTCATTATATTTACAACTCAACTAACTGGGCAACCTATAAACTATAAACATTTAATGTACCTATATAATTTATAGTTAAATTATTATAGTCAATAATTATATAATAAATATGATTTCTGTCTTTAACTTATTGATTCTAGTGAAGTACATTTTTATTATTCTTGTTATAAATAAATCTATTTTAATTTTTGATACATTTTTACTTGTTTTTTTTTTTAACTGAAGAAACTTCTTAAAAATAAAATGTATAATAAAAAGATTCTATATTTTTTTACAAAATAATTATTATTAATTTAACATATTGTTATTTTAAATAACTAGGATTTTAAGACGACTCACTAAGAACAAATTAGATAGTATTTCAATATTTAATTACTCGTAATTAAAAATAGAATGAAGTGTGATTTTTTATCTTACACTCATAATTAGTATCTTTAATATTGTTAAAAATTAGATTTTATTTTATGATATTATTTATTTTACAGTTTATTAAAACATAACTTCCAATTGATATTTTATCTGCTTCAACCCAAACGTGTAATTGTTTACATTTTCTAATTACACGGGATTTAACTCTATTATGATTATGAAATTTAATTAATACGAGTATTTTTTATTTTTTTTATTCAAACCATGTACTTGTTTTGTTTATAGAACAGTCAAATGAAACACGCGCAGAAAGCTTGTTTTTGTGGTGTAAAATGTTATTGCCTAATTCGGAAAAAAGAATTTACAATTTACATTCCAAACAACTTATTAAATTGTTTAGCCAAGTAATGTATAATTAATTTATTGCATTCAATATAATATAATTAAGAATTAACTACGATCTACATAGTTTAAATTTGTATTTTTTAATTAAAATAATTTATGATAATATCGCATTATTTATTTCTTTGATTGATTTGTGTTTGTTTATTTAGCTGTTTAAACAAGATGAATTCCTAATGCTAGAAGACCTGGAAAAAGGAGATGTAGCAGAGACGATCAGAATATTTTTTGAAAAAAATAAGAATATCAAAGCAGTGGAAAAATCATTTTTAACCTTGAGTAAAGTTGATCATTTTCTCGACAAATTAGCAGTTGAAACTACTGAAGCAGCACAAATGAGTCTTTTTAAATCTATCGCTTTGTTGTAAGTTAAATCTATGGAGTATAAATATTGCTTTTTAATTTAAAAATTCATCGAAACAAAACATATAATTCACAGGTGTACTGGAAATGATTTAAAAATGATTATACGCCTCGTGATGCATGATCTAAGAATTAACTGTGGACCAAAATTTATGTAAGTACATTTTTTTAAAAAAAAAAAAAATCACTGAATATTAAAAATTTTTTTTACGTTTCTTCAGCTTTCAAGAATAATTATAAGAATTGTTATATTTAATAATATTAAATATTATTTCAGTATTATTCTAAGTTTTTGAAACTTTTATCAGTACTAATTTTACAATGTAAAAGTAAATTTAAAAAAATTAACCATTAATAAAAATTGTATGCACTCTTGGAAAGTGATTATGTTGCTATATATAGTATATACATGATTGTACTCGTATGGGTTTATTTTTATAGTATTATACTAGTAATAACATACGTATTTGAATTTCAAAGAAACTTAAATGGTTTTTTTATTTTTATTACCTACTTATTATATTATTCTGGACCTGTATTTGAGTATAGATATAAAATTAATTAAATGAACCATATAAAATAATTAATATAAAATTAAATTTTAATTTATTTTGGAATCATTTAAATTTTAAACAAATTAAGTAATGAACCGTTTATTACTATTTTATGGTCGGTCACTGTTATTGAACAACCCTAAACGACGTAATATGATCCCTATCAATAATCTCACAGCTACGAAAATAAAAATTAATATGCTAAAACTTAATACGTATAATGTAATTTATGACTATTATTAATAGATACTTATTATTTGTATTATATTAATCCCAAATGTATACTGTGATCAGTGCCGTAACTAGAGAGTCAAAGACCCAGGTGCAGACAAATGTACATGGGCCCCTCTTTCTTGAGATACATAAAAAAGTCAGACTGACTTCACTCTATGAGAATTTTTTACTCCTTAGATCGGATAATATTTGTGGATGTATTGAATTTTAAAGAATCTAAAAAAACGTATAGATAATTTTCTTGCTGAAACAATTCTGTGTAAAGCTTCTATGTAGTAGGTATACAAGATCACAATTGTATATTGAGTGGATTTTATTAATAAAAAAACTTGTCAAATAAACTAAAAAGATAGATAAAATATATAATATGAATATATGATTATTGATTTTATAAATATGATTTAGGTACAATAAAATATAAATATATATATATATAAAAGTAATCTATTTATGTCACTATAGGCTTAGTGTTTTTTCCAATATTTAGATAAAGGATGCCAAATAACACAGACCAGTCTTTTACATTCTTTTATATAAAATTGAATACAAGATAATAGTACAATAATTATGAATCAAATTAAAACAAATTGAAAAAAAAATTGACAGCTATCTGCTATGGAACCTTTGACTCTGCAGACCCCAGTGCTGTGCACCGCCTGCATCTATGATTTTTACGGCATTGTGATCGTACAACGTTGTTGTTTAGACGTCCATGTATTTCAAGTTAATGTTTGGTATCTTTGTTATTTTGTTCTACAATAGTTTTATTCTTTGTTTTTGTATTTTCCAACAACTATGGTGCAATCTCTGCTTTTACATAAAGTAATATTTTTCTTATAATTATATTAATTAGTTAACAATCTCTGTTAAAATGAACTACTTTTGTGATGTTCGTAAGCAGTGGCGCCGATCCCTATATCCAAGTATGGCGGCTGCCATAGTGAATTATGTAGTGAGTGGGTACTGGGTACTGGGTAAATAATTTGTTTTACTGCATAAATGCATAATAATGCCTATTACGTTGCCTAAAATTGATCAGTATGAACGTGATTTATTTTAATATTAATATAAATAATGGTAGTGGACAAAGGACTTATTGGTGAGGATGGAGACTTGAAAATAAATATTATTTAATACATAAAGTGAACACCTATATCAGCTACATCATAAATTATTGATGTCACAATATGAAAATAGATACTCGTATAATGTTTATTATGTATTATTATCAATTTTGAATACAATATTATGGTAGGGTTTCAGCCCTCCCCAACCGTTTACACCAATTGGTAAGTGGATAGGTAGTATTAAAATTTGATAGTCACCATACTGCATTTTTTGTAGTTCGGTGCCACTGTTCGTAAGGAGTGTATTACTAGGTTTAAATAGTCCGTGATTTTTTCCAAATGCCAAGTCATTAAAGTTATAAATAAACTCAACTATGTATAACAATAAAAATTGCAAAATACTGTAAAATTATAAAATTAACTGCACGCAACCAAATGGAATTTTTTAATTTTGAAGTTACAAAATTAGTGTTGAAAATAATGAATTTTGTACTTTCCATCGAAACTCAGTATATTGGAATCTGACGAGTAAGTTCTGTTCACAATTATTAATACGAATACGTATTTGAATATATTGTACAGCGAGACGGTATTAATATTTAATATATCTACGATAAATTCAAATCGTTTATTATACCACGTCGAATAGAATAAGAAGCTATGCATAAGTAACTTCTATTGATCTTAATAGTATGTTATTGATAATAACTTATGTTGTGACTTTAATCGAAATTAAATACTATACATTTTATGATATATATATATAGTTCTATTTGTTCATGGGTAAAATACATGACGTCAATCAAGGTTCATTTTCAGTTAAAGTTCTGTCTGTATGATTCTTGTCACGCGATATATTACAATACAAGTACGTTTTGTCTGAATATTTCTCACATCTCTAATTTTCCTTTACTGGCGTACTTCTAAATGGTTTAATTTTATTATTAATTTATATTTATTCCTAAGCTCTGTTGAAATATTTAAATAAGCAATGAAATCAAATAGAAACTTACAAGTTATTAATCTATTATCTTGTATTTAAATCTAATTAAAATGGTTATTCTTGTTTATTAATATTTATTAAATTTAATATTCTAAAGCTGTATGTTAATCTATAGCTTTTAGATTCCTTATTCAATGTATACTTTTAAAAATATTTTATATACTTATTGAAAATTACTTATTGGTATCCGAGTGTTTATGTATATTCAATTAAAGCACACTTCCCACGTTTCAGACTTGCTCTATAGTTTCCACAGTAATATTAATAAAACGTTTTATGTTTCTGAGTAAAATTGGAATAAAAAATATGATATACTCATATTTCGGTTTTGAGAATAAATCAACATTTTTTTACTTTTTATGTGTTCATTTATATAATTTGTTGATTTCGTTTAATTAAATTCATAGAATTAAAATATATGATTATTTCTAGTTAGTATTCTGTCAATAAGTACTCGTATTATATACGAACCTTCTATATTCTCTGCGCTCAGTTCTCTTTGAATATTTCTAAATTTATATTTCACTCTTTTTTGGTATATAAAACTGCTTCATTTTTCTGTGAAAAAATATAATATTGATTGTTGAAAAAAAAATCCATAAGTGTAACTTTTAATTAAATTAACGTTAATATTTACTCTTATTTTATAATTAAGACATTCATTCAAGAATAGAATAACTGAGGCTATATTTATAATTTAATGATATTTAGTAGTGAAAAAATAATTATATTTACTATACTGACATTTTTCAAAGCTAATTTTATTTATTATTTTTAAAGTTCTGCGACTGATAAAAAGTTTCGAAAAACGTATTTTACTCAATATATATTTTAAATTGTAATTTTAAGAGTTCTATAAGAATAAACATTTTTAAACATCTCGACCACTTATGCGTCATTCTTAATTGTAATCAGTAATACAAAATTGTTTAAATAAATTTACATTTTAAGTTATATTTGAATTTTTAAATGAATACAGATAAAAATTTGATTTTTTTTTTAATATTTCAACACTTGAATTGCATATCATAAGTAATAAGAAAAATGCAAAGATGTATCATAATTCGAGTTTCATTTTGTACAAAATAAAATTTTAAAATGTTAAGTTGTATGCTAAAGAATTTTTTGATATTATTTAAATAAACTTGTATCATTCAATAAGTCTTAGAATTTAATTTAAAATGTTGTTGTTGTACAAACTACAACTTTCTAACTTTTATCCTTCGTTCTCAAATGGATTATAATAAAATTGTTGTATTAAAATTATTAACTATTGTTGTATGAAATACAATAAATTGAAGTAATTAACTAGTATCAGTTTTATTAAAAAAAAAATGATTTGTCGTAGATTTCTCAATTTTTGGGATTATTTCCATATTATATAATTTATAAAAAACTATATTAGAACACATTTACTTAGAAAAGAGTAGTAAAATTATATATATTTACAAAAATATGTAACGAAACTCACCATCTTGCTAAAATTATTAAAATATAAAATTTATGTAAGTATATGGTGTATGATTTATTATATTTTATAGTTTAGGAGCCATTCATGCTGATGCCTATCAAGCATATCAAACTTCGCATAATTTAAAAGCTGTTATAGAAAAATCGTGTTTTTTTGATGCGTCTAAGATAGAAAATAATAAAAATAGCAGAATGAACGTCAATGTATCCTTGTTAACACCGATTTTACCTATGCTAGTGGGTTATTGTTTATTCAATTACTTTGTAAGTTAAGTTGTCTTTTTCATATTTCATATTTTAGGCTGAAGCATGCAAAAATATAGATGACGTTTTTAAAAAATGTCCTTCTGGTATATATTCAGAAATTAAATATGATGGCGAACGCGTACAACTACATAAAAGCGAAGGAGAGTATAAATTTTTTTCAAGAAGTCTCAAACCCGTCTTGAATCACAAAGTAAATATTATTGATATTAACCTAAGTGCACACACACACAAATACATATGATATTACGTACCATTCATTTTTTCTACTGAATGTGGTCTACAACTTGATTAATGTGTTATAATATCCAGGTCGAACCATTCAAAGAGTATATTCCCAAGGCTTTTCAACACGGAGAAGAGCTTATTTTAGACTGTGAAGTGCTCATGTATGATCATAAAAGTAACAAACCACTACCATTTGGAACCTTAGGAATTCATAAAGTATTTTTATCTTTTTTGGTGATTTTTATTATAGTTTAAGTAATACATTTTTTTTTTTTTAGAAAAGTAAATTTGAAAACGCTAATCCTTGTTTGTTCATTTTTGATTGTATGTATTATAATGGCGTGTCATTATTAGACAGGTATGAAGTTATAAATGTATATATTTATATTAAATACAAGATTCAATTAAATAGTTCCCATCTAGTTATTTTATCACTCATAATTATAAAATGTAAATCGTTTTAATTATTCAATTATTTTTAAATGATTACGATAATAATTAACCACTGGTATTTATTCATTAATAAAAACAATTTTTTGCAATTAAAAAAATTAATACGTACATCTTATTCTTCATTAAATATTGTATCGGTTAAGTTATACGACAACACTTTACGAGAAGTTAAACTCGTCTTAAACTAATTCTACATTAAATAAAAACCTGTAAATATGTTTTTATAATTTTCTCAGTCTTAATAAACAGTATATAAATTTCTTAACCTGTTTTATGTGAAAACATAATTGTATTTTTTTTTCAATGTGCACTGTCACATTTCTTTATAGTATACAAGAATTACACATTTTTTTATAATGATTTCTGATCTTATTATCGAAAAATTTAGCCAGTTTGAGGTCACATAACTTTATATATCTTTGCGTTAGCATAATACTATTTTGATAAATAAAAAAAAAATTCAATCATTCAAAAATGTATTCATTATTATAAAAATAATTAAATATCAATATATTATACAATGGTTCATAGATATAATTTATCATTTTATATATTCTTATCCAGTAAAATGCTATATTAATAACTATTTTTTCAAGAAAAATGTCTTTATTATTTATGAGTTATAACTAATGATTTAATGAATTTCGTAGATCGATTGTCGAACGACGAAAAGTTCTGGAACAAAACATAACGGAAATTAAAGGACATATTATGTTATCAGAAGTTAAAAAATTGCATGTTTGTTACATTCAAAATATTTTTTCAGTAATAGGTGTTTAATAATTCGTATTTTAAAAATGAAAATCGATTTTTTTTTTTTAGAACACTGACCAACTTAAGTTGATGATAGAAGATGTTTTGAAACAAGGCCTAGAAGGATTAGTATTAAAGGGTTTAACGGTAAGAAGATAAATATAATAAATACTTTTGTTGCGTATACATACATTGATTATAAATATTTTTTATTAACTATTTTCTACTATGTTTATTACTTCCAAAAACGTGAAGTATACATAAGACACCTCACGATCACTGTATCGATTTCTATTATTTAAGTCCATTGATTCGTCGCATTTTTTTTTTTTAATCAAATTACAAAAAAAAAAAAAAAAAACACCTTTGCTTCCAGTGGGGGGAGATTAGAGCACGAAAAATTACTCCATCGCTACGTTGTTTTTTTGTTTGTGGTGCAAAAACTATGTCATACACGAGTGGCTCAACAAGTTCATGCTAATAGCATACTAAAATAAAAATATAAACAAAAATCAGAAAGTAAGTGAAACTACGTCCCTTCAATCCCAGTTACATATAATCTAAAATGTTATTTAATTGTATGGTAACTTGTTTCAAGTAAATTGTATACATTTATTAAAGCATTGATTTTATCTTAATTTTAGGGAATTTACGAGCCAGGAAAGAGACATTGGCAAAAAATAAAAAAAGATTACTTATTTGATGGTTCAATAGCTGATAGCGCTGATCTAGTTGTTCTTGGTGCTTGGTTCGGTACTGGGAATAAAGGTATTTATATAAAATTGAAATTGAAATTATTTGAACTATGTCTGATATTTTGTTCTATAAACATTGTTTTGTCTAACAATGTTAGGTGGTATGATGTCAATATTTCTAATGGGTTGCTATGACGAAGCGAAACATGTATGGTGTACAGTGACTAAAGCGCATGGTGGTCTTGACGATAAGACACTTGAAAGATTACAGGTGTAGAAAATGTTTGCTTTTATTCAAATCCATTAGGTACTGTTAAATAGTATAAGTAAGGTATAAGGACTGTAGTCATAGGTAAACATTGTAATAATGCTTATGTACCTACGGGTATTTGCACTAAATTTTGAATGAAAACTGTTATCTAATTATTTTTTTTTAATACATTACATTGTACTTCATTACGATATTCGTCTTAAACATAAAATATTAATTTAAATTTATCTATACGATGTAGGTATATTATATTTATTACAAAATTATTACAATTTAAATTATTATTTTATCTAGTTTTTGTCAGTTATTCTCGTAAAAAAATATGAAATGAATGTCTATTATTAACATTATTATTAAAACGGTTGTAACAGTATTTTATAATTAAGATTTTTAACATATTATCTATGGATTATTGTTTCAGAACGAATTAAAAATGATAAAAATTAGTAAAGACCCCGAAAAAGTTCCAAGGTGGCTAAAGTGCACTAAAACTATGATTCCAGATTTCGTTGCTGAAGATCCTAAGGTATGTATTGTGAAATCATTGAAATTGATAAATTTATTTTCAACAATCGAATTTACGATTAATAAGTACTTATTCTACATTATTAATTTCGTTTAAAAATACATGTTTTTTGATATATTTAAATGTGATTTATATTTATAATCAGTCGAATAACCGAAAATAAAAAATAAATTTATATTCATATACTTATACTGTAATTAGATTATTACTAATAATTCTGCACGCTAGGCAGGTATTCCGAAGATAAAGTAGACACAAAACAACTAAAACACGTATCACCCAATTGATTAGTCTTAACTCTTACCAGTCTTACTCTTAGTTATATTATATATATATATATATATATATATCTTAGGACTTGGAAAATATACGCTTAAAATTACCTCACATTTTACAATTTTAAGCTAAAAAATGATAGTTTAAATTGCGTTTGATTTACTTGCCACGCATTTACTAGATTATGGTCCTCTGCTGGTCCTAAATAATTTATTGATACGCATTATTGAAGCTTGTTGAGTATAGTTCTTGAGTTAACCCCAAAAATGTAATGAAACTTTCATGTTTATAATATATTTGTACAAATAAGGTTACAAACATAAATGGGTTTCTGTGAAACAAACTATATATATATATATATATTATATATATGTATTACGAGTATTAAGTTCAAGAATTATCGAAATTATAAAGAAAAAGGTATTAAAAATTGTAAACAATACATGGTAAAATGATTTTATCGCAATAATGAATTCGAATTTAAAACGCAAATTAGCTGTGACATGTACACAGATAAAATTTGTGAAGATGTGTTGCGGCCAACGTCCGGGTCGTCGATGAAACGTTCCAATTCAACCGTGTAGCATTACGATCGCTGCCAATATTATGCGCAACGATTTCGGACGACATCCAAGAATCGTTATTTTTGCGCGCGTGTCGTTTAGGTGAAATTTTTGGCCGATAGCGCGTCTTCGCTTGTTTGCGAAATTCGAAAAGTGAACGGCTTCGTCCCGTGTCGTCTGCGAGTATATTATACCGTACAAGAACCGGCCGCTGAGATCGTATGTATACATATTCTGACATTCTACGGCGTTTATCGCTGTATCGGTTCTACGTTCTACGTATTCGGTTGATTCCACTTGTCGGACGCGCGAACCGATTCGCAAACAGGTATCGACGTTAAAAAAATTGCTACGGTTTTCTGAGACTGTTCATTACTGTCGAAAAACCGCGTGTCTTTTGCTCTTCTTGCGCATCGCCCGAGTTGACTTGTAATACATAGATACTGCGTGATAAACAATAATATCTAGTCCACTGTACTTGCACATGCTTTTTGCTGTTCACCACATGTGTTCATCATAATTACCAAAATCAATTACGCGTAACGTCTCACGAAACCACATGTTTTTATTTACGTATATTCGATGTTATTCGTTCGTGACACGAACAACGACCTATCGTTCGTATCAGTAACGAAGTCACGAATAAAATATACGATAAACGTATAAACGTTATTTATCAAAAACAATCACAATTAATGCACATTTTTACGTCGTATTCCCGAAACTAATTAAACTAAATGATAAAAATCACCATGTTATCTACATTTTTTTCTTAAGTTTTAACATACATATATATATTTATACAGACATTTTTAGTTTAAATGTGAAATAGATATTAACTAAAAATTCTGTTAAGAAATAAATATTAATTAATACTCTAATTGAAAATACAATTATGATGTTAAATTAGTCTTGGGCTATACATACATATCTGTATCATATATTTACTATACTTATATTTATATATATTTTTTTTTTCAATAAATTATATTTTATATCCCATTAAACAGAAAATGCCTGTTTGGGAAATTTCCGGTGCAGAATTCTCTCAAGCTGAAGTTCATACTGCTAATGGTATATCATTAAGATTCCCTAGAATAACTAGGATTAGGGACGACAAAGATTGGAAAACAGCTACATCATTAACCGAATTACAGGTATGTTAATTTAATATCTTACAATTACTGGTACTCAATTTGTATTTTAAATACAATTTTTTAAAATAAAAAATTTTATTTTTAGAATTTATATAAAATTTCAAAAGAAACAAGCAATTTAAATATTTTTTCAAATATTAGTCCGACAAAAAATACTATTTCTGATAATGATTCGTCACAATCATCACCTGAAAAAAGAAAAAAAATTAAGGTAAAAATAGTCAATCAGATATAGTTAACGATGAGTGATAAATGGGCATTTTTTCTATCTTATACTTATTAATTTATTTATTTTATATATATATTTAAATATTTAAATATGATTATCATTTTTATTTGAATTTTAACGTATTTAAAAATTTTTTTATTATATTATACAACTATAATTATATAATATAATAAAACATATAAATGTATAATACGTATACTTATAAGTATACGTATTATATATTCTTTTAAATTTAATAAACTATCCGCGGCATCTGAGGCCATTGGACGTACGTATTATATATAATATCAATAGGATTAATATTGTATATAATGTAAGTAAAAATAAATTATTTTTATCTATAACAGCAATCTTTAGATACGGATGACGGAGAATCAAGTTCCGAACACTACACTGAAATTCCTGCTAAAAAAATTAAACTTTCTATAGGACCACAGCGAGTAAGAACTTTATATTTGTATAACTTATGCCACAAAAAAAAATAAAAATAAAATAAATAGATAAATTAAATTACGAAGTCAACAATTTATGTACTTTTGTTGGTTGAAGTCATATCCTTTGTGTTATATCAAGGACGAACACAGGAAAAATTTTGGAGGATCTTGAATATATGTAAAAGAAGTTGATAAATAGCATGCTTTATTACTTATTATATAATTAAGTGTGGTCTAAGGATTAAGGTGGTTTAAGAGTGGTTTTAAGCTATAGAGGTTAATTTTTTTTTCTTATACTTAGCTGCGATGACTTCTAAAATATGTTCATTGTTCTAAAAAACAATGAATAATAATACGTTAATCATAATATGTTAATTCCTTCTCATGCCTTAAGGAAGTAAAGTTTAGTAAAAAGGGGTACATTTTCAGTTTTTTTACTTAGCACATTTCATTTTTAATGTAATGCCGAAATCATAAGAATATTGTAGCAATTAATATTTTATAAAAAAAAGGTATCTCGATAAATTAATATAAAGTTGGCTGTTTTTAATAAAATCAAAAAAAAAATACGTCAAAATTAAAGTTTAGTTTTATTCATTTAAAATTTAAAGTTATATACAAATTATAAATAAACACCGCTATAACGCATAATATTTCTTATAAAAAACGTTATAATTAATTTATTATTTGAGGTGTAGTATAAATTAACGTTTAAATTTAATGTTAGTCAAAAAAAAATCAAAAAATATTTTTATAACTTGCTTTCAAAGTGGTCCTGTTAAAACTTGAATATTTTTTTCTATAATCATGAACTGTCTAAAAAATATTATAAATTTAATTACATTTAGAGTCGTATTTAAGTGGTGGTTCGGGGAGGCAGTAGCCCCTCCTGAAATATTTAAGGAGTGGCAATATTTTTACGGTGATTCTAAATAAAACCAAATCGATTTTTTTGCATTTTCATTGGAAAATTATTTTTGAATAAATAAAATAACATAAAAAATAAATATTGTATATATTATTGTATATGTATTATTTAGTAACGTACAAAATATATATCTGTTTAAGAGTGTTGTATTTGAAATGGTATTTTATTGAGATATATGTATTCTATTTTAATTTGTATGGAGATAGGACATTCAGACCTAAAAAATACTAAATTATTTAAGGTTACCACCATCAGTCTTATAAAAAATAGTTTTCTTTAACTAAATTATAACTCAGATATTATTTTGGATTTGATATTAATTACAAATATTGTATAATAGTGTACTGTAATGGGGAAAATTAATTGCAAACGGCTTATTAATGAATAGTTGGAGTCACTTATTTTCAGTTTTACACTTCAGGGAAAAAAGGCGGAAAATATTTTTGCTACTGGGCGAAGAAATCTTAAATACGGCCCTGATTAAATTTGTTTTATTGTTTACTTTTTAAAGGTTTTTAAAAAAATTGTTTTAATAGAATATAAGAAATTGGTGTTTACCTGTAGCACTAATTGTTTTTGATGTTAATTTTTTATAAATTTGTAGTTAAATTCTTAAATTAATTTAACTCCTATTCCAGCTGTATCATTAACTACTAACCTAACCTAGCTACCTTCAGTGATTCAATTAGTTTTTTCCCTAATTTTTAGCTATATTATATTTTTAGAACTTTTATCGCGATATGATTATTTTATACAAGAACCATCTTTTATCAAATCAACAACTTACAATAAAATATATTGGATACCTACTTCAATGGAAAAAAATTTATAATAATTTTAGTGGATTAGATGTTTTTCACATAGAAAGTTAATTTTATGTAAATACTTAAGTTTATAAAACATAAATATAAAATACCCATTGTGTTTCTAAGTGATTGACATATAATTTTTTGGTTAACATGCTTGATTTTACATTACAGAATTAAGTTGAAAAATAAATAAAAATCTTTACTGTACAATATATTGTATACTTTTATTGTTTTTATTCACTGTGTTAAGTAACTCAACATTTTAAAATAATACAGATAGAAAACTAAAAATCGAACAATTTTCCTGAAATCTAATTTTGACGTGTTTTTCTTAATTTTACGAAAAAATACAAACTTAACTATAACTTAACAAGATCATTTTTTTAAAAAAACCATTGTATTACTACAATAAAGATCTTTATGATTTTTACATAGCTTCAAAAATTAAGTAAGTATATTCAAAAAACTGAAAACTCACCCCTTATTTTAGAACTTTGAACCCTTTAGGGCACGCGAAGTAGTTGATTGATACGCTCAATGTTGATCATAAATATTTTTTTCAAAACATAGAATAGAATTTAGGGATCATCGCAACAACAATTTTAAGTCAAAATATATAGTACCCTAATATATATATTTATATATTATAAGCAAGTCTCATGGGGAATTTTGAAATAACTATTACATTTGTAGGTCGGTAATTTTTTATAAAAAAAATTTATGATATTTCGAGGGAGGGTGTTGAGCCTCTAAAACCCTCCCTGCATTTCAGTTTGTGTTATATCATTTAAACAGTGATACTTAAATTCAATATTTATAAATACTATTAGTATACATAAACGTTTTTCTGTATTTCAACAACTGAAAATCTCTTCTGTAGTAAGCACAAAAATTTCTTTTTGTCTTTTATAAAAAATGTAACAATTTTATTTCAATAATTGAAATAAATTATTGATAGTCCAATATACTCTTATAATAATTATTATTACAACAATGTTTGATTTTTTATTTTTTATGTTTTTGTACTGGAAATACTATATATTCCCAATAACCTTTATAGACGTTTATTTATAGTTAGTTTACATTTTTTTTTAAAAATAACTTATTTTAAACTTATTTAAACATAACTTATTACAATCGATCAATTAATTATAATTTAGAATATTAGTAGTATGTTAAAATTGCAATATAAAATTCAACAGGAAGACTGTGATTAGTCGGATTCAGGAACATATTTTACCAGATTTGATTTATCTCATTATAAAAGAAAAAGTTTCAATATTAATTAAATTTGATCTCTGATTAAAAGGTACATATTTCTTACAAACAAAATTAATACATTTGAAATTTAATTGTTTAACTTGAGATATTTTAAGATTTCTTGCATATGCCATTTAATTAATATTTATTTTTATAATTTCTAGCGTTTACCTGATTTATTTACTGGAATTCGTGTTGTTGTGCCAGATTCAACGTCTAAAAATACATTTTTACGGTATTTTATTGCGTATCCTTTTTTAACCGTTATGTTACATTTATTTAAATGAACTAATAATTTTTATAGATTTATCTGTACATAACTTTACATATTATAGATATATTATATTATGTTTATAAATATTTATGTACTACATTTTATTATTCGTTGAGTAGAAATTTATATAAAGTAATAGAGTATTCCACATATATCAACTACATCCGGAGTTAATACCTTCTCAATTATCGTAAGCTCGTATATTAATCACAGTATGTACTAATAATAAACTGTTAATATACTGATTTATTTGCATTTACCTTACAAACGGTTAATAAGTGCTTCTATGATATAGCAATGAATTTGACCACTGAATTGCAAGTAAAACATTTAATTTAAATCTGCTAATTAACTTTTAGTTAATTTTATTGGTATATTTATTTTTATAATTCAACGATTAATTACTGTTAAAAATATGGAACTTAATTATAACGAATATAATATATGTATCACAATAGTTAAAACAGATTTTTAAAATACCAAGTTTAATAAATAGATTTTAATATTTTCTTAATTCTGACGTGATTGGATACCTATTTTTAAAAAAATTTTCTCATTGAAAATAAATTATATTTTTTCTTAATTTATATATCAGTTATGGAGGTACGTGTTTAAACGAAACTGATGAATCTTTACCTACGCATGTTATTATTTCAAAAAAAGGACCTAATAAATCACCAGTGGTAAGTGTTATTGATATAGTTTTTAAGTACAATTCATGTTATAATTTGTTGCAACATAAAAAATGAATTTAAACATTTAATAGTTTGTAAAAATTATGATATTTGATTGTTATTTATTTTATGTAACGATTATATAAATTACAATTGTTGACAAATTAAGGGTTTTTGACATCATTACTATTGAGGTCGATTACCTTGTACAAAAAACTTATCTTTACTCGTGCTGAGATTAATGTATAAAAACTTCATGTGTGTTAAAACAGAAATCTCAGGAAAAGAGTTCGAGCATTGAAGTTTGCGCTCAATGGTTTTGGGACAGCATAAGAGCCAACACCCTGCTGCCGATTGAAAACTATTAAGAACGCTATTATTTATTATTATTTTATTTTTCAACTAATACTTTCAGTTTTTATCATATAAACTATGGTTTGTACTTGTAACATATGAGAATTTCCTATTGTACTTTGTATCATCGCTCAGTTTCAATAATAATAAAATTGAGTTATACGAATCTCTTTCGATCATATACGAATCTAAATTTCATTTAGACCTACTAATTTCTATAAACGCATTATGGGCTGTAAAAGTGACGAAATCAGTCAATCGGCAATTGCAAATAGCATACTCCTAAAAATCCCTTGTCCATTTTAGATTCTAGAAGGGATAGAGTGACAGTAGAAGTAATGCAAATTACAAAGGTGGTGTAGTTGAATAGTAGTTAGTTCTGTACGGTTTAACTATGTGTATTATATGTAACACAAAGTTTCAATTGTTTGTTCCATTATACGGTATTGCTTACGCGTGTATATAATATCACTCGGTTACTTAAATGCGTAAAACGTGCCAACGTGTACAAACCGTCAATGGATACCTACATCATATACGTTGACAGATTTTACAGATATAATTCACGTATCGTTGTTTTGTGATCCTAACCTATGCGAAATTCCCAAATCGTAATTTATTGTCAACGTTTAAAATATGCAAGTAACCCATTACTTTATCTTGATTCATTCAACTATATACACCCACTTCCTAATTTAAATAAAAGTAAAATATAATAATAAACTACACGAACGGATCTGTAGTGTAAGATACATTGAACTTTTAAGTACTATAGTTTTACTGCTGGTTACTTAATTTACGAGAGTGTGTTTAGGTATATAAAAATAATCAACATAATTAGATAATATATTTACATATGCTAATCAAATGAATAAGGTTCTTCTAAAAATGTATTGAAAGCCACACAGATAGGTATAACCGTATAAATACAATTTATATGTATATTTTTTTTTACAAATGAACAATGTGTATAAAGTTCTGTTAAACGAAGGGTGTAAAGCACCCTTGTACATCCGAGTACGGTGTTTATCGTTTATATATACGGTTTCGAGCGAATCACGCGTCAACCGTAGCTGCCAATTTATGCAATGTTGGTATTTATTTATATTTTCGATTTCAAACGCCGATTAGAAAGTGTATGCGTATTTACCTATATGTGTATCAAAAACACGTTTCGAGATAGTTTTTTACATATAGGGACACACACGAGATATGGACGTACACATTAACGTATAATGAAATCTAGATGCGTAGACACGTCGGAGCGGGGTGGTACGTACGTGTATGACGACGCAGCAGGCGGACCGCCGATCGGAATTCCGGACGAGTAGATTTGTTTTCTACGCGCGAGAGAGAAAGAAGCGCGTGGAAGAAGAAGTGGGTCAGCAGTGAGCGGGTCAAGTTGAAGTTACCGACTGGTTCGGTGTAGCGAGTGCGCGATCTCTTGATTGTTGCGTGACGCACGCACGGTGGGTGGCGGCCGATCAGTGTCTGCTAAATTCGTATTCCGGCGGATCGAGGGACGAGAACTCAGAGGCGATCGCCCCCCTCCACCCACCCCTGAATTAAAATATTACCAAAAATGTTACCAGGCAAGTTTTGAACAAACGCTCGCAGGGTCCCCGAGTGATTATTTTTTTTTTTGAAAATACGAATAACACGTAACATAACGTTGATTTCAGCACCTCCGAAACTCTTAATGTGCACCAACTATGGACCGTGAAACGGTGGTCTGTAACGTAGAAGAAAAACTAGGCGCGTCGCGCCTCGCGTCACGGGAACCTCTCTCTCTCTTTTGTAGGGGACTTATCGTTTTTGTAAGATTATTTATTTAATGACCTCCCCCTCCCCCCGAAAAAAATTCCGCTGCACGCGGTCGTCGAACCCGCCAGCGGGTATCTGAAGGTGGCGGGCGCCTTGATCGGGAGGAAGGGGCGCGAAAACGTGCAATTCATCGCACCGATCCGTTGGGCCGATAAACGGCTGCGCACGTCGCACACAATACACTCGAAACCAATACATACGGTGTACGTGCGCGAACTCCACTATACGTGACGACGACAAAGGACGGCCACCGCGTGTATCCGAATCGACAAACGAAACGGACCGAACTTTCATAAACGTGTGTACTATACACGTGTCATGAGTACGCAGAAGAATCGCGCTTATTGTATGTACGCACGTGAATATAACTTAAGCTGGCAAATCCAGACGCGCCTGTACAAGGGGTGGGGGGGGAGAGAGACGAGTACCGCCGTACCTCGTATTGTTCACGTGCGTATACGTAATGGTTAAAAAGTGATTTGATTTCGTGTACAGAAATATTAAACGGACCAGATGGACCCAAGCGTTTTCCAGCGATGTTTCGAAAAGATCATAACGTTTTCGCCTTCCGGCAGGAAACGTTCGAACCGATGCCGTTACACGGTCGGCGCTCACGTTTCAAGTCGATCTCGTTTGTTTTCGACCATGGAATCAATCGTAATCAATCGGCGGTACACCGCGCACGCTCTTTTGAAACCCAACATTCGTTGTACTCGTCGGATCCGATGCGTATTACGGAATACCGCGCCCGGCCCCGATTACAAGTCCGCGGGGCCGGCAGCAGGGTCGCGGACGGACGTGGTCGTCGGAAACATTTGGATTTGCCAACCACTGGGAAACACGGACGGCCAGCGCGTGTTCGGCACGCGGCCGACGACGGACAAGTCAGCGGCGAGTCGGGTACGTCAAGATCCGACACGGCGGTCCGTGGTGCGCGCACATCGCCGCGCCACATCCTGGTCGTTCCGTCCGTAACCTTCGCGCGCTCGCCCGTTCACCCCCGCCGACGCCGCCGCGCGTATATAAACCGTTTGGTGCGCCGCGCGCCGCCAGTACTGGTCCTCCGCGTCCGGCTTCGCGTTCCCTTCGGCCTCGCACGCACGTGTCACACGCACCACGCGCGCATCTCGTACGACCACGCCGCCCGCGATCACTGACCGACCGTGACCACGATCCGCGCGCGCCATGTCCACGGACGACGGCCCGCGGCGGTGATGCCGTCCGCGCCGCGTCATTCCGCCCCGAACCGACCACCGCGGTACACGGCCGCGCGGCGCCAGCACCACCAGGGACCGAGCGCGCGCACCACCGACGACCATGTACGGCAACCGGCTGCTGAGCCTCACGGCCGCGTTCCAGCTGATCGCCATCACCGCCGTACTGTGCAGGAACATCCAGTTGATGTTGCCCAACATACCGGACGTGATGCACCCTCCGATCCCTTCCGAAGGTTCGTATCACTGCGCAACGCTATTGTTATACGCGCGTTTCCGTAACCTTTCGGTCGTCGTTTGTTCTTCTCGTCTCTCGTTCCGCGAGGCAAACGTGGTCGTCCACGCGCGCTCATCGCCGTAATGTACCGACCAGTGACTACAGCTGCGCCTATCCCGCGTAACGCGTTCCGTCCAAACTCCGTGCGGCCCTGCGACAGTGTCGTCCGCACCGGCCGTTTGGTCGCGAGACAACGGCCTCACGAGATGCCGCCATATCGTGTCACCGCTAGTTTGTGATTCGGAGGCTATCACGTGAATACCTAAAATACGACGAGGGCTTTAACGACGCTTTGTAACGGTATTATAACGTAACTTTATTGATTTGTGATTTATTATATTTTTATTTTCAACTGTACCTCATAATACATCCTTTATCGGGTATTCGATTTGAAAAGAATCCAAGTGCTCGAAACACCGGCCGATTACTATCGACATATCTATAAAAACAAGTGCGTTAAAGTTAATCAACCTCGTGTAAACCACTTTTTATCAAAAATAAGCTTATCGGGTGGAATGCGATGGCTAGAGGAACTAATTCAACAGTAGTTTATGTAAAAGTTGATTTGTATAAAATCTATAATTGTTATAATCGGTTTGCTCTAGCATAATACATCCGGAGCAAATGTTTTCGCCTCGAATTACTATAAGTTTCGATGAACTCGAAAAAATACTTCACGGCATTATTGTAGTTCATTTTTCAATCGGAATTTTCTTCTTTGAGCAATCATGTGTGTTTCATTATTATCGTTACATGATTTATGTCAGTACTAAAAATACTGTCTCGTTAAATATATTTTTCGAGTCGATCTTTTTCACGGAAAAATAACATACTGTGCCGATCGATCGTTGGGAAAAGTTTGGTCACTCCTGTTGTACCATCGTTTACGTATAATAGACGCACGTAATCGCCGTGTAATATGGTTATCATTATCAATTGTGGCGCGCACGGTTAACTGGGAGAAAGTCTGTTGCCGTGCAGTGCGACTAAGTGTAGTACAATACACTATACACACACGTAGAGAGATGGTGGTGCGGAAGTCGAAATGAAAAGGCGGTTTCGAGGACGTACGTGCGTACCTACCGATATACTCACCCGGCAGAGGATAAGTGCGTAGATAGTACGCTGAAGTCAGTACCAGGTTCGAAAAATATATAAGCATACGTAATACGTACATTCGTATAGGTATTTTTACCATGTGTATCCAGTGGAGTTCTTACCGGGGAGAGGGGGATTCTAACCCTCATAAGACCAAAAAAAAGTTATGAAGTGATGTTGTAAAATATTTATTGTTCGCTCCGAGCTAAGAGTAAAAACATAATTTATTGTTGTGTAAACGTTATGTTCACTCATAATGCATGTTTGTATGAAAATAAATTGATAATTCATTTATACAACTATTTTTAGTTCAAGCTTCTAAGAAAGATATATGAAATGTTATAAAATTATAACATTATACCTATGTCTTCAAATTGTATATCTTACAAAATAATAGCGACATTTAAGAGGAATTATAACCCGTTACCCTCCCCCCGGCTACGCCACTGCCTTAAAGTATATGATTATTGAAAAAAGATGTAGACATAAATAGGTAGCTTTTTGGGTGTATAATTTTTTTGAGCCTTCCTCCCCCACAGCAAATTTGAATGTACGCCACAGTGTGTACCGACCGCGACCTCTGAACTGTTCCTGGGACAGAACAACCCTTCGTTTTCATTATTGTCTTTTTGACGGAATTACCGCGCGTTAGCAAACCGTTTCTAAAACCGTTATTTACAATACCTATACGGTAAGTTAATCGTTTTCACTATTTATATCTTTTTGCGATTTTTTCCATCAATCACTATCGTGTAATTATCGTATGAGCTACGGATTTACGTACCTGGAGGAGGATTTACTCTGGGCGTCACTTAAACCAGGGTGGTACAACCCGATTAGACCACCCTGACCTAAACCATCAACTTTTAGACGGTAAACTACTCGGAAGACACAACAAAACCTAATTAATTATCGGTGCACTAGTATGTGTATTTAATAGTTAGGAGTTGCTTATCTATTCTAATCAAATTTCTACAATCTCGTTACAAATTTGTTTACATTGTATACCTACTTATTGATTTTTAACCATCACGTTTTCAATATTTTATTTAAAAAAAAACATATTATATACAGTTTCTTCTTATACTTGTACAAAAGTAATGTATATACTCATTTGCATGCTATAAATAATCAACCGTCGTTAATAGTATTGTTTACTGTAGTCTGTTAGTATAAAATGTAGAGCACTTATTGCTAAGTCAACCATATCATTAAAAACCCATTTACCTAATATTTTAAATAAGATATTTGTAAACTAATTGAATTTTTATTGGTTTATACGTGCTTATAAGGTAAATACAAAATCCCGTACGAGTAAATCATGTTTACAATTTAGAAGTCTAGAGTTTATAGGTTTGGACTTGACAAATTAATTTTGAATTCGGGAGGTGTAACAAGTACGCCGTTTCGCCTACTCCGCCCATGTGTCGACCAAAACGACTGTATTAGGCAGCGGTCACAGTGGCACCGACGTCGGTGAAACTCGCCCAATCATTTTAAATAAAGTAAATAATATAAAAATGGTCTCGTGCCTCTGACCGCATCGGCCGATAACACCGACGTCGGATATCCATCGGACAAAATTCAATTTCGTTTGTTTTTATCGACCGATTCAGTCGGCGTAATCAATTCAAACACGAATATTATTTTATTATATTACATTTTCATCGTGGACTGCGAGAAATTAATAAGTTTTTTCGCTGAAAGAAGGCAGCCCCTATTTTTTAGTGAACCCTGATACAAAGTGTGAAGTTCGAAACTGGAAGTGTGTACTACGGATTCAAGAAGTGTGTTCCAACAAAATACTAATAAATAAGCCTACTGTGAATGTGTTTTTAGGAATCCAGTTTTAGTAAGACAGCTGATAAGGACTTAAATATATCTATTACATTATAAGTTATATATCCCACATTAAAATAAAAAATGTATAAATCGTTTTCAGATTTATTCCAAAGAAAAGTATACTTTCATTTAAAAAAATAATAACAATTTCATAGTTACCCAATTATAATGTGTAATTTGATTAATAGAAAAGAACTATTACTAAAATTGTATTAAAAATTATAATCATATGGAAAGGGGTAAAGGAGGGCTCTGTATATCATTGTAAATCTGTAAAAAATTTGTAGTACGAATTTTTATAAAAAATAGGGAGTGAAAGAAGGAGCATATAGGACCATAGTGGTAAATCTTCATGCTGTTCTAATAATTGGTGAAACAATGTTTGGAATTCTCCATATTTTTCCCTATCCTTAAAAATTGCATTCGTGTGATGCTTTCGCTTTTTTAATAATAAATATTTAACAGCAGGACTTGTTTCCAAACACAAAAATGAGGGGACATCCGTTTTATAAATTATAACCTGCACTCATTGCATTTAAATGAACAACTGTGTACAACAGTATCTAGTACAGTCAGATTATATCTTGGATACTATACGGCATAAGTAGAAAACCTGTCTAAAACGTAATATCCTTTAAATCCAATAAAATTTCATTGCAAACAGTTTTTCGGCTTATTTAGTGTAGTATCCATGATAAAATTTATGACGGTACTAGATACTATTCATTTTTACTGTATACGTATGTTCCTTTAAGGGCTCGTCAGTATTAGATCGGGTAAAACGGCGGATCACAGGTATCTAATGTGTAGATCAACAGTTACATTTAGAAGTGGATCGAAATATGAGTTCTTGAATAAAGTACCGACTAAAATTATTATATTTATTAACAAAGAATCGAATTTTAAATATTTCGGTAGTATTGTTGTCGATGACAAATTTGACCACATTAATATGATCATTAGTCTTAATTTGTTGTTCTTATGCAAAGCGGCTATAATAATCGCGCAACCTGCGACAATGCAACAACGATTTTCTATTTTTTTTTATTTTTTCTAAACGACGATGACTTATTTCACTTGACAAATTTATTTATTAAACTTGAATTCGTGACAGTAATGATAATTAATGAGTGGATAATAACTAATACGATGTCTAAATGCATCATAAATATGTTATACCAAATATTTTTATTTGCGATATAACATCTCAACAGTTTAAAAAATAAAAATAAATTAATATCTACTTCATGACTTATAATTTGTAGCTCAACCAGTGAAGTTGTATAGATATTTGAATAATCATACACATTTTATGTATGTACTATACACAACAGCATTGTATATTCTAAGTATTTTCCGTACAATACTTATATTCATAGTGATATCGATACTATACTATGTATATTCATGTTTTTCCCTATAAAATAAAATTTTCCTATTAACTTTTCCGGTGATAAATAAATTAAAAGTGAAATAACTACAACATGTTTATATCAGTAAAATAATTAAAATCTCATAAAATCGATAGTTGGATTTAAATGATATTTTCAAATTTAGATTTTTAATAAAATTAAAAGTCGAAGGAACTTATCAAATGAAACATACGAGTATACCTACCCGTATTAATATTATTCGAAGAGGACTATAAAAAGGACTACCCACACGTTCGCTTGATTTAAAAACCCATTTATATCTAATAGTGATGGGAATTATATTCATATTCTACGTCTAAGCATAGTAGAATCAGTATATTATTGTGTATTTGACATTGACATAAAAGCACATGAACTGCACATTGTTGAAAAAGGATAAATCAAGAGTTTTTGTTTACGGTCCGCGCATTTCAGTCGTTCTCGACAGTATCATTAATATCGAAAAGTTGCTACATACTCGTACTCCACGTACTTTTTCTCGATACTTTAGTTTTGTTTTTACTACGGAAGGTACTACGGAATCGAAAGTAAATATTAAATTGAAAACCCCGTTTAGAGATTGGACGAGTGTTAATTGGTTTCGGTCGTGTATTGTTGTTCAAATTTTAATTATTCTTCGTAAAATTTGTTGAACGATAAAACACAAAAAAAAATACTACAACCCATCCAATGTATATAACAAAGTTTGTTCTCGAAATGTGTATTACAGCCGGAATCAGCGAAGAAGATATTGAATATCTCCAGTCGATGGAAAATATCGATCCGGAAGTCAAACCTGGTTTGTTCCAAGGAGACATGGCGTTAAATAACGAGGTACGCACTGCGGTTTATATTATACTATAATAATTATCTACTCGTACGTTGACTTGCATTCATTTTTTTTTTTCTAACAGTATTTCGATTACTGGCGTGTGGGATTGCGATGGGACGTTTTCCCTGAAAAACTTTGGCTCAACCGCACTGTGCCGTATTTGATAAGTCCGCTCTACGGTAAGAACTATTACCTATGTGTAAACAGGTAGAATCCACGGCAGACACATCGGTAGAAAAACAGTTATTCCGCCGAAGCTTATTAATATTGTTATTTGTTTTTCTTCTTGTTCTAACCCGACCGGTTTGACATGTTATCCCTCAGAAACCGAACACCGCATTCTCATATACCAAGCAATCAGGACGATCAACTTCATGACTTGCATCAAATTCGTACCGTGGACCGGCAGAGAGCAGGATTATTTGATGATATGGCCGGTGAAATATCCCTCTGGGTACGTGTGTTTTACATTTCAGCATATAAGTCTACTCGTCCGGGTCAGTACAGTTAACGCGTATTATACGTACCTATGTATATGTGTAGTGTACACAGTAATACTCACTTCTGTTCCATCGGCGCACGTAACCGTGTATAACCACCAGCGTCAGCGGAAGGTTTTTCGGGGCTCGGGGCAGGTTTTTTCACGGGACCCTAGAATTTTTTTTCGGGAAGCCAAAAATGTTTTCTCTTGCAGACCAAAATACTTTTATGACGTATTTTTTAAACAGAAAAATAAAATTAAATAAATATTGGTAAATGGTTAGTACTCCTAAATTAATATGTGAATAAATAGTTCATACGTACAGAAACAAATAAATGAACGCGTAGCCTGTAGTATTATTTAAATGTGTAATGTACGACCGGTTTTGAATTAAAAATTCATCATTAGGTACATACCTACAAAGTAAATAAAATGGCAACTGTATTTTTTCATATTCAGTCTTATTGACTTTGTATATACTTGATGATAAATTTTTAATTCAAACCGGTCGTACATTAAAAATACTCCAGCTTACGCATTCATTTATTTATTTATTTCTATATTTTTTTGTTTTATAAAACTTATTTAAAAACAGTTTTTCTTAGATATTTTATCATTAAAGCATTAAAAATATGTCATATAATATTGTTTATTAATTTATTATTATTATACTATTTATAATACAATTTGATTACGAAACATAATACTGAAGTTAAAGATTTTAATATACCATGTACCATACACATTTTCACATGACAAGGGACACTTGTTATTTCATTTTAAAAACAAAATTTATAGGCTTAAAAATTATTAAATTCCTTGAAATGCGCGGTGTCCCTAAAACACAGCTGCCTTTTTGCTTTGCCCTTCCGCCGGCGCTGAAAGCGATAAAGAAGTTAAGAACTACCTTCGAAGGTCGCAGTTGAATAATAGAGAGTTAATTCGATTTAATACTCAATCATCTGAAATTATTGGTGTGTGTGTGTGTATAATGACCCCAAATAACTTCGTAACACGTATACAATATAAATCTCAATATATTACAATATTGTTTAAATCCCAAACTCATAGGTACCTACTTAACTATCTGTATCACTGTATTACATTGTTTACAATATAACCAAATAAATACTTCATCTATAATTATACTTTTGACGCTACTCTTAATAATATTGCGGCAAAAGTGATTTTTTTTCTCAGATTTTTCAATAGTTTTTTAATTTGTTATTTTGAGCTTTTTATATGCAGCATAGTGATTTTCCCTATTGTATTATGAGTTAGCTATTTAAATACATCGGTATGAAATTTTATTTCGAAATATTCGGTTGAAAAAACTTTATATTTTGTATTGGATTTATTTCCTTCGATTTTCTCCTAAACACGAACCGTAACTCAACCGATACACAACTCTATTATTTATAATTGTATATAAATTATACATAATAGTTAGCCGTTTGCTGTACAAAACTTTTTTCACAAATATTATTACATTGTCACTTTTAAACTACAGGTGTTGGTCTTATGTCGGTCGTTTCGGAGGGCCGCAGGTTGTTTCATTGCAGCCCCCGGATGACACTGGTTCCAATTGCCTGGGCACTGACGGGCGACCTATTCATGAGTTGTTGCACGCTCTGGGAATTTTTCACGAGCAGTCTAGAGCCGACAGGGACAAATTCGTCAAAATAAATATCGATAACATTATACCACGTACGTCATTCGAATTAGCATTAATATTACTATTGTCACGTTTTGCATAGTTAAGTTTAATGTTCTTACATTCATTTCAGAATATCGATCGAATTTCGATAAACAAAGTTTGAAAAATACCACGTATCAATTTGAATACGATTACGACAGTGTTATGCACTACGGCAAAAACTTTTTCAGGTATGCAAAAAAATTTGGTATTTCGGTTCTGTTTTAAGTAAATATAAAACTAGTGGTTAGGTATATTTACCCGACACCGCAAATACATTAAAACACAATGCAATTTACGATGTGTATTATCAAACACGTACCTACTACTACTAAAATCATTAGCGCAACTCAGGGATTGCAGATTTCAAATTTTTTGTATCCTATAAGTATGCAAGAATATGTACAAACTAAAAATTATCTCAAAACCAATTGTATAATTGATACAGTACATAAAATAATTTTTATTACAACAGCAATAGATAAAAAAATAATCTCTTTAATCTCAATTTATTATACTTCAACAATTATTTTGAATTAAATATAGTTTTTATTTATTTTATTAAACATTTTATTGCACTTTTTGTAAATATATGCTAATTTAAAGTACTTATTGTGTGAATCAAAATTTCCACTAATAATTATCTATCTATATCGGAAGGGTTACAGTTCCCTCACATTATTTCAGACCTAGTTCCATCGATGGCTATTATGTAACTTAATCATTGCTTATAAGTACTTTGATTAACATAAATAATAGTTACTAAAGCCAAATTTAGATAAAATTTAATAACTCCACAAATTATAATTATTATTATGTTATTTTAATTATTTTGTGCTATGCATTTTACAGCATTGGCAAAGGAAAGCAAACCATTGTTCCAAAGTATGAAGGTGCAACAATTGGTCAGCGCAAAATGATGAGCAAAACGGACTGTTTAAAACTCAATGATCTATATGGATGTCTTGGAAAGCCACCTAATTACAATTATAAGTATTATACATTATGTAATTATATGGGCCTTTAGATTGGATTTGTATAGTTTATCTTAACAATAAAAATAATTTAAGTGTATATTAAGAAAAATAAAAAATTGTTTATTTTATGGTATTTTATTTATTGTAATTCTAAAAACTAATTCAACACAGAAAATGTAAAACACTTAACTATTAGTTATGGCATATTAATTATACCATGTTATTAACTAAATATTGTTGACTAGAGTTTGAAAAACCTTGAAAATTTGCTCATAAAATGTTAGATGCATCGCTGTAACAAAACCTGCTTTCATCAAAGATGGAGACAAACCTTTGAAGAGACCAAAAATAGTTTCATCTTTGACTGTACTACGAATACAGTCCAATAAGCCGCTACACACAAATTTCTGAAAATAAGAAGTAATAAATTAAACAGGAAATACAACAATGTTAGTGAACACTTAATAAACAATAACTATTTTTGCTTACTTTGCCGAAACCCTCTCTAAATTGAATAAAATCTTGTAACTGCAATCGTTTTTTTGCTACGTCTAGTGGATACACAAGTGTTTTCGACACTATTCCCGACATAAATCCAGAACCAAATTGTTTAACACTATTTAGATAGTGATCGTTAAAAGCTATTCAAAAAATGAATCTTATATTTTCAATGAACAAATTTAAGTATATACTAAAATAAGTGCATTTGCAATATCTGCAATTATTGTGTACAGAACATTACATACTATTATTAGTACTAGTATTTGTTGAAATACATTTTGAAAATGAATTGTAGAACATAAAAATTAGTCCGCCTTGTAGAGAGTTTTGTAGTATAGTAGGTGATATTCCTCTATAGTATGCTGATAACCCTTCAGTCTTATATATTGATAAGGCCACATCTTTCATATTTATATATATCTATAACATAACAATTAATAATTTCATTCTTTCATTTTATTCTTAATGAAAATTACTATGAATAAATAAACATACCAGGAGTCTACTACTAGATAATTTAGATTAACTAAGGCATTCTGTTGTATTCAAATCTACATTTTTTATGTATTAATTAGAAATATTTAAAATATAAAAAATTCTATTGAATTTATGAAATTTATTTACAATTAATTGACTAATACTTTTAATTTTGATCCAACAAGCAAAAAAAAAAAAATTTTCATATGTTCACATTACACATGGATTACCTGATTAGATTTTTGAGCAACTAAACGAGTACGTATTACATCAAATGGATAAGATGTTAGAGTAGCTGTTGTTGAAGATAGACAGCCACACAAGAAATGAACACCAGATGTCTGGTTTAATCTTTTTTTATTTGTCGATAAATAAGCCAGAGATTTTTGAAACACTAGAAACTAAAAATGTTATTTAAATATTAAACTGTGAAAAAATATATCATAAAAAAACAATTGTAAATACTTAGACTTAAACATAACACTGTTTTATTTACTTACATAAGGATGGATATACAATATGTAAATACACCATTATACTATAACAAGACAATTATTAATAAAACTGTATGACTGTAAAGATTTTTTTACTTAAAGTTAAAACTATAACACAAATAACTCCATGAAAATCACTGTAAAATATATTTTGAACAATGACATTTTACACAGTTTAAGAATATGATTTAATTGATTGCACTATATATCAATTAAATTATAACTCCTATATATCCATGTATAATGACTTTTCATTTAAACTACTCATAAATATTTCAAGGTGTTCAATAAAGGAAGACAATAGTAAGATAATAGTTTATCGTGGAAATAAAAAATAAATTTTTATTTTTTATGTTTAATCAAGTGAGATTTTGTCAGTATTTAAAAAAAAAATCAGTAACTGCATTCCAAGAAAATAAATTAAAAAAATACTAAACATTAAATCCTGTTATCACTATGATAATTTGTTTAGTAGTATAATATTTATTCATCACTATTATAATAATGTACCTATAAATAAAATTTAGTCAATAAATCTTAATTAAAAACAATTTTTCGTTTTAAATATTAGAAAACAATAAATATACAAAAATACAAGCTTAAATATTAATTACTTGAGTTAATCCATAAGTAATTGATAAAAATTGTGCTGGAATATGACCTTTCCATAATGCTTTAATTCCTTCTTCTTTACGTATAAGACAAATTGATTGGTAAAAAGACTGATATTTGGAGATATTTGACTTTTTTGATAACGGTTCCACTTGAAGCTAATATAAAATGATCACTTATTAAAAATATAATATAATAATAAAATATAAAAGTTGTAAAAAGTTGTTGATGCCTATCACAAATTATGTATGTTTATCAGAAGGATAATTGGCAAGATAAGGCTATTTTAAAGATTTTCGATTATTTAACTATGTTATAGAAAACATTTATAAATTTATATTTCTATACAGTTATACTCTAGTGAACGATTTGTGAATATTTTTATTTTAATTTTTGACTAAATATTACTAAGAACTATTTATTTAATAATAATTTTTTATAATATATTCTGTGTACATAATAAATCTTATATGAGCCACTTAATCACCTGAAATCGAATTTTTATGACATCTAATGGTTGGCTAACTAAACGAGTAATAGCTCCACTGCACGCTCCTGCAGTACTATGTAAAAGCCCTGTTTTTTGTTGATTAGCATTTTCACTGTCAGACGTCATCAAAAGAGTTTTCGAGTACAACCAACTAAGTGTAAAAATGGGTATTAGTAATTTAAAAATAAAAGTTATTACAAAAACTTATCTAAAATGAAACAACTACACAAGACGATAAAACAAAATAAATATATATTAATACAATTTCATTAGGTTCAATAATTACATTATATAGAATACTAAGTAGTATTGATTGAGATATTAATCATTATGTAAATACTACAGACTATTTATTAAATTTTAAATAATGATCTGTTGTTGAACATTATAAGTCCAATTTTAGCATTTAAATAAGCGTTGTCTCGTGTTAATCCATTATGATCGATACAAAACCATCACAATATCAAGCAACTATTAATTAAATGTAATGTTTGATTTTTAAAATGTTCAAATTAATTTGCTTGTTGTAACAATCAACATACAGGTGTCTATTCAAATATTCTGAACCGATTTCCTGCTACTTGTTTTTTTTTTTTTTGGGGGGGTTTATTGGGCCTTTAAGACCATCCTATACTACTTGTACTATACTATACTACTATACTATATATACTATATGTACTATACTACTATGCTATTTGTTTAGAAAACACTTAACATAACAATAAATCGCACCAAACTCAATAACTCTACTACACAGTATCGAAACGATTACCGAGATCACAACTTGAAGAGAATACGAAATTCGATTATAAATGTCATTAATCTGGTGCGTTTCAAACTTAGACCATCAATCATAATGAATAATAAAGCAGAGGATATTCACTTGATGGTATTGATAACAATGGTAACGGATCGATAGTCGGCGACCATCGATTCATGTTAATGAAATGTAAATCGATGAAGATCGTTGGTCCATAATAGGCCAGACTACGACTCGTCGTGTGCTTGATTGAAAAATCATATTAATTAATAAAAAAGTAGCTTCTAGCTTTCATGATCCTATGAATTGGTGCCGCGGTTAAACACTATTTATCCGCAAACAAAAATAATAAAACAATATGATAACAAATTCGGTCGACGATAAGAAATGTCCATATGATAATAAATATAACTGTAGTAACAATTAACCAATCATTCAGTGCACTTGAAGTTAAAGTTGTTATATAACATATTTCATCATATTAAATATCATAGTACTATATCATAATAATATATAATATTATTGTAATTAAATAATATAACAATATATTTATTAAAAATATCCGAAAAAAGTGGTCTGATGATATGACAACGAAATTTGTAAATATATACTCGACATTAGAAGTTTTGTAGTAACATATTCGATGCATCAAACTTATTTCGTTTAAAAACCCTTTATCGAAACCAACAAGAAATGGGTAAACGTAAAAAAATTAAATATATATATATTTTATGTTAATACTAGTATGTTAACTTAATAGTTTTAATAATAATACAATATGCCCTTAGTTATGAGGGAAGGGAAAGTGAAATATTTTTAATTTCTCACTCCTCTGGTTTTTTTCATTACTACAAAAAAGATATATAGAGTAAATTTGGTGAAGATTAATTACCCTCTTCACGAATCACAAGAGGGTTGAATATTGCCAAACAGGGTAGTTTTAGGTTTTTTTAATTTAATTCGAAATATATTACATTAAGCATAAAATTGTATAGAACCTAAATTGTATGATCAAATACTGTCTATAAAAAATATAATAAATTTCTGGTTAATCCATTATTTTCTATGAAAAATATTTGGAAAATTATATTAAATAGATAAGTAACACAATATACTATTATAATATTATTGAAAAGTCATATAAAGTAATTTTAAGGTGTAAAATAATGATTATATTCTTACTTTATAAAGTGACTGACCAGTTGATGAAAAAAATTACACAATATGAAAATGTAGTGTCCATTCCATGAAATTGTATGCAGTTGATGAAATAATTTTATATTTCACGAAGTGTAAAAAAATGGGTTTCCATTTCGTGAAATTGATAATTTCACTAAATGGATGCAATATATATGTATATGTATAAATAAATAATTTTGTTTTGAAAATAATTTTTATAATTAATTTCAATACTTACACTAACTTTTTTAATAAAGATATTAAGGGCGCCAAAACATGGTTTCGCCCGAGGCGCCAATACTTTTAGTGCTTCTAGAATACTTCTGTGTCTACAATTTTTTATATTGAGCATTATATAAGTACAAGACGAGTGTTTATAAAATAGAAGTAATTTTTTACTAATTATATTCAATATGAACTATCATAATTTTTATTGTTAATTAATATTTGTAATTTACAGATTACAAATTTTACAAGTATTGTAGTATTAGAAATAACCAGGTAGTCAGATTAAAGATCCGATATTTTAAAATATTTTTTTGTTTATTATATACACACCCATGAAAGTAAAAATGTGTTTTCCATAATTCAAGCTAGGATAGAATACCATTTTTTCAGTCTAAATATTTTTATAAACAGCGTTATTAGATAAAAATGAATTTGGGGATGCCCGTAATTGTCACAATTAAGCTTGATCGTTTTAATTAATGATAATAGATTGTTATTATCATGATGACAACATATCATACAGATTGGTATCCAAATATTTTCCAAATATTATATTTACTCGTATTTGTTGAATACTTTACCTTTTTCTCAAGTACTCAAATTTTGAACTTGACTCGAAATCAAAAAAACAATACTCGCCCAACTCTTCTTATAACTAATAAATTAACTATCATTCTCTGGAGAGTTCTAACAACGGATAGTCTCCCTCATCAAGTCATTCTGCTACTGTTAATATTATTATGGTACCAAGTCCTTATATTTACTTTTAGTTTTTTTCTAATACAGATTGTAAGTTTTTTACCATAAAAAATAAAATATCGTTACACACATACACCAGTACACCAAAAACGTATAATAAATTCATAAAATTATATATTTATGCGTAGGTATCATTTACTATCATCGAATATATACTCTATATAACACTCTACAAGTAGTAGTGATCAACATTTATTAATTCGCCGTGATGTATTAATTTAAAATTCTCCTGTCCAAAGTCCTAGCGACTTATCAGTGGACAAATAAATCATTAGGTTAGCAACTACAAGTTTAAAATTAATAAATAATAATAACTAATTCTCATTATATTCATATCATTAATTTCTATTTGTTAATATTCACCAATAACATTGAATCACATTTTTTGTGTCCACAATTCAAATTATATTCATTGTGGACGTAAAATAAAATAATAAATAAAATCATAAGTAGATATCTAGAGTTATTCTTACAAATATTTATTTCACATAAATGATTTTTTATAGCAATCAAATACAATACAAATACATATATTAGTAATTTAGATAATATTATATAATTATATAAATAATTCTAAATTTAATATTGGTTAACTTGGTTACATAAATAGTTACATATTTGACTTGACATGAGATCACTATAAATTATACAGTAAAATGTTGAGTTAGTTGCGGTTGAATCATAATATTTACTATGAATATTGAATATTGTCAATAGTACAAACTGTATAAAAATAATGTATAATTATAACTTTTGATTGTCGCTATAATTCTAATGAAGTATAGATATACTCTCAATGATTTTGTTAATCAAATTTATTTAACATTTTAATATTTTTAAGGCTAATCACATAGTAAGAGACAATTGTTGTATAATAAGACTAATATACCAGTTATGGTACAGTTTAAGTTAAATATAGGCTGAGCCGGACTAGGCAGGCAGGACATCGGGAGTTTCCCGGTGGGTCATTTGAATCGTTGGAAAGTTTTTTTTTTTTAAGTTTATTGGTTTAGGCTCATTTTGTCAACAGACATAGACACAATTTCTAATGTGATTACATTAGACACGGTCTAAAATTAAATTCAAGACATTTTAATTTTTAAAAATAATATAATAATAACATTAAGTATTCAAATTCTCAAAATAATATACAATCATTTTATAAAAAAATATATGCGTTTTTCAAGGTTCTTTTTATATCTTAGGTATATTTAAGTGGGCTGATTTTTTTTTTCTGATATAACTTTCTGTCCCAGTCCTGCCCTGAATATAGGTATAATTAAAATATGGAAACATAATACAAAATAATAAAGTTATATAAATATAAATATATAATAAATAATATAATTATAAATATATGTTTATTAAGTGAATATTATATTTAATATCTGTGTTGTTCTTTTTTTAATAAACTAATGATTTTTCAAATTATATCAAACCTAGAGTAATATACTTAACATAATGTTCTCATTAACAACATATATTGTACTTAATAAATATAGTCAATTAAGTAAATAGTTTTACCAATAGGAATATCAATATTAATTTGTGAACAAATGCATTTTTTTTCTTAGCACTTAAACTATTATTTTAGTTGAGATCAGCGGCGTAGCCAGGGGGAGGTTGATTAATTTTTTCAAGACTTTTGTAGCGACTTTTATGGATCATTAAAATCATTTTTAAATGTTATTAATATTTCAAAAGGGGGAGGGGGTGCAGCCCCCTAGCCCCACCCCTGGCTACGCCACTGGTTGAGATGCTATGTGATCATTTGAATGATATTTTCTTTTGTTAATATTGCAACTGTACAAAGATTAAATTGTATAAAATATTATTACAACATCATTATGTTAATAGAATAATATATTAAATAACAGGACATGGCAAATTAATTTAAATGGAATGATTTTTTTATTATTTACTGAAATATTTTAAATATATGTATGTAGGAACCCAGATATTTCATATATATGAATAATAATGTCAGTTAAAAAAAAATATTATATCTTCATTGTGTAACTTAAGTATTGTAATAAGTTTAATGTTTAATTCTATAAGAATATTATTTTAAACTTATGAATATTCAACTATGTAATAATGCCAAATTGTTTATGATTTTATAATATTGATTTGGAAGTATAACTAATAAATTCAATTAGTTTGAATATTAATGTCAAAATTTATGTCTTATACATTAACATCTTTATAAAAATCTAAATAAACTAAGATTTTTAAAAATATTTTTTTATACATTTTTACCTAAAACTGTGTTTTGAGTGATAATGCAACAAACTTTAAAGATTTTCCAATAAAGTGCAATTACACATTTCAGGGAACCAAAATAATTATAATTTTATTATAAGAACTTTATAATTTTTTTTTTATAAACACAAGTAAAATAAATTTTATTCTTGCAAATTTAAGTTCATTCTATGTATTTTAAATTAAAATTAAGTTAATAACTCATTAATATAATGCACATTTAAATTGCTTTAAAATATAAAATTAATAAAAAATCAACAGAAACAATCAGATAAAAATAAATTGTCACAGCCATATTTTTTCCTCATTATTTTTCTTAACAATAATTTACTAAATCAAAATGTAATATTTTTATTTATAAATATTTTAATTGTGGGAGGCACGAGTTCCATTCATATAACTTATCCACCTTTTAGCTGTAGTATGTATAACTGTTGCATTGTCCAGAGTTTCCAACAACAAAAGCTGATTAATATGTGTAGCGTGGTAATCCCACCGAGCAATATTTGGAGCTATGTCAAGTGTTACGTGTCTAAGATCATATGCTGATCTTGAACCCATATCATATAATGGTAACATCTTTTTCAAAGATGTCATGCCTTGTTTCCATAGCAAATAAGCTTCTTGCGAAACCTTGAAAATGTTTCAACAATTATTATAGGTCCTATACCATTATTGATAATTTTTAATAGTGTTTATTTCTAAAATATTGCATAAAACCAATAAAATTAATAGTTTTATATTACCTGTGAATTGTTTGGAGCTAATGAAAACAAATCATATAATCCAATTAAAGAATACATAAAACCATTTAAAATAAAAATTGGTGGAACTGTTGGATATTCTTCATACCATGGATAAAGGTTCATAAATTCAGATAAGACACCACCATTTTTACTGAGGATCTTAAATGGTTTTAAAGCAGCATGTGCTGTTTTTAAATATAATTCATTTCCTCCGGAATGGAAAAATGCTCTTGAAAGCAATGAGATTGCTTGTCCTTGGCCCATGGCTGATAACCTAAAGAATAAATTAAAAACTTTGAGTTAAATTTAGACACATTTTTATAATTTATTAATGATTCAAAATTAAATAATACATAACTTATAAAATGTAATATAAGAATTATAAAAATGAATTTAATGTAAATTTATAATACGAATAAATATTTGTATTTAATCAACAAGCACATAATACGATCTTACCATCCTGGCTTTAATGGTTTAATAACAGGAGATATTTTACGGGTAACAGGATTACGCCAGCCTCCTGATTCTTTATCTTGATGCTTAATGAACCAATGCACTGCGGAATAAAATTGACTAATGTGATCACTTGAACTGAGTGTTAAGTTGTCTAGGTATCCCACTCCATATAATTTAAAATCACATAACTACAAAAAAAATAATGAATAATAAACATTCAGACTAAATATTTTTATTAATAATACAATTTTAGATTGGGGAGCCAAAATACTAATTTCAAAAAATTGAGCATATAATTATTTTAAAAATTAGATGTTGAACATAATTTGTATAAAAGAAAGGATATTTTAGCAATATTTCAATGGTTTTCTATAAAATAATAATAATATATAATTATATCATAATATTTACCTTATATTTTGATCGAAACATCTTTGTTGTTGTTTTTTTTAATACATGTAAGCCTTTTTGTAAATCAATTAATAAATTTCTTGCTAATTTTTTCCATTTAAAATTATCATTGCAGTGCATTCCATGATATATATTATGACCCTACATACAATAATAGTTGTAATGTAGTTAATGTAATGCAGTGTAGTAAGAATAGTAAGGATAGTAGATAGTAAGAATAGTAGTAGAATACTAAGGATACATATAACCCTCACAAATTATAATAAACTTGAAAAAAATTAAAACAATGCATAATTAAATTTTACTTTTGCAGTTATAAGTGACCGTGAACATGTGTAATGGAGTTTCCATATTTCTTCTGGGTCCTTTATTTCTTTTAAAATAATAACAACACTACTACTTTTTGATAAAGATAAAGCTATATCAAAACTAATAAAGAAATCTTCTTTGTTATCAATTTTTAATGAGATTCCTCCATCTAAATAAAATAATAATTTATAAAATATAATTAGTACATATATAAACTTATTAAAATTTAAGTAATTTTTCGTTGATTAACATATATTCATTAATTTTACCTGAACTAAAAAAATCTATAACATTGCTATTGACTTGAGTGTTGAATACAATTTGAATCTTTGATGCATCAGTAACTTTCCAATGAGGATTTAACTGACCGCTTTCTAAGACTCTTACTTTTGGTGATGGTAAAGTAAGATATTTACTATAATGAGATAACCCAAACTGGGCTATTTGTGTAGGGTAATAATAACCATGTGGATTCCATTGATTTGAAACTGGGACTCCTAATATAATAAAATATCATATTTGTTATAAAAATAACATAAAAGAAAATTTAATGAATTTTTTTTTATACACTAAAGCCATATTATAATAAATACATAACAAATATTTAATGCATAACATACATTTAATCACAATTAAATAATTTATCAGTTCCGTAAAGTTGAATTTTAATATTTATAAATTTATAATGAATATTAACTGCAATCTAACCTTCAGATGCACTAACACACTTCACACGATCTCTTTCTTCTACTTTGTAATTTTGAAAGTTTGTAAATACACCTTTTGAATTATACTTTCCATTTTGATGATAAATTTTAGAATAGCTATGTGACCAATGAAATGATTTTTTATTGTCAATTTCAATAATTTTCCCATAAATCTAAATAAAAATTAATATAATACATTTTTTTTATACAAATAAATAATATAAAACAAACCTCAAAATAATTTTTTAAAAATGAAAAAGGAATATAAACTATGCTATTTTTTAAAAGGCAATCCACTTTATTGTTATTTCCATTAATAAAACAATCTATTGGTATAACATCTTGAACATTTTGAAGTAAAGCCTGAAAATAATAAAACCCATCGTAAAATATATGTTCACTTATCTATCAATAAATTTAACACCAAACCTAATAATTTTATTTATAATAATATTTATAATTTTATAATACATTAATACTTATACTTTACCTGTGTACCTATTCTATTTATACAATTCCCATACTAAATTTAATTTGAACAATCAATATTGTTTCATAATAGTTTTTACAAAAAATATTGAATTAAATAATTTTTCTTTAATTCTAGAAATGTTTAAAAACTGTCATTTACGGAGAATTTTCTTACATCTAATATATTTTTTTTATACAAATATTTGTATATATATATATATATATATATATATATATATGCTTGAAAAATATTTTTTTCGTGATAAAATAAATATAAAATAACAATTTATTTATTAAAATTTTTTCTACACACTAACTTACTAAATATTTTTATAAATATACAAACAACTTTACTTCAAAAACAATTATTTATTACTTACTTCGAAGTTTGGTTTTTCATTGTTCGATAATGTACTGAAATTTGAATTTGAGCAATTTGACCAAAATGTCACCATACATACTAAAATTAAAGTTGAAAAAACCAAAAAAAATGTTCTTACATTTAATCTCATTTTGGTTTAATAATCATTGGACATGTATGTAATGTAATACTGAAAATAAATAAATATATGTTATTTAAGAATTGAAGCGTTTGGCCGAACAACAGGACATGTGCCCAGGGGTACCATTTTACAAAAGAAGCATTTAAAATATTACGTAACATGTATCACATTGTTCTATGAATCAAGTTTATTCCTTAAGTCTATTCTTAAATTAAATTTCAATGTGATAGGTATCATATAGGGAGATAGACCACTTTCAGAAGAAAATAAAAAGGGTTGAAATACATGAATTACTAGCTACAAAAGTACAGAAAAAATGAACATTAATTTATATTATGTGGTTGTAATAATTGTATAAAAATAAATTATTTGTATATGCATTATTATAGGTGTTATATTGTATTATTAAATGTATTTTTTTGTAATATTATAAAATCACTTATTTTTTAGAAAAATTTTAAATCCTTTAAAACAAAGAAATTTTAAAATAAGCCATTGGGTATTACATTCATTAAATTATATGTATATCACGATATTCCATTGAAAAATGCAACATTGCCAAAACTGGCGCTTATCCTGTTGTTCGGCCAAACTCTACAATTACAGATTTATATTGAAAATCTAAATCGTACTAAAAATGTAAAGCATTATATAACATTATTATTAATTAATGAATGTTTAACCACATATTAATTTACTGTCACTTTAATTTTTATAGTTTATAATTTATTACAATGAAATGTATAACTGTACCTATATAATCAAAAATAATTTAAAATAATTCACCAAAAGTAATATACAGAAATATGTTAGTATGTATAATAATTATACACAATACAATAATAGTGAAATGATAAATTTTTATCTTATCATAACAATGCCAATACCTTTTGTTTAGTCCCATTATCATACAAATATTTCTGACAGTCGTATATTTGCATTTACTACAAGAAGTTATAATTAAAAAATTATTCAATTGGTTAATTGAATAAAAATTTATTCTTTATTCATTTATTTTTCATTTTATTATTATAGATTATTTTTATTCATTATTCAACAAGTTATTCTAGATTTTTTTTATTCATTATTCATTATTCTTCATAGTTGTTTTTATCTCAAATGATTCTTTGATAATTTAAAATTCTAATTTTATTGAAAATTGAAACCGGTATTTTTTTTAAATTTTTTTATTGTTATATTATATTATATTATACTATTGAAAATATCAAAACCAAAAATTATAAATAATATTTTTATCTTTGAGTGGCTAATCTAACTGGTTTAGCCTAAGATCATATAGTATATGATCTAAGGATATAGTACTTGATATAGACATGTTAATTACTCATACATAGGATTTTACTGATTTAAAAACATTTTTGTAATTAATTTAAAATAAAGTCTGACATAATTTGATTTAGCCATATAATAGGTGCTGAAATTTTATTTTGTATAGTATTTACTATAATTATTTTTGTCATGTTTATTATATTTTTATCTTAATTTTGTTACATGAAAATTATTCACTATTTATTTCATTTATTTACTCAGAATAATCAATTTATTTACAAGTTGTATTATTATTCAGAATGATTTTTATTTTTTATTCTCAATTAAAACAATTCAAAATAAAATTTAATTCTTAATTCACAAAATAATTAGTTATTCATGATTTTCTTTTTTATTCATCATTTTGATTTATTTTTACCACTACTCTGTTGTGTATGTACATTAAAGTTATATTTTTAATTACTACAAAAGTATAAAATGTCCAAAAATAAAAAATTTAGAAAATATTTTATCGAATATTTAAAATTTGGTGTGATTTTATCTCAAACACAAAAAATTACCCTTGTACCTTATTTGTGAAAAAATATTCAGATAAAACTAAAATGTTTTATATTTTCAAGACTTAAAGAATAAATTTTAAAAACAAAAAAACAGTAAGTGGAGATAAAATAAATTTAAATCACAAAAAAGGCCTAACTGCATCTATTTTTCTTTTTATAGAAAGTCTCTTTTAACAGCAAAATGTAGAAAATCACACACTATTGCTGAAACACTTATTTTACCTGCTGTGGAAGAAATATTAACTTCAATGGTAAGCTTAAATTTTATCTTATCATCCCAGAAAATCGATGAAATAGCATATAATGTTGAAATAAAATTATGTGATATTTTAAAAATTACAAAATTTTCACCACAACTTGACAATTACACTTTAAAATAAAATAATGTTTTGTTACTTGTATACATATGTTATGATAGCATCGACAGAAAAATAATGGAAGAACTATTATTTACAAAATAATTAATTATGGATACCAAAAGGTTAACAATATTTAAAGTAATAGACAATGTTTTTGTAGAAAAGGTATTTCTGTTAAAATTGTATAGATTATATGATCAACGGAACATCTACAATGATTGACTGTCAACGTGGTTTTATTTCTCATTTAAAAAATGCAGTCTGCAGAGTTTTAACAATTCATAGTGTTATTCATTATCAATATTTAGTAGCCAAAAATAAATGTAGTAAATTACATGATTCTATGCAGTTTTTTATCGATACTATTAATAAAATCAAAGCTAAATTATTGAGTTATTGCTTGTTTCAACAATTATGCAATAACAATTATGAAAACTTTGAAGCCTTCTTTTACACACCAAAGTTAGGTGGCTTTCAAAAATAAATTGTTTGATAAACTTTTATAATTTATTTAAAACTGTACAAAAATGTCTACATTCACTTGATAAATAATTCTACGATGAATTAAAAAAGAAAAACGGATAGCCCATATCTATCAGATGTTTTTAAAAACTTAATGAAGTTAACAAAAATGTGCAAGGTGATAATATCTATTTTATTAAATCTAAGTCTATTATTAGTACATTAATTTTAAAATGAAGTCTTTTTAAAGAAAAATTAATCATCGAGAACTTTATCATTTTTTAAAATTATCAAGCTTAAAATAATTTTTAGATTCTAATACTACTAATAGAAATATACTATGCTCATCTTGAGTCCTTTAAATGTAATATACCCATGTTTAGGAGATATAAAAAATATCCAACCATAAATACAAAAAAAATTACTCAAAAGGAAGCACATTGAAGAAGCTTAAGTCGATTTTAATTATAATGAATATGATTTATTTTAGATCAAATAAAAAACTACACCCTCAACTTTAGAAAGAAGTGCAATTATTAAATAAGACTTTTCAGTCAACTTATGTAGACGAAAAAGGTTTTATCACAGTTCAACAACCACTAACTAAATCAAGAAGTCATTTATGAATGTCTAAAAGATTTAAGACTAATGCTGACATCCATTAAGCCATATATTATTTCATTAACAAAAAATCATTTATCTAAAAGCAGCCACTAGTCATAAAGTAAGTCACTAAGTAATCTTTCAGATTGTTTGGTTTTTTCTGTTTTAGCTCACTGATTTTACTGAAACTTGTTCCCATAAGTCAGGAGTGGCATATCTATGGCACGGGTGCCAAAAATAGCACGTTGACCAAATTTTAATGGCACGCGCAAAAAATTGAAATTATTAAAAATTGTGAAAAAAAAAAAATATACTATTTATAAAATGTTGATTGTAAGAAATTAAAATAAACAAATTGTATACTTTTTAAAAATGACAATATTCCTTATGCTTTCATATTTTTCGTCAACTTATGTTTGTGAAAGCTTATTTGCCATAACAAATTTAATTAAATCGAAGAGAAGAAACGTTTTGACCAATGAAACCATTTCTGCTTGTGTTTCTACTAATAATGACTAAAATTTGTTAAAAACAATGTAATAAATCTGTAATTTTGTATATAGTCTTAGAAAATATAATTTTCTTCGGACACGTGAACGATTTTCAAAAACTAAAAAAGAAAAATTTGGCATTTGAACTAAAAAAGGTTCACCATCCCTGCCATAAGTCATCAAATCCAATATTTCTTAGTTGTTAAATAGATATGATAATGTTTTCGATTTTTAATTGTGCTTGAATACACGTTATATATATCCAATATTCTAATGGGTGCCCAGCCCAGTCCCCGGGCACCCATGTATATGGCGCATATGTATGTATATATATATATCTTGCTCGTTATCGAACGTAATTACCTGTACGATTTGTTTTGTTGTCTGACGACAACGGCGATGGGCGGCGGTAACGGCGACGGCCTTAATTGAAACATTACCGAGTTGGTCGGTCAACCGGCAAAAGAGAATCGTTTCGCTGCGAAACACCGACCGATGTTATTACCGACGGTGTAGTCATTATTATTATCGTTATCGTCGACCAGGACGCTGTCGAAGTTATGCAATCATAAGACTATCAATCTGTTCATGAGATGTTGCACGACGGGTACGAGTCGTGTGGATGATGGTCGATGGTGAACGGATCAAGGGAAACGTAGTGGAGCTGATCGAAGAAGAAAACCGCGATGAGAATTACTTAACGATAAATTTTGATTACTATTGTGTTGCGTGCTTCACGGTGATAACGAGGTAAGACGTATGGACTGATAACGGACAGATAACGGCTGTTACGACGTCCGTCGGGAGGCTGAACCGTCCGGATGTTATATTTTTTGCTATGCTTAAACTTTATAGCACTAAAGAATTACTAAAATGAGCGCTGTGTTATGATCTATAAACTCTTAAATTAAACGCTATGATAGGCTCTGAAAACAAATAATTTATAATTAATTTAAATGTAAAAACATTTATTGAAAAAAATGTGGATCAATCGATCAGTAAATATTTCTAAAGATAGTAAAGTAGAAAAACCAAATTTCTAAATAGCGTATGTTGAACTTTTAATGTTCCAGCTTTTATTTATTTATTATATATATCAGTCGCGTAGGCCCAATAACAAAATATAATGCAATACCTATTTAAATTATAATACTTAAGACTAAATGACAAGTTGAACATAAAAAAAATAATTAAAAAATAACATACGAGATTATTAAAATCACTACCTATGTAGGTAACAAGGAAAATAACAATAAAAATAGTTACAAAAAAATATAAAATAAAAAATAGAAATTATTTAACAATAATATAAAATTTATGAAAAAAAATCAAAATGAGTAAAAACAGAGTTACCATTAAGCCACAGTCCTATAGATCAGGGGTTTAAAATACTGTGTCCCCTGAATGATAAATGTGTTTTATAACGTGTTTTTAGTTTTGATCAGTTGGAAAAAAAAATGTTTTTAAAAAAAAACAAATTTGTATTGTTGTTTTTTGAACCGTTTAAAACAGTAATAGGTAAAAACTTTAAAACAATTTAAAATATATTTAATATTTGATGTCGAAAAAAATCAATGTAGGCAATTAAAAATTTAAATTGACTTAATAATAAACATATTATAACTTACGGCTATTCAGCTCATTTATTAAATTTATTCATACATGACCTAAAAGCTGTAGGTGTAAGGAGTCATATAAAATTAATCTTTAAATATTTTAAAAAAACACATTTCTTTTCTGCCAAATACAAACTTGAAGGAGAGAAGTCTCTAATTCTTCCTCAAGGTGGAATACTTTTTCAGACACGATTCAGTGTTATTTGTATAAAGTCTGTAATGAGAATCGGACTGCATGCAATACTATATACCTATTCTGAGGTTAAAGATACAGAAATGAAAACAATTGCTAAAGAATATCTTGTGAAATTAAAAAAAAATAAGTATAACATTAGACTAAGTTCAGGCAGATAAATGTACTTTAAGTGAAGCAACTCATTTATGGTTAGAATTAAAACAGTTTTTTGAACTTGAAGTTTGCAATAATTCAATGACTAAAAAAATTGAAAAAAGATTTGATACGGCAGTGATAGAATACCATTTACTAATTAATTTATATTTTGGACCCTAAATATAGAGGGGAAAAAAATTAATTCTGATCAAATGGATTCCACTTTAAATTTTATAAATTCATATCATCAAGAAATTATGTTAGAAATAATAATATATCAAGCTGAAGCATATCCTTTTAGAAATGATATTTTTAAAGAACAATCAGTTAAGTTAAACCTTCAACTTGGTGGTTATCATAAAAAAAAATATTTCTTCAGAAATGCTATCACTAGTAACAAAATTATTTACTGCTAGTGCTTCTTCAGTTGTAGTTGAACGCATATTTATTTCGTATGGTCTTGTTCATTCAAAATTAAGAAACAGGTTAGGAATTGAAAAATCTTCAAAATTAGTTTCCATTTTTAAATCACTAACAAAGATATCACTTATGATTAAATAATAATTATTAATATGTTAAATAAGTATACTATGTTATTTATATATAAATATATGTATTATATACCCATGATCAAGTTTATAATAATTTTGATTTCGTTGATTAAGTAATAAAAGTTATTATAAAAGTTATTATACAAATTATATATAAAAGTTAAAGTAAATAAAGTTTTTTATATAATTTTCAAAGACTGAAAACTGAAAAGCAATAATTTATGTTATTTACTAAATAGTTAATTTTTAATTTAGTTTTTTTTTTATTTACAATTTTTTATAATTAAGTTGGTAAAAATATACACTATAAAATGGTTATTACAAATTTTAATTTATAATACCTTTTTGGACATTTTAAAGATTTATTTTTTCCTTTTCTGCTAGAAATTTCTTGAAAAAATAAACATCAGGTTGTTTCACTGATCGAATAAAATCATTAAATATAAATGAATTCGAATTTCGAATTACGAATATAATATGTGGACCGAATAAAATATACATTTTTAATAAAATTAAAATTCTGCTATAATTTTTTTTTTTTTTTTTTAAGCACTAGTTTTTATTTTGTTTTATTCGATTGATTTAAACATGAATATAAACTATAATATATATAACATATATATAATACCAAAAGAACGGATTGCAGTTTGTTTGAGGTAATTACAGATATAAATATTATTGAATATAATACAAACTGATTTATTTTTAACATAAAAAAAATATATATATATTAAAGTTTACAATATTAATATTTATTAAATAATTTTAAAAATGTTCAATTACATTAATTTAATTATATTTTTAAAAATATGCAGTAAAGTTTTGGTTTTGATTGCTTTATAAATCAATGAAAGGTGAAGTTTCTGGAGTAGAAGGATCGTTCGATGAAGAAAGGGCTGCAGAGGAGGATTGTTCAGAGCACAATTGAGTATAATACGTTGAAATAGGAAGTTGCTCCACAAATTGTTCCTGGTCCATAATTACTTTTAGCTCATAGTTTTGAACGGAAGCAAATATCTCAGATTTAGCGTAATGCCAGTAGCATGGTGTTAATTTTTTCAAAACTGGAGCTATACTAGATAAAAATGCATCGACAGGGTGTTGTGGTTCACAGTTTCGAGAATATTCTTCATTTGTAACTTTGTCATCAATGCTTGACATTGTGCCTCTCTTATCAAAGAATTTCGTAATAAAACTCAACTGTTTGTACTTCTTTAATATTTTTGCCTTTTTATCACTCACAGTTTGATTTTTTTTCACATATCTTCTGTAGCTGTCTTTTATACTTGCCCACCTAGTTTTAGCCGAAGGCCCTGACAAAAATAAAATGCTACATATAAAACATTTACATTCGCATAATTTATTCACCTAACATATACCTAATATTATGTACAATATTAGAAAATTAAAATTAAAACTATTGCTGAAAAACTCATTATCGTACACCTACATTATATTATAATAATAAACAGTTAAATATTTATAAAATTAAAATAGTAGTTATACGTTTTACAAAAAAGTTAAAATTGTGAATTTTTAAACATTTTAATTTAAATTTAAATAAATTAAATATATCAAAATTTTAATTTATGTTTTCAAATATTTGAATTGTTCATTTCTATTGTCATTTGTTATAGATATTTATTATTTGGTCACGGGTGATTCACTTAAAACAATTTCGTTTAGCTATCGCATGAGGCAGGGATGGGCAACTCAAAGTTACTAGAGGGCCAATTTTTAGAAAATTAAAATCTAGCGGGCCAGAGCATAGAAAAAAAAAGTCATTCAAAATATGAATTTTAATTAGCATTTATTTATATATACACGAAAATAATAAATTTAACACACACGACAGCACGATACGAATGATACGAAGAAACTGATATAGTTAAATAGTTCCGTACGAACAGCTATATTTATAGCTATAACTATAGTTGTATTGCATATGTTATTTAAACATTTAACGATGTTTAATACTAAATAACAATTATTATTTTGATGTCAGAGTATCGACGATAAACTTTAAAATTGTATAATATAATTTTAAAATATAGTACGGGTCAGATAAAATAAGCTCATGGGCCGGATGCGGCCCATATTGTATTTTGTATATTGTATATTGTATTTAATTGTAAGATTTTGATAAAAACCTAGTGTAAACGTGATATAAACAGTTCTACGACCATTTAATCCAGGAATAAAGGAGACTTTTATGGAAAATTATTATTATTGGATGGTGGGCCAGTCATATGGTAATTTCCCGGGCCGAAATGTTTACCTAATCCGCCGCTGCCTACACCGACCGAAAAAATATGGAAAAACATTGCTAATGATTTTTTCGTATTTGGAATTATCCGGGATGTATATGAGCTCTGGATGGAAAACACGTCACTATTCAAGCTCCTCCAAATACAGGAACAATGTTTTTTTCATTATAAAAAGACATTCTCTATAGTTTTGTTGGCTCTTATGGATGCTCATTGTAATTTTATTGCTGTTGATGTAGGGACATATGGCAAGAACAGTGATGGGTGAGTTTTTGCGAATTCAAATTTAGGCAAAGCACTTCATCGTAGGTTATTGAATATTTCAGCTAATTCTACCATACCCAACACAGATATACAAATCCTATATATAATTGTAGCATTTTTGAGGCATTTCCTTTAAAACCTTACTTGATGCGACCTTATCCAGAGGATAAATTAGATAATCGGAAGCGCAACTTTAATTACCATTTGAGTAGTGCCAAGAGGACACTAGAAAATACATTCGGTATACTTGCACAAACATTTAGAATCTACAATAGGTGAATTCAGGCATTTCCAAAACATGTGGATTACCTGATTTTGGCCACTTGTTTACTATATAATTTCATTAAAAAGTGCGATTCATATATGTACAATTACGTAACTCAACTAGTGGATTTTACAAGTAACGGTCATACACTACAATTTTTAAATTTACAAGGAGGGAATGCGACGCAGACGCATTTCGTGTAAGGGAAATAATCAATGAATACTTTGATTCTGAGGTTAGGTCTTTACCATGGACATAAAATACTTAAATTTAAGTTAATATCATATGAATTAAACGGACGATTTCATAATATTACTCGTATTAATATAAATATATGTTATAACCTAAGACCATATTCTATTTATATTCAGTATTAATAATAATAATAACATAATTAATATAATTGATGTACTTCTTATAATATAATATGTATATAAACATGATATTATGTACATATATTATTATATAAATAATAATGTATTTCTTACCAGTTGTTTCCATTTCTTTTGCTATTTTACTCCAAATAGTACTTTTGTAATTTCTGTCGTTGTATTTTTCATGAGATGAATCATACAATACGGGATACTCCCGCACTAATGTTATAAGTTTATCGTCGTTCATTTTTTTTAAAAAACTGAGAGAATCAATGAAATACAACAAAAATCACGGACGGGAAATATGAAAATTATCGTCGGCACGTAATCGTGAATTCACAGTACAATGACGGCGATAATACTGTTTGCGTGGATATGATCATGCACCGGACGAGTGAGAACATATGCTTATATTATAAGATTATAATATTTTTAACTTCGCCGAGGAAATCCCGAAATAGTCACGGCACTGTCACGTTATTGTTGTGTATAAATAGACCTTATCTATCCAATCAGTGTTTTTCATTTTAAGTTTCATGTTATTATTCATTTCATATTAGGTACTGTAGTTACTACAGTGTAGTAAAACATTTTGAACTTTTACTTGTATTTATTTTATGTATTTATAGTACCATTATCATATAAATAATATTGATGTGTAAAGTACGTGTTATATAAAAGAGAGGGGATTTTGGATGGTACAACCTCCACATGTGTTTTTTGCTATAGAAATCTGTCTAAGACCAAAAGCCTTTTGGTCTTCGACAGATTTCTAGATTTTCCTTTTGGCAAAAGGGGTTGCAGTGTTTACCACGAACATTAAAAGTTACGACGTCGAATTTTTACTATCAATATTTATCATGCAGTTATTACGAAAATTAGATGCTTCGAATAAACACATTCCGTGATTCAATTTTACTTCGAATTTATAAAATAATTAAGAGAGCTTTCGGATGAGACACTTTGTGGCCGGCTACTAGAATTAAGATTTAAGAGACACAAAAAGTGTCCCATAATAAAGGACCTTTCACACGAGACACTAATCGTCAGGGTTGCCAACTATCCAGTTAAGAAAATCGGGATTTTTTTCAATATAACGACACATTTTTCAAGTTTTAATATATTATTAAGGCAATCATTTCTGGAATAACATATTATAATATAAGATATAAGTGCATAATACAGATATATTTGCTCTCTATACTAACATGATTTAAAATAACGGTTCTCAAACTTTTACAATCACGCAACCCTTTAAAAATAGTTTGTTTCGTGGAACCCTAATGTCTTTAATTTCAATTCATACTCTAATTTTTTTTTTTTTTAAAAAAAACCAATACCTACTTTGTGAAATGTTTTTAATGATACTATTAATATTGTTAATGATTACTCTTTATTAAAATTAGTTTAAAACACAATATTTATTAAAATAACAAACATTTATTATTTAATTATTACAAATAATTTGTAGAGATATTATTCTAGTAACTATTATTAAAAAATTCACAATTATTAACCTTATATTTTATACATAAATTAATTAACTAATCATGTTAAATTTCTAATATGAGTAGGTACCATAGAAGATCTAAAGTGGTGGATTTCTGCCAATTGTTGTTCGAATTATACTATAGAAGTTCTCAATATAATTATTGATTCTGATATTAACACTATATATAGAGAAGCCATGTGGCCCATTGGTATATATCCAATAATTCTGGAAGTAATGAAAAATGTCTGAGATATTTTCAGCTACATTCATGTCCCTGGCTAATCTCTGTACTTCCAATAACCCACCAAAAATAAAATTTTCGGGGTATTCTTCAATTCTTTCTGGTGGCAGATGTGGCAATGCCATGAGCTAGAGGTAATAAAATAATTTTTATTATAGGACAATGAGAAATTTTCCAAATTTCTCAATTAACATTACCATTCTAATTACAGTTGCTATGTGCTGGTTGTTGCGTACTAATACCATCAATTTGTGTGTTTGAATAAATCACACTATGCACTACAAATAAAAAAAAATATTTAATGATTATAGTTTAGAATACACATCATACTTAATTTTTAATATAATCAAGAATTAGAACAAACACAACTTCTGCTAATGTTAAAAGTTTAACTCAGTGATTTAGTTAAAATACAATGATCTTGTAAATAAAAAATTAATTTAAACTGTAACAGTTCAAATATAACTGGTACTATTATTAGGGTTCCAATGTCAATGCATTTGCATCTTTACTTTGGAATGTTTGACACAATGCTTTCCTGTATACAAAGATGCTTTGTGTTCAGTATGTTCAGTATAACTAACAATAACAGTACCTATTGTAACAAACTTGTTTTTTTTTGACTCAAGATTAAAACATAAACATATCTATAATATATTATATTCTTTTAATTTTGTATTATATAGTAATATATATTACTAACATCAGGTAAACTTATTTTAAATAAAACGATTCTCAAATTTAACTGATAACCTCGTTTGTACCTTGTGCATCTTAACTATTTAAAAATTAGTACATATTACACTAATTAATTCAGAATAAAAAAAAAAAAAAAAAATGAGTTAGATACAAATAATTTACAAAACTGTATTACTAACCATCTATTGGTAGAAGTATTGATTTGGATGTATATATAACCATTAGGAGCCATATACACTAAATTTCCTCGAATACCTGGCACTCTTCTTGACGGATTATTCTCATCGTCTCTCATAATATCTAAAATATTAGCAGCTAATGGAGATATACATCGAGATCTTTGTTCACTATGAATGAATAAAATAACATTCTAAAATGACTTAATATTAGGAGTTAGTTTTGTCACTTAAAAATGTTAATTGTTTTTTTATCATAGTTATATTATGTTAATTATTTAATTGTCGAGCTGTAATAGTTCTGTACTAAAAGCTAATAAAAAAAAAACATTCTAAATTTATAAAAAATGAACTGATACTTTTTAGTAATAAAATCGAATAATTTTATTTTTTCTATTTTATTTTATTTATTAGCATAAACGCCCACGTGGGCTCAAATACAGTAGAAAATATCTTTTATCTAACACTGATATAACATAAAATCATTAAGACATAATACAATATGATTTACAAACAACAATTGGTAAATTAAATTTAGATAGAATAAATGAAAAATTATAAATATAAAGAACTTATATGATAATAGATATATTATTTATGAAAAATATTTTTAGTGACAATTTAGGTATTCTCACTGTTAAATTTATATTTTTAAATTTTTTAAACCAGTCAACATTAATTTTCTAACTACTTGATCACAAAGGCGTTTGCAAGAATTTGTCAAAGGAGGTAGAGGGCAAAATATTTTCCTTTTTAAATTTTTTGTTTCATTAGGTATGCAATTAGTGATAAAGTATTATTTGTGAACGTTTTATTTTTCATTTAGGTAGAGAGTCTAAAAATTATTTATGAATTATATGTAGATAGTTAGCTAAAACTTAATCTTATAGAATTCATTTTAATTAATTGTTATGTAATTTTAAATTAGCAAATGCATTTTTTTAACAAATAAAATGTTACCGTTGATTTGTTATTTTAAATAATTTATAAAATTAAGGGCCTTATTCATAGTCGATACTTGAAACTTGAGAATAAGTATTGCTTAAGCTAATTTTGTTGTTTAAAAAATAAAAATAAATAATAACTTAAAGTAATGTTTAATGTAGGTCTTGACGAACCTTAATTTAGGTTATACTTTTTCTTTTCTTCTGCTAAAGTATTGTTTATGAATCTTATTAAGTCGTTTTTTAATGTTTTAAGGTCATCAACTTCCGAGCAATAGGTATTATTCTTAATCATTCATCGACTACGAATACGGCTCTAAGCCTTGAATATTCCATATAAGCGCCAAAATGAGATAAGAAAAAAAAATCGTATCGTACAAAAGCGCCAAAATCGTATCGTACGAAAGCACCAAAATCCTAGATATCTGTAAATTAAATAAAAGATATTACATTTAGAACTATATCGTTCAAAAACTTCAAACGCTTAATCTTAGTTGACAAATGTATTATATGATTATGATAGATTGTCACATAGACAGTGTGTGAGCAAGTTTTGTGTTATAACATATTGTTAGTACCTATTTCGTTATATCATTATAATATTATACTTTATATTGATGTGCGTGTATATTATAATTTACTATCGACATTTTTTTATAAAATAGCAACTGATTTATTAACTTTATATTGATTTGCATGAAAATTATAATTTATTATCGACATTTTTTTTATAAAATAGCAACGGATTTATTAACTTTATATTGATTTGCGTGTATATTATAATTTATTATCGACATTTTATATAAAATAGCAACGGATTTATTAACTTTATATTGATTTGCATGTATATTATAATTTACTATCGACATTTTTTTTAAATTTTTTTTTTAATTTTTAAAACTACCTACTTAAATATTAATTTTGGTGCAAATGCTATGTTACAGTTACCTTTGTACCTTTGGCGCTTATTTCTTATGCAGGGTATAACAGGTAACAATATTAGATTGGCGCTTATGTCATACAGCCGGGTAGATCACAGGTAAAGCACATGTAAGCGGTAAATCGCACGCTATACTGGCACTCACGAATGTATTATTAATTATTAATGGTTCTACCATGCCTAAAAGCTTATTATAGATGTTCATTCGAAATTAATTCTGGTAGTATTTTACGTCGTAAAGCTGGATTTCTTTTAAAAAATTTAAATGATAATACTTCTTGCGTTTGGCAGTTCATTCTTTTACCCATCGTTTTCTATAAGTAATAAGTTTACTTCGAATAGAAAACGCTAAAATAATTGATACGCAAGCTTTTCTATGACCAATTTTATTTATTAATAATTATAAAATAATATATTTTAAAATAAAAAAAAACACGTTTAGAAAAACCAAAGAAACTTTATAATACAATTTTTAATAATAATAATAAAGTTGATACTGTCGTCCATTGAAGCTCACACCTTCATCAGTCGAATGACAAACTGACTATTATTGACAATAATCTATACTGACCGTGTGAGGAGTACACTGTCAGTAATGTAAGTACTGTCAATATTTCTACTGTCAGTATTACTGATCGTGTGAGGCCCGCTTTAATATTCGTTCAATATTTATATGTTACTTGGGTCCCGGTGTTGAAATCTTTAATTTCGATTTTAAACCGTCAATTTCAATATTGAGGTGCCTTAATTCCTCACCAAGTTAATTTATTATGTGTTCATTTTTCGTAGTATTTCTTCATTTTTTTCTCTTATAGGATATTAGTTTAACGTTTTAGTTTTTCGTAGATGAACAATAACGATTTTAAAATGTCTATTTTGTGGCTCTCGCATGTATTTATCCGCATTCTGGACCGCATGCTTGATTTCGATTAACTCGGATGACTTGAATTCAATTAATAGCGTTTAATTTTATGGTAAATAAGCGAAATCACCATAGCAACGAAAAGTTATTTCTCCGAATATAGTATTTTAAGTACTTTATTTTTAATATATCTAGTTCTATATAGGTAATTATATAAAAAATTATTACAATTTTCCTGAACCTCAGATCTATTATAAAAATTATAATAAACAAACTAAAGAGTAGAGTAAAGAGTAATAACATAGAAATATGTGATTGTATATGTAAGAATTAGAATATTAAGGCAAATACAACTGGTCAATATCAAGAATTTTAACCGGTATCCTTCAACAAAATTTCGGAGCATTTTTTATTTTTATTAACTTATAGGTACCTCGTTAGTTCGTTATATTGTTAATAAAAGTTTACAGAACTTGAAATTAATTTAGATAGTTAAGATGTCACAATATTACAAGTTAAAATAATTACTGCTGTTTTATTAATAATTATAAAAGTACAGGATTTGAATTTGAAAAAAATAGCTATTGAGGATTTGATAGAAATCATAGGTTAGATTTCTAATTTTCTTGAAAAATAAATGTGAGAAAACTATAAAAAGGATGTTTCATTATAAAAATTAGGACGACAGACGAGTTATCTAAAAATAGAAAATTTACTTAATAGATATCAAGATGATTTTTTTTATTATAATAATAAAGTAACTGAATCGTAAAACTAAATATTATTATTTTGACTATAACTACTTATCGGTTATCCAGGGACATAGCTAGGATATTTTTTTTTGGGTAGGAACACTATAAAACTTCTACACACCAACGGAAATGGGAATTTTTCCTATTTTTTTTATTAGCCTACCATAATTTCAAAGTTGTCAATGATTCTTATTTATTTGTCAATTTTTATCAATAATTGAATAATAAATAACTTAAAACAAATTGAACGAAAAAATAGATAGTTTCTAAAGATGCAATTTTGATTTAAGTACCTAAATATGAGAGTTTTACTAAATATATCTGAAGAAAATTTAAATATAAAATTAAATAAATTAAATAAAATAATGTATGAAATTGAAGAAAATTTGTTAAAGTTTTTTTAAAGTTATTTGTTAAAGTTGTTAAAAATGAATATATTATTATTATATATTATTATTATTATATTATATTATTATATTATTATATTAATATATTATTATTATGAATATATTATTATATAATGCTCAATATAATTCGAACAAAATAAGTTGAATAAATAAAATAAAAAATTTAATACGTACCGAACACATGAATGAAGAAGAAAAACAATCAATAATTGAAATTTGTGAACAATATTCTGAAATATTTCACTTAGAAAGGAACCACTTAATTTTTACAAATTCCCCGGAGCATGACATTAAATTAAAAGATAATCCAACACAAATTTATAAAAACCATGAAGATTATAGATGAACGCAACAAGATGAAATGAATTCACAAATTCGGAATATGATAAATGACGATATTATAGAACAATCTATGAGTCCGTGGAATGCACCTTTATTATTAGTAAAGAAGAAATCAGACGCGAGTGATAAACCTAAGTTTAGAGTAGTTATAGATTTTAGAGCATTAAATTAAGTAACTTTAAATGAATTTCATCCATTACCTAACATAACAGAAATATTAGATCAATTAGGACAATGTCAATTATTTAGTGTAATTGATTTTGCGTCAGGATTTAATCAAATTCCGTTATCAGAATCATTTCGGTAATCGTTTTCATAGAAACTATAGAATAACTATAGTTCTAAATATTTATGTAAATTTAAAGAAAATTGTTTATTTTGTGATCATCCATGTTCAAAAGAGTTAGAAATTAAATTAAATAAATACCGTCTTGATACTATTGTTAATGTCTCTACACTCTATTTCAAACAAACGATTTTGGATGTGGTGAATAAAAGAGGTGACGATTGGGCTAAGTACTTCACTTAGGCGAATAAATAGTGTTATTTGTTTAGTTGCTGAAGAGGCAAAATACCATAAGGCATGTGAACGAAAATTTTGCAATCAATTTCTATCTATCGAAAATAGAAAAAGGGGGCGACCGCATGACGAACGGTTGAAAAATACTTTTTTCAATTTGTGCGATTTTATTGAAAATGAAAATGAATGCCAATTTAGTATGAAGATGTTGTTTAATAAGATGGAAGGGCTATGCGAAAAAGAAACTTTAAGAAATAAATTAAAAGAGAAGTATGGTAATGACATACTTATAACCTCAGTTCGTGGAAAAAATCGGTAGTTTGTTTTAAAAACACGGATTATTAAGTATTGACGAATGTGTGGTATGATTCTAAAAAGGGATACGAAAGAAGAACGATTAAGAATTATAGAAACAACTGCTACTATAATACGTGAAGATATCAGATCAATACCATATGATCTTGAATATTTTCCTCCACTTATCAGTTTTCGAAAACTGACACAGAGTACTTCACAGAGTGATCAAATCGTGTTTCTAAAACCTGGAAAAGGAAAAATGGAGACCAAGTTTTACTCGATACAAACTCTAAAAGAACAATTCAAAATATGATTCCACATTTTATGTTTATTCATGCAATAAGTGAATGCGATACCACGTCATCAATATTTTAACAAGGAAAACTGAAATACGTCAAAACATTTCAGAAACATTCAGAACTTCAAGATTCATTATTAATTTTTAATAATGAGTCATTTTCAGCTGATGATATATTCAGTGTTGGACAAGAATTCCTTTTGAAACTATTTGATACACCAAAATTCATTACATCATTGAACCAGTATAGATATTATGTCTTCAACAGAACCGTTTATTCAAACAAAAAACAAGTACAATTAAGTCGACTTCCGCCAACAATTGATTCTCTAAAACAACACATTTTTCGAGCTTATTTGCTAGTGCAACTTTGGCGTGACAATGTATTAAATCCAATAGATTGGGGGTGGGAAAAATATGGAAATATAATAAGACCGATTTTCACCAAAAAACCTCCAGCATCAGAATCTTAGCTGACAGTTATCAGTTGTGTCTGTACGAAAATGTACGAACAGAACTGTGGCTGTAGAAATGCGGGTATGAAGTGTTCAGTAATTTGCAAGCACTGCCAAGGTTTGACATGCTTAAACTCTTCTTTGATCATTTATGAAGATGAAGTAATATTCGAAGAGATACTTGAAGATGAGGAAAATAGTCATTGTACATCCACGAAAAAACAGAAATTATCACCATTGAAAGATTAAGTATGATTTTTCATATTTTAAATTACACATTATTTTATTTAATGTGTATATATTTGTTTTTTTACAGTTGTCAACAACAAAGGGCCAATACTATGATACATCTTTTTTATAGAAACTGTTAAAAATGTATGCATTGCACAATATTATGTAGACATATAGTACAATATTTTTAGGTACCTACCTAATGTTCAGTATTTGAAAAAATGTAAAATGTAAATTGTGTAATTATATTATAACCTCGTGACTTTTTCACTATTAACCCATGAGCAATACATTTGTCTTTTCACCAGGGCCGGATTAACCTAGGTGCAAAAGGAGCATTTAATCCAGGGCGGCAAATTTAATGAGGTGGCATAGATAAAATAGCCTCAAAAAAAAGATTTAAGATCGTCATTAATACAAGAAAAATGTCGAATTTATTAATTTTATGCATAGAATCTGATTTGGTTGAGGAAATGAAGTTATAAGAACTAACATAAAAACTTGTAACTATTAAATCCATTTTTTTTTTTTTTGGGTGTATGCGGCCTCTAGGACCATCCCGTCATACATTCAGCTTTCCATCTCTCTCGGTATGCTACTCGTCTCTTCCAATCATTTCCTCCTCCTAGTTCTTCTACGTCCTTCTTCACTACATCCTCTCATCTCATTTTTGGTCTTCCTATGGGTCTTTTTATCGTTGGGTTCTTTTCCAGTACTGTATAAATTAATGAGTTTTTGTTTCTCCAGGCATGTTTTGCCCATTGTAGTCTCTTAGTTCTTATTGCTTCAACAGTATTTGATTTTTGGTACAGTGATTCTAACTCCTCGTTTTTCCTTATCCTCCATTCATTAGTTACACTGTCTTTTACAGGTTCGAAAATTCTTCTTAGAATTTTTCTTTCAAAGGAGAGGAGTCTATTCTCGTCGGTTTTCTGAATTGCCCAGGTCTAACAGGTCATACATAACTACTGATCTTATCAATGTAGTGTATAATTGTTTTTTTAAGTCTCTTGACAAGGGATCGAGCGCCTAACAGTTTTGCTAATCCGAAAAAACATTTGTTTCCAGCCTGTATTCTCGTTTCTATTTCTTTTGCTGTATCATTAATTTGTGTTAGTATCGTTCCCAGATACTTGAATTGCTCTACTCTACTATTAAATCCATAAAAAAATATAATTAAAAAAAATAAATAATTTATAATACATACATAGTTATATGCTTACAAAAAAAATTTTTTTTGATAGGCGTTAATATTAAAAAATTACTTTAATTATTATCTGTATATTTTGAACCAATTTATTAATATTATAATTGTATTTTCTCAGTATTTTCCATTAGTTTAAAAAAATTCTTTGCAAAACTATTCTGAGAAATTTAACATATACCTATTTATTCTTTTTAGTTTAAGTAGATTAATTATTATATTAGGTACTTATATTTTATAATATATATTTATAAGTAGTAATTTATTTTTTAATTTTTACATAGAAACTAGGATTTTTTTTTGTCTCACTTAAACTTTATTTCTTTGAGGGGGAGGGGTGGGCGAACATTATTTGCTCCAGGGCGACATCGGCTCTTAATCTGGCACTGCTTTTCACTATTATAGATATAACAATAAGTTGTGTAGCCCTATAATGAATAAATGTACACTTAAGTTCTTAAATTTCGGTTTAGAATGTTTTTGATTTTATTTTTACGGCCAAAGAGAATTAATTTATATAAAATTAGTAATTGTGGTTCCATTTTTAGTATCGTTCATACAGATTTTTCAATAAAACCGGTTAATAAAAAAAACGGACTTAACCGGTTTGAAGCCCTGATACAAATAACGTTTTAACGAAAAACAAAAAATTAAAATAGCGTTTAAAAATCTAATAACGTTAAACAGAAAAAATCGAATAACGTTTCAACGTACTATAACGTTAAACATTATAGCTATATAGCGTTTCAAAGTACAATAACTTTAAACGTTAAAATTGTATAACGTTTAAATAACCTAAAACGGAAAAACGATATTTTGTTTTAGAATTTAAGCCCCGATTTTAATAGATTTTAATATCATTTCGGTCTGGTACCAGAGTGAGATGGCTCAGAAGTATTGATGATCAAAAACCTATACCACTGCTTAATCAGGTCCAACTGACAAGATTGAAATATCGTGATTATCAGACGTACGTTCCTCGATACCATTGTCGTTGCAGTTTACAACGCGAGGTGAAGCCACACATTAAGTCACTGGAAACTTACCATAGTATTTTTTCTTTTTTTAAGTATTTAACTATAATTCTAATATATTATTAGTAAAGCTATTTAATAGTTTAATTCTTTGTAAGTTGCTTGCGATTAGAACAAGTCATAAGTTAATGTGTTTCTAAAGTCATTATTTATCAGTTATCACTGAAATCACACAGACAAGTTATCGTTTAATGAACATTATTATCATATCTTTTTTCATGCTTTCAAAATGAATACAACTGAATTGGATTGTATAAAATGTGATGCAATTTATTAGAAAAATACATTATTGCGATACAAAAATTACTAATGAGATTATTACATTTGTATAAAAATATAAATGCATAGATCAATAACAGTTAGTATAAAAGTTTTAAGTTTCAAAAATATTAAATTGTTCATAAATAATTATACTATAATTGTGAGATATACTATACAAATAGAACAAAAGGAATCACAGCTATAACTTTAATGCATGCATAGTTAGCATGCTTAATTTATACAATAATTGACTTAGTTAACTGACTTAATTTATCAACTAAATTTACATGAATTATTAACATATTTATGTTATAACATGATATTGAATTTAAACTTAAAAATAAAAATATTAAGATATTATTTTAATGTATTTGAAAATATACTTATAAACATAATGAAAACATTTGAATATTTTAAGTGATGGCAAGAGTTCAAAATTAAGGGTCATATCAATAGCAGTGCTAAAAAAAAAAATGAACAATATTAGTAAAAATTGTCTATAATCTTTATACAAGCCCAAACTAGTTATCAATCAACAAATTTTCTGATTTAGTACTTCTTGAAAGTAAAAATAATGTGAGTCTGAAAATAATAAAATACAGTTTTAATATTAAATGATTAACAAAATGTTAATTCTAAGTTTTCTTTTTTTTTTCTTTTCCTTCACCTTTCTCCAAAATATTTGGGGTTGGCTACCCTTGTCTTAAACCTCCACTAGTCTCAATTTTTTACATCCCTTATGCACACTCCAATAGCCCTCATATCATTCTCAATTGTATCCAACCATCCATTTTTTTGGTCTTCCTCTTCCTCTTCCCCTTTCCCTTCTACAATCATTTTCATAACAACTTTTACTGAATTTGTTTCCTTTCGTCTCATTTCATGCCCAAACCATCTCAGTTTTTTTTCTCATCTTGTCCACTATAGACGCTGCACCAATACTATTTTTCATATATTCTATCTTTTCTTGTCACTCTACTCATCCATATAAGCATTTTCATTTCCGCTACACTCATACTCTAGTTTTTTCTCCTGTCAACTGCCTAACACTCTGAACCATATAGCATAGTTGGTCTCACTACACTCCAGTACCTTTCAGTCTCATTGGAATTTTCTTATTGTATAAAATAATTGACGATTCTCTTCATTTCATTCGACCACACTTAATCCTATATTTTACATCAGTGCCAAAACCTCCATTCATTTGTACAAATGATCCTAAATATTTAAGTTCTCGACTTTACCTATCACATCACCACTTATTATCATTGATCTTATCATACCCTTAACTTTTTGGTATCCTATATTTAAAATATATAAATAAACTTAGGTCACAGATCGAAAAATAGTTGATATGTGATCGATAAGCGATACAGCCCTTATACATACTACATTCATTAAACCAATAAAATAACAATATACTTACATATATAAAACTAAAACAAATGTGCCTAGAAAAGAGGACAAAAAAAATATAAAGTTAGCAAAGTTGTGAATTGTCATATTGTATGCTGTTGTATAAATTGGAGATCCCAGTAACATTCCAAAACCTTCCACTGCACTAATAAAGGCATAAATTTTACCTGAAATCATGAAACAATTTTAAATTATAGTCTACTAGTTTTACTTGTTGTAACTTACCTAAATCTTCTGATGGAAAAATCTTAGATAGTTGAGATCGGACTAAGGGTTCACTAGTAAATACAACACAGCCAAATATTTTTACAGCATAAAACTGCCAAGTATGCACTGCAAAAGCTAGACCAACTTTTTCAATAATACGTAGTCCTGTAGCAGCAGTAGCTAGATACATATCAGGTATTTGAAGTCTAGTACTTAATACATATAAACCAGCTGCAGGAATACAGGCTAAAAAATAAAAAATAAACGTAATCAATTGCACAAATTATCAGATCATCCGCATAACAAACCACTTAATAATGTTGCATAGGTGTTAAATAATGTAAAGTTTTCTAAAGTCCACGAAAATTGCTTTTGCAAGTACATGTACATCAATGCATCTTCTCCTACAATAATATATGATATAAATATTAAGTCATGTTAAGCATTACTATTAGCAACATTACATTACAAATTAAAATATTCAAGTCACTACATATAAAATATTTAACCTTTTTTATTTCGATAATTTCATAGAGTTTATATTAAAATATTAACAATTATGTATTTAAATATACACTTACCAAACAAAATGATCAAATTAAGAGTTAACACTACTGCAGATATTATAATTATGCTTCTTAAAAATCCAAAACGTTGTTTTACAACAGTTAGCCACATGTCTTTTACTAAAGTAACATTGAAAAGTTTAGTATTTACACCCTAGAACAAATAAAACAAAATTAAAAATACCATAAAATATTAAAGTGTAATCCTAAAATTTGATGAAATACATTTCCTTTTATTAAAAAAAAAAAAAAAATGGTTTAATGTTTTGTAAGTAAAAAAATCATTTAATAAATGTTATTATTAATTCATCAAATAATAAAAGTTGTATACCTCTTTGATGATAACGGTCTCTTTAAGGAAAAAAGATGTATAAAGAAGTCCAGCAATTGTAGACATGGACGATAAAGCAAAAGCATAAGTAGAGGATTTATTGTATAGTAATGGACTCAGTAGTGACCCAATAATTGAACCAAAAGATATAAAAAATTGTAGAACTCCTAACCTAGAAACAAAAAAATTTCTAAATTTTTGAACAAAAATAATACAGATAAAAAAGCCTATTATAGACAAAAATTAAATAAAATAATAAGTATATATATATATATATATATATAAATACTATTTCTAATCACAATTTTTTGATCAAATTTAGACCATAGAATTCAATTAATTTAACAAATGAATACATAATATATTTAATGAAATTAAAAATATTGTACATTTTTAATTTTAATATTGACTGTAGTACCTGAAAGCTCTGGTTCTAAAATCTGTGATGTCAACAATATAACAAAAAGAAGCTATAAAAAGTGCTCCGGTGCCTCCACTTACAGCAAGAGGTAAACTGCATAGTAAAAATGTTATTGGTGGCAATGCAGGTATAGTAGAAAATACACAGTACATACAGTTAGATAATACAACACCTTTTATTAGAAATTGATAAAAATTTAATTATCAATAGATTATAAAGTGTTGAATGAAAGTTTTTGTATAAGATTTTTACCTGATATTGACGATAACATTAAAGGCAAACGACCATTTACATCACTCCAAGGTCCTAAAAATAATGCCATGAAACTAGGCACTAACGTTTCAATGAGATTTTTAATCATCTGCAAGTCTGCTACAGCGGGTTGAATTATTTCTTGTTCGGCCGCTGTCAAATTATGACAATTTACAGATTTGTTTTGTCCTAGAGCTGTATGAAGGCACATGCGTTCTTCAAACAAATTAGTTTGCACCATCACTGTAAATAGGATATTTTAAAACATTAGAATAGAGTGGATTTCGTTCAAAGATGCGACTCACTGCTAATGTTAACACCAAGAAGCAAGAGCATCATGGTCGGTTCTAATGTTAGTTTGAATTTGACCTCAGAGTTAGGATCAGAGTTGGCGACTTTGTAACTTTTTTCCGGCTCCTGGATACTGCCCATCGTGCTCACCTCAACATTATTTTCCTCGACCTACATCAACAACAATTCAACAGAGCGTTATCATACTACGATGACGTACAGGTAAGATGCAAAGGACACTATTTGTTCGGACTATTGTATAAACGGAACGAGAGTCAAGCGATTTGGACCAAGAAGATTTACTAACCTTTTCCATTTTGAGCGTGTTGTTGGCGTGGACCAAAACGGTCGTGAGAAGTCAAGTGAAAAACGTAGGCCCTTGGAGACGTAGCCGCCGAGGATTGATCTCGTAATCGTTCAGGACAGATATCACGTCATATCCGGTTGGAACTGCGATGTATAATCGTTAAGTCGAATCGAAATTTAAATTTTTTTTTTTTTTGAATCACAAGAGGAAAAACGGAACACAATAACGGTGAATGTTAATAAATGTCGTACATCCGACGGGTACTGAACTACATAACAAAGCGTTGACAGTTGCGGGCTTGTGTTCCCCAGCCTTCAATCTGGTTGCATAACAACGTCGTCACGAAGAACAAAGCGGCGGCGACCCGTGTTATCCGTGTTGCGCAGTTCTCGTGATAATATCAAGTAAATAGACGTTATCACGTCGTGCGTGCGACGTTACCAATTTAAACAAATAAATCAGTTCCGCGGGTCACGGGTCACAATTTAAAATTCAATACGTCGCGACCGTCCGGTCGGTGGCTAATAAGTGACGGGCCTCACGGCTACCGCGGAACGGACATGGTCGATGCGATAGAACGAATTTTGTTCTCCCCCCACCTCCCCCTGTGACAATCGTTGTCGTACGCGGACAATAATTGTATTTACTCTGCGATGACAATCCAACGCCTCGGACGGTTTATGCGAAGCGGTCGGGCCGGTATTTCGAAGGCTGCAAATACCGTGGTTCAGTACTGTTTTTTTTTTTTTTTTCTTGTTACGTTAGAACGGCCGCCGCCGACTTATATCAACGGTGCGGTAAGAAATGATGAACAACGTATTAGATATGTTCAATGAAATCGATAACATTGAAGAAGCGATCGGAAACCGTCTCGACGACTGGCCGGTTATTGAGATCATCGATCGTGTGCGACGAATAATGATTGTTAAACCATGCGGGCGGACCGTTTTGAGTTTGTTAATTCTACACGCGCAGGACGGTGAACGGAATAAGAAATATTTTGTGACGCCTCTACGGTCGGCTGAAGCCTGGTACTCACCGGGGCACTCGATTGTAGTGTAACGCCGTATGCAGGGTGGTCTAACCCGCGACCTTCGAAGCCTTTTTTTTTTTGGCCCTCCTCCATGGAAGGCTTATATAAAAATAAAAAAAAGTCACAATAATACAGAGTGATCGAGAAGTCGCGCACACCAAAATAAATGTGTTTGCAAACAGTATTTTTATCGAATTACTTACACTTTTATTTATAGATACGAGTACGAAAAATATTCAAAACTAATTTATACGCATGCATTACGCGTGTTTCACAATATATACTCGAAATGACTACCTTGTTTATTAATGCATGCACGAACTCGTTTTACTACGTGTGTAGACACTTTGTGGAGTACGCTAGCATTGATTAAGTTAATCTCCGTTTTTATGTTACTCTTTAGTTCATCCAATGTGGATGGTCTATTTTTATAAACCCTTCCTGTAATATAACCCCATAGAAAGAAATCTGGGTCTGAGATTAACTTAATCAATGCTAGCGTACTCCACGAAGTGGCTACAAATGCGGCAATACGTGTTCGTATTAATGAACAACGTAGCCATTTTGAGTATAAATTGTAAAATATTCATAAGGCATATTTTGTATAAACAAATTTCGAATATTTTTTGCATTTGTATCATTAAATTAAAGTATAGGTTATTCGATAAAAATACTATTTACAAACACATTTATTTTTATGTGTGCGACTTCTCGATTACTCTGTATTATAACAAAATCGTTACATGAATGTATATTTTTTATGTTTTTTACGTAGGTATACGTGCAATCAGTGCTAGATTTAACCATTGTGCCGCTTTAAGCACTAAACAAATTTCCGCCTTTTAATATAATTATTTTTCTAGTCTAAAAAACGTTATTAAAGCGTACAATTATAGTTGTGTCTTTTATTACTTAACATTTTAATGATGTAAAATAAAAATATACAGCTGTTATAAAAATTAATATATACATTCATATGAAAAACTTAACTATAAAAATATGATATAAAATATAATGAAATATAAACATGGTAGTAAAAAGTGCTTAAATAGTTCATTTTTAAATTATATTCAAAATTAAATAGCTAGTGCCTAGTACCAATCAGCTTTAATCCTTTAAATATAAGTAAGTCTAAATACGCTCCTGCAGTCATTGCATTTTTTCAAATGGTTAACTGGGCGATACAAATGTCATCAAGTGAGAATATTTTGTTATCTAGTTGATACTACTTTGGAAGACTGGACGAAATTACGCGGACCTAACGTGAAATACTACCATCATATCTAGTATAACGCATTTGTGGGAAACAAATGTTTTTTGACCACTGAAAATCCTTTAACATTGCGCTGCGTACAATGCATTAGCGTGTATCAGCATCGGTTAAGTTTAACGTACACGACGGGTGGGTGTAGCGGTTAAACAGGTGAGCGTCGCAATGCACTTTTCTTGCAGTTCGTGACGTTAGGTACGTGTTGTTTCGTTTTCGTATGTGCGTATACGAACAAAACCTAACCGACCTTGGACGCTTGCACGACCCGCGCGACCTTTATTACGAGTTATTGTAGATACCTGTACGGCCGTATACGCGTATCACGTATTCGTGTACGTAATAATATAATGGTATTATACTGTTTCTCCGTGATATTGTGTAATCTATTAACGATATGTGTAACTAACATATGGGATTAGGAATATTATAAACAACAACAAAAAAACTGCTCGGTATTATTTGAAATTTAAAATATTATCAGTCGTTTGGTGCTGAAAAAATATCGATGTAAGAACAAGGACAATTGTTTTATCGACTCAGGGTTGTATTGACAGGGAGAGATAAAAGGGGCAATTTCCCAGGGGAAACTTTTATCGAGGCGGTAATATCTTTGGTGTGACATTTTTCAGGCGACGGTGACGTTTAAAAATTTAATTAATTTTTTTTACGCATATTTTATGACATGAACATTAAAAATTGATAATCACAACTAATAATAATGGAAATGTACCTAAATGTACCGAAGCATACTGAAATCCATTACAGTAATCCATTAATTATGTATTATTAGAAGTAAACGAACCGGCAGTTCCATTAAATTTCTCCTATCTGGTCACTATAACGCGTTTTCTGTGTTATTAATCTAATATGTATACATTTTTGGATTACTTATATTTTTATTATATTATATCACCTGGAATAATTTAACTATATTTTTATCCGGCACAATGGACATGTGACTTAATTGAATTTGACCATTAATCATTAGCGGGGTTCGGAAGTTATAGGAGCCAAAAAAAGCAAAATATGCATGAAAAATGTGAAATATGCAAAAAAAATATTTATTTATTAAAAATTAATAATTAAATTCTAAAAACTCATGTTTAAAAAAATTATATTATTAAAAACTAAAATATTGTACATAACCGGTTGGCATTTGAGATTTTATTGAACTTAAAAAAATAGATGTATATAAAAAAATATATTTTCATTATTTGTGAATTACGAAATAAATATATGTTATATAATAATGTAATATATGTAATTAAGTTGTTACACTGAACCACCAAAATTTTCAATTAATTCATAAAAGACAATAAAAAATAACAAAAAATAACCACGAAAAATAATATTGAGTTTTATATGATGCACGTTTTCCGCGTTATTAACGTTGTGTTAATAATGTAACATTATTAATAATAATAATTTAATAATGTAACATTATTTAAAATAAATTCGTTAAGAATGAAAAAAATTAATTTTTTAGAAATATTAAATATGTAAGAGTATACAAATAGGTATGCGAAAATCAATGAAAATCGACGAAATATGCACTTTTTCTCTAAAATTAACGAAATATGTAAAATATGTATTTATAATTTTCAATTTTTAAGCTCAACATTGTATAATTTGAATTTCTAGCTTGGTTTGCAATAAATCGAAAGCGTAGATCTACAGAACAATATGCAACTCCTATAATTTCCGAATCCTATTTATTATTAATGATTAGACGTAACAAACACGACAAAAATGTAAAAATAAGCACTTTCCTGCAAAATCTATGAAATATGCACATTCAAATTTTAGATTTAATATCATGATATCGAGAAATTTATTTATTTCGCACTCAACTATATTTTACAATCAATAACAAAAGTATGGAAATAATACAAGTCTCGAACTCTGATCATTACATTATTAGTGTTATTGTTATCAGAGTCGTCAGTTAAGAACACATTTCCACCAGTATAACCTTTAATTTAGTGGTTAATTTTTTTATTACTTATTACCACGAAACAAGAAAATTAAAGGGTTAGCATAGTATTCGATTAAAATAATAACTAAAATAAATTATATATATATATATATATATATATATATGTATTTATACAGTGGCGCCCATTGGTTTTCCATTAATCAGTGCAGTTATAATTATAGGGTCCACAAATTTATTTTGGTCTACATCCATACGACCATATTCGTATAGTTGTAATTATTTTTTTTTCCAAATGCATTTTCAAATGCATATTTGAATAAATACCTTAAATAAATTTAAAAATATCACAAATTTCTGTACAGCATTTTTGAATAGGGGTTTGAATTTAAAATTTTACTAAAAAAAAAAAATCTTCACGGGTTTAACCATTGTACCGCTTTAAGCACTAAACAAATTGTTGCTTTTTCATATAAATATTTTTCTAGTTAAAAAAATGTTATTAAAGCATACAATCATAGTTATTTCCTTTATTACTTAACATTTTATTGATGTAAAATAAAAATATACAGCTGTTATAAAAATGAATACACATATTCTTATGAAAAAATTATAAAAATATAATATAAAATATAATGATATGAAACATGGTAGTAAAAATACTGAAATAGTTAATTTTTAAATTATATTCAAAACTAAATACTTAGTGCCTAGTATCCATTGGCTTTCATAAAAATAAAACATTTTATAATTAGTTGCGTTTATTTTAGTTCTAGTTACATATAATAAAATTTTAATATTAAAAATTATTTGCCGCCCTAAGCACTAGTTTATAGTGTTTACAGCGAAATACGCCACTGGTAGTATAACATCAAATATTCCATAATCGAACAAATAGATACTCATTTTGGTGCAAATTTTAAATTCTACTCTCGACTACCAGAGAGTGGTGCAAATTACATACCCTAATTATGGTGAAAATTACAAACACTACTTTCGACTACCTGCAGTGGTGCAAATTATATAACTTTAATTTGTTGCAAATTATAAACTCCCAGAAAAATTTATTTATAGAAAAAAAAAGTTATTATATATTTAAGTTATACGATTTTATCTCACGGAGTTATATGAAGTAAGAAAATTCGATTTAATGTTGTGGTAAGCAATTTTGAAATTTAAATTTTTGCTTTTAAATAGTATATTTAATTCAAGGTTGTTATACATAAAAGTACATAATTGATAGTATCCATTGTAGTATCTACTTATATTTTATTATTATAAAATATAAGTAGATACTACAATGGATATATTCCTCGTATAATCGTTGGATATAAGATTCAGTTACTTTAATAATGGAAAAATAAAACTTAAAATTGCCAGGAATATTTCTAGATTTATCCAAATACATTTAATAAAATAAGGTAATTTAATACTCAAATTTTGCTCCAGGACCCTTCTAATTTCACAAAAATTTCATGTTTAATTTTCGATTACTTTGAAGTACATCAGAAAATGGATACAAACTTTGTTTTATTAAGATATCGAGCTTAGCAAGGATAATTTATTTGAATTATTAAGGTTTATAAATTATAATATACTAATGATATATTTATTCACATATTAAGGGACTTAAAATAATTTTGTTCTCATAATTTAATTGACTCGTAATGATATTCTGCATTAACTTACATTTGGTTTTATTAGATTGATTATCGTAAAAGACGCGAGATGCGCTAAGTAACAAACATCAATTTGTTCAATTTATATTTATTTAACAGTTAAAAATATATAACCTTATAGTTACATAGCATATCCATAATTATATAATAGAATGTATGCGTGTATTTTTATTTTTATAATTTTTAATTGTTGAACCGTAATGAAATTTAAATTAAAAATGTTTAAAGAAGCACCAATTTTTATAGCACGATTATTGAACAGCTATCAGTGAATGTCAGTCTAGTAATTATAATTTATACATATAGAAATGCACACGTAAGTGTACGCACACGAACATACGCGTACACACGCCCACATACACACATATTCTACACTATTTAGCGGAGTTGGTAAGTTGATTACCGAGACTTAATTTATGCATTAGTACATTCCCGTGTTCATCTGGAGGACGTATTAATTGATTCCCAGGTTCATTTAAGGCAGGTATGAATTGATTTCCAAGTATGAATGAACAATTTCGGCCTATTAGCATTACCTAAGAGACACCACGAGGAGGTTGGACGGAAGAAAGCTCGATGTATATTATGCTGTATAAGAGTTAAATCATTATTCGTTATTGTATCTTATACTTACATATACATATACATACATGTCTCTAAGTTTCATTGTTTTGAAAATTTTGCAAAAACATCTTCCATCTTCTTTAAACAATTGCTCAGAGTTTGCCGCCTGATAATACTTTCTTCAATTTTGTTATGGTTATGATTGGTGTTGCTTTCTGCAATTTTATTATTAGGAATTCGTTTTAAATAACACTTACAGCTACTCTTACTACAAGTTTAACGTTTGATATCATTCAATAGCATTTTATGAAAACAATACTTATATCCATCTATCAGTATTAATGGTTTAGACTTTTTGTTTGTTATAAACTCCATATTTATTCATAAATCGACAATAGGAACTTATACTGAACTTACAACGGCTGCAGTGGTACTGGAAAACGTGTAAAAAGTTTTAATTGCCATGGAATCAATTCACCGATATCGATGCGGGTAAACAGGTATCTACCTGGGAATCAATTTGTACGTAGCCCTCTTAAGCTAGACAAGTCAAATTTAATGGGCTTCATGCTTTATTTATTTCACGCATTTCCATTAATTAAAAAGTTAAAAAGTCATTAAAATATAATTAAAATAATATCTAGTCTTAAGCACAATCAATCAACATATTATTTATCTATATAACATATAGATCAAAGTTTGTTAAATTAACCAGAAAAATTTCATATCAAAATATTTACATTCCTACGTAAACATAAGATAATATTATCATTATAAATTATTTCAGAACATTAATTTTTCTTGCATTTCAAATTATCATTATTGGTTAATACTAGTTTGAATCCAAAAAATAAATAATTTTCGAAAGTAATCCATTTATTTAAAAATATTATATCAACATGCATAGATATACCCATGTATTTGATACTTATTATATTATTTATTATATTAATTATATACCTTTAGATTTTATTATTTTATACAAAAACAAATTTTCCTAATAATACCCTCGTCATATCCTTCTCATTTTCGCCAATGATGATACAAAGTGTAGGTACCAAAAAATATGAAGTATAATAGCTCATACATTAAATATATTTTTAATTAAAATGATAAAAATTGAATATTATAACGATCGAATATTAATTTATTTTTTTTACGAATAATAACAGTTGTTTGAATTGATTTATAAACAAATTTACAAATTAAATAATTTACGATTTTCGTTTATAAAATTAAAAACCTTGAATTAAAAGCTCATTCGTAAGCTATTACTCTAACAAATAATATTAAAAGTCATAACATATGCGTTTCTTTCGTCATATGTGATTTGTTTTGACAAAATATATTTTTTTAAATATGCGTTTTAGTACTGAAAATTGAGAAGAATAAAATTAATTTTCTATTTTATGCCTAACATTTGAGTTGTGATTATTGCAAAATGAAATATTCGTATTGTATAATAAAACTCTGACCTTTACTCGAAATTGTAATCTTAATAATGATTGCGATGGGTAATTATTGTTAATTCTTATACTCCTAAAATCTAACACATCAGCCTTATAAAGGTCAACAGAGTTTGATTTATAGGTGTACCCATAAAAGGATAAATAATATATTTTTATGCATAAAGAATAATAATATTTAAAATATTTATCATGATTATTTTATAAAATAAAGGACACATTTATAAATTTAATTCGATATAAAGCTATCGAATTTAATTTTTATATCTATTAAAATAAAAAAATAAAAATTATTTTTCTCTATTTATTTATTAAAAATAAAAATCATGGCTACACTTAAGTATATGTTATTTTTGAAGTCGTACGATTTATTAATTTAATAGATTTTATATTTATATCATATTTTTACTTGTTTTGATTAATTTAACCGTTTGATCTTCCGACATAGTAAGATAGATCAAATAACTTAAGTTAAACCAGGACCACGGATTGGCCCACTGTGCTACTGTGCTACAGCACAGTAGGAAGCGACCGTGAAAAAAATCTTTACTGAGATTACAGAATAGTGAACAGATTATCTGTTTATAGCACCTTGATACCTAATTATATTTTTTAAATGATCTCAAGGCATGGTTATAAAATATCCTATACATATTATAAATTATATTATACGGAAATCTAGTCTAAATCAGCTTTTTGGCAGTAAGTCTAGTGTTTACCATGTTTAATGCATATTATATATTATGTATATTGTTTATGTTTGTGCACATGTGTTATAATAATTAATGTTATCAAAGATCACGGAATAAATAAATTGATAACTAAGCCCGTTGATGGACCGTATGACTGTATTATTATATTCTGTGGTATTGGTCTATCGTGATCAGTGGTGGCGCGAAATATTTTACTTCATGAGTCCTGTTAGGATTATGAGTAATAACCCACCCGCCTAAAAAGCAATTTAAGGGCAGCTTGTAAAAAGAGCTCCCCCACGATTCGTTCTACATACTACATACCCACTCGATACCCAATGGTCAATACCCACCCACTGACTTGAGTCCAGAGACTCAAAAATCTGCCGTCACGCCGCCATTGATCGTAATCATAACAATATTAAGATTAATATTATAGATTAAATTTTTGTTAATAAATTAATCTTTAATCTTTTATAAATAAAATTAATATATCTTAATATGTCTATGATCGTAATATCTGTTTTTGGCTTTTGCTCATCAAAATAATATATTGTCTGAATTTTTCTAATGGCGGGCGCGAAAATAAAATAAATTGTACGTTTAATATTTGTTATAAACCTTTAAAAAATGATATTTTTAATTATTAAATGAAAAAAAAGAAAAATTATAATTATTAAATAAAATAAATTAATTCACGAAAAATAATATTGTTTATTATTAAACTCTACTAATTCATTGTGTATTATTTTAAAGTGTATACTTTATAGTACAAAGTAAATTTATTTTGTATAATATCATGGGACATGGATTATAGGTAAAATCACATAACTAATCATAATTGTTTAGTATAAAGGTTATAAGAAAGTGTTTACCCTCTAATCCAGTGATGCCCAACCTTTTTCCTTTGGTGGGCCACTTTGGTAAACAATTATCTTCAAACGGGCCACAAAGTATAAAAATACAAAAATAATCTTATATATTGGAGTTATTTTTTTATCTTTTATTGTCTGTTGAAAATATTATGAATTGAAGTACACATAATTGTATTTTTTGGAATAAATATTTAAACGAATTCATAAATTTAAATAAAAATAATATAATAAATAAATAATTTAAAATTTTTTTCATACATTTTTAAATTTTTTTTTTTATTTTAAGAAAATTTGTAATGGGCCACATAGAATACCTTCGCGGGCCGCGTGTTGGACACCACTGCTCTAATCTCTTTAAATCCTACCAAATATCAATTTTGTGAGACAAACACATTTAAAAATTCCTGAAATAATACATTGTGAGTCGCCTGTTTACCTAGAATAGTAGGCCGGTACCCTTCCTGTCCGGACCTGAATTAAACTATTGACAAAAATACTTTTTACTATAAGTAGTTCTTAATAAATCTTTATGTGAATATTGTAAATCAACGGTTCCAACCTTTTTAGACTCATATCTTCATATCACATAAAATTAGTATTTTTGAATTTATCATGTATCACTTCACAAAACAATTTTTTTTTCTTATCAAACAATAATGTTTCCGTAGTTTTACATTAAGTATTGAGTTTTTTATCATTTAAACTGCTTAGTTATTGAAATATAGGCACTAATGTACAACAATTAAATTAAGTATGTACATTTATTATTTTTATTACTTGTTATAATTATTTATTATGATTATGAATGATGATCAATAATTTAATGAGACGGTTGATACTGTATTGAACGAATGAAGACGTCAGTATTAAGTAAACCAAATGATATCCAATCTTAATAATACTAATACAATGAAAATTATATCAAAAATATTTTCACGTATCTCTAGTGCATGGTTCATCAACATTTTCCAATAAGTGAGCTACACACAAACTTTTAAATTTGTGGCGATCGACACCTATTAATTTATATTGCTACATTTGTATATTTATAAAAATAAATTGTATATTATAACAACATTTTATAATAATAAAAATAAACATTAAATATGCAAAGTTTATAAAGGTTTATTACGGTTGACCTATATATTTCTCTAAATATCGATTAGGCGATCGTGATATACGGGTTGGCGTGCTTTAGGGGTATGCGTATCACAGGTTTGGAATCGGTACTGTAAGCTGTAAATAATTTATAATTTACTATCAATTAAACTTTTATCCCAAACTAAAATAATTCGTATATTTTGATGACATAATATTTAATCTTTAATTTAAGTATTTAATATTAGTATTTTAATATTGTTATACTTATTATTAAAGTTAAAACTATTGTAAACAGTCAATCGTAAACATTTGATTGATATTTTTACTTCAACAATTTTAGAAAAAAGATTTTATAATCTAGTTTTAGTATATATAATCTACTTAACTTAAATAAATTAATGTTTCATTAAAAAAATTTTATTAACAAGGCGTTATTTACTTATTATAAAACAGAATTTTATTAATTACCATTAATATAATGCGTCTTAATAGAATATTAGTACATAATAGAAACCTACAATGATATAAAATTGAAAAAAGTATTAATGAAAATATAAAACACAATGAAAACATTAGGGTTTGTTGTTGTATAATCGTACAAATGTATCTATTGAAATAATTGTTTGGAGAAAATATTTTGTTCTACAGAATTTATGATTTTTATATTTATTATGTGCCTGGAAACCCCTATAGAAACGTCCCTACAATTGCTTATTGTTCATTTTATAAACTACAATACAATCCTTGACATTTTGATTAAAAATACGAATTGTATAGAACATATTTTCTGAAATGTTGAACTGTCGTTAATAGAAAGCTGTATATATTTTTGTATAGGTACTTAGTTTTGTTAATTGTGATAAATAACCGTACCGCTTTTCAGAAAAAAATCTCAAGTATAGTATTGTGCTGTTGGTTCGTTTTTGATTACGCAGTCCTCTTCAAAATTTATATATTACATTAAAGTTGTTTCGTAGCTTAAAGGGTTATGAAGTTTGTTGAACGTGTTTTTTTTTTTTTTTGTTATACAGCATAAATTTGTATGCGTAATTACAAATATATTTTTGGTATATATAAACGAATACTGTTCTTTTATTGACCCATTATCCACCTACCATAGTATGGGTATGTATTACATTGAGCTGTTTGCATGAATTAGCATTAGTCTCGGAACAACAGTTAACATTTCAAAATAATATTGTATGTATTACATATTTATTTAAACATTAACATTATTTTTAATTCTGAGCGAATGTTACAACTTTTTCAGGATAAAATTACTACGCAGTAGATAATTATACGCAATTAGAATATAAAGATCTATCAGTATACTTATATATTGTAAATAGTAGCATGTTCCTGTATTTTCCAATATCGCTGTATTGTTTTGTGTTTAATTTTATACATGATTTTAATAAGTATATTTGTACATAATTTATTGCTTCTATATAAGAGTGTAATTAATTCAATTTTTATTTAAGTATTATGAAGGAATAATATAAAAAAATTAATAAAAATGCAATTTAAATTTATATTAAACTAAATGTTTTTATGCTGAATTTTAAAATATTATTTTTTAACCGTTATTATTGATTGATTTAAATATCCATTAAAAACAACTTTGGCAGTATTGTCCATAGGTTTTTTCTTTTTTACATTACATTTATTTACTTGCCATTTAGAGAAATACATATTTTTAAATATAATTATTTGTTAATATTTTATTTATTATATAATTTTAAATTTAGTTATAAATATTGATTTATTTGAAGAACTTAATTAAATCTATATTTTGCTTGTAGTTGTATCCGAGAGCTGCCTCAAGGTTATGTGGTATTCTGTGTTTGATCTTGATTGTATTTTAAATAGTCCAAGATGATGTGATTGACAGAAAGATTTATTCTACATATTGAGCATATTGGTGGTTCCTCTTTAGCTATGTTATAAGAAAACCGTATGTAATTCTAATGTGTCCTATCCGTAGCTTATTTATTACGTTTTCTCCTTTCCGTCTGAGATTGGAGTTTTCCAATCTAATCAATAATAAGCGGTCTATGGTTCAAAAACTTTTATGTTTCCGAACGTTTTATAGCTAAGCTATAAAAAAAAATAACTTAAGGTTTGAAGCCATAAGAAAATAATATTAATATTAATAGTAATTTAATTTCAAATTTGTTGAATCTACTCGAAAAACCCCTCAAAAGTTCTCGAGAAGCTTTATAAGGGTTGGACCTATAGCAGAGCGTCGCCGATATAAAATAAATATATTTGATCGTTTATGTGTATACTAAAAATTCTATAAATAATTATAATCAATATAACACGATAAATATATTTCAACGTTTTACGTAATTTGGATTGGTAGTTAGAAATTCATAAAAATCCTTATAAAGTGCAAAAGCTTTATAGTTTAAAACAAATAAGATAATTAAATATTGTTAGTGACTATATGTGCGAATTATAATGTAAACAACTGTCATAGACATTACAATCTATTGATCTAACCAAATAGTTCAACGTTATAAGTATCTAATTCAAATTTTTTCTTAATGAATACCTACAATAAATCATGTTCAATGTGATACATTTAAAATTATTTAGTTAATTAAACAATATTAATATCGATTTGAACGTAACGAATTTGACTGGGAAAATATCAATTACTGGTACTTACTGAGATTACATCATGTAAGTGTAATACCATATTTTTAATGTATATAGATAGGAAGAATGTAGTCTTATATGGCGTGATTTTATTAAATTATGTATTTAATGTTGGTGTTCAAAATTAAACTGAATTAAACATGCATTAACAATATGGAATAAATATATTATTGTGTTTATATAAAATACTATTATTATTATTATTATTATTATGCTTCTGGATCAATAATAGTTACAATTATACTGTTACGTACGCAAATGTAATATATTATATATGTATAATGTTTTGTAAGTAAATACGATTATTTAATCAATATAAATGTGTATATACACGTTTATATTATATTTAAATGTATAAAGTATTTTTTTTTTTAGCAAAAATGAACTTATCATCATTCAATTCTAGACAGATTTTTATGGTTTTTCAATAATTCATCATAATTTTGATTAGTCAGATGAATTAAAACCCAAATTTCTAGACGAGACTAAAAATAAGGTATGGTTATTATATACAACGTAAACACGTCATTGGTTGTCAATTTTAAAATTTTAGTTTACTACGTCGTCGAATATTTACGTTAAAGGCCTATATAGCTAATAATTAGTATACGTGATTTTATTATATTTTTATTTTTTATTATATCAGTTTTATACAAAAAGCGTGCGTGCTATAGTATTATCATTTTTAATTGTTCCAAAAGTACACACGCCAGTTCAAATATTAATTTTATTAATATCCACCCCCTTAACTTAAACAATACCAGAACTGGACCAGCCCACTATTTTTATAACTTTAATTTAATTTTTTCATGTGCTGTGTACAATTTTTTTTTATGGTGCAATTTTATTTATTTACGATCAGAATTTGGCGTACTGCCTACAATAATAGGTTACTATCTAACATTACAAACAGGCCGTGTAATACTTTTACAGCTTTTACAGTATACACGGAGTATATAAAATTAAAAGTAATTTAAAAATGTAGTTCTGAATGGAAAAATATATGTTTTGATATGTTTGTTTATGGTTGGCATAAATATTTTCTACACCAGATGGAAAAAGGCAAAATATATAAACTAATCACATTATAATTTGATATCGTTTCGAACGAAAACCGTAATTATAAAATATATTATCGAATGTCTTTTAAAGCCGTCAACCCAGTGAACGAATTCCCACTAGATTTGATTAAATTAGATATCCCTCGCTGAGATAGTAAGTATTTCATTTTATCAGGACCACCCATTAATTTATTTTGTTTATAGCAGTATTATAGAATACGATTTCGCGCGACAAATCTAAAAATTCGCAAATAGTGTTGGTTCAGTAAATACAACAAAAATCTATAGTTGGTAGTGCTGGCCAAATGTTGCGTTTTAAGTAAAAAGTCTATACATAGTCGTAAAAATATTTTCATAAATTTGAACTGAACTCATTGTTCGGTCATTTTTTTTACATTTTTTCTATTTAAAATAGAGCTTTCTGTATTGTACAATTATAATTTGACAATTACAAGTAAAATATTACAATAGTTATGATACGATTTATCGTTATTATAAATAAAGTTAATACAAAATATACATACAATAAACTAGTACAATATAAAATGTTGATGAAAGATGGAATAGTGATAAAAAATTGATAGGTAAAATTAATTAACTAAATTAATTTTGATAGTGAGGTAGAGCATAATTTAGAGAACGTTTAGAAGATTACAGAAAACATTTTAACTGAAATAATATAATGATTATATGTATTATGCACGTGCAAGAAGGAAAGATTAATTTAATTAGGGGATTGAGGTAATTGAATATGTATTTATTCATTAAGTACCTAATTTTAATAATAAATAAATGTAAAATTATAGCTCAGGCATCGATGTAATACATTAAGAGTCTTTAAAAATTGTATTTAATTTCAAAGAATGTTAAATTTGTAAGTACGTAGCCATGTTTTCGTTGTTGACAGTACTATACTATAACTACGTATTCATAATCTGCTTTAAGCGTTTCATGAAAATTAATTTTTAAATAAACAAAATACCTATATATATATTATAATCATTTTTATAATATTTTTATACTTGCACGTTATATTGGATAGAAATAATTTATAATATTTTTTAATAGAGCGTTAGTAACGTAATACTGTATTTGAGAATTATTACTGCACCCGCACCATATATTTGTATACATATTAATAAATCTCTTTGTACGCCCCTGATTTTACATTTTCGAATCTGTTTTATGTATATATTAAATATTTAGGTTACAAAATTTCGATATATTACCTGTATGCAAAATAAGTTGAATGGGTTCGATTTCACATGCAATGGTGTTTCGGACTAGTACTTTTAATTAAAAATAGATATACAGCTCCAGTTTAGAGTGAGTATATATTATCGATTTTTGATAAGTTCACCTAACGAATAAAATATGAACGTTTTTATATTAGAGTGCTTATAAGCTTTTATCCGTTCGTTCCTCGCGACCAATGTTCGTCATAATCAACAGTGATTATAATTGATTTATAATTTTGTTTTAGAAACAATTTGCAAGATAAAAATAAGATGATATAGAAAAAAATATTGTGAAAGACTTCCAGGCAGAGCCGCTTTTAACGCGGGATCAAGGGGGCGGGAAATTGTCCTGGGGTGGCAAATTTTTGAGGATCAACATAAAATAAAAAATATTTAATAATAATTTTTCTTGCATGACTGTATAACTATAACACATATTATTTCGTTCGGAAATACGACGAAAAAGCCGCAGTATACTACCGCTGCATGTTACAAGGCGATAAGAATTAAGAACTTGTTCTAGCTGATTATATTTTGTCACATTTGGTAATTTTTTAAATTTATATGTGAAGTATAATTAATAATTTTAATAATTATGAAATTTAAATATAAGTAATAATGTGCTATTTAAAATATACATAATATAGATATTAGTAATTTGTAAATGTATTGCTCTTGCATGGTACACATCTATCATACACCCGTTAATACGCTACTGACTAATTAATAGTGTGGTGTATATAATTTTGAATTGTAATTTTCTTAAGGGTGGCAAATTTTAATTTGATCCGAAGTGACTACATAGCTTAACGCGACACTGCCTCCAGGAGTTTATGAAAACCTACAATTCTTAAAATAAGCATTGGCCAAAAATGACTGGCCTCCCTCGGGAATATTTCTGAATACAATACCTATATACGAATAATTGATTTCTGTTAGGTACTTTTAGCTAGCGAGTAGTTATTAAGTTACGTAGTAGGTACTACATAATTATATTATTATCATTTATCGCATAATGTTGCTATAAATATATATTTTGTATTTTGTAATATGGACATTGAACGTAATTAAAAATTGTTTACATTACAATATAAAGTAAACATACCATACATGTGTATGCAATGATAAATCGTTGTTTTTAATTGTACACTATGTAACGTGACAAAAGGGTATTATTGTTTGATATTTAATAGTATTTCTAATTATATCGCATGTAAGTGTTTGGTTAATTTTATTTAAATCAATAACTTATTAAAATATAAATATAAATTATAACTATAAGTAGGTCCATAGGTATGACATAATTACATTTATAAGTCATATAAGTAAATAATAAATACATAATATTACTATTACTTATAAGTAATAAGTTATAACTTATAACAATTAAATTTCAAATTTTTTATTTTCGCGCCCTACCAGGAATTTCGCCCGGAGCGTAGGCACCTCTAACCTCCCCCTATGATCCTGCTCACGCCATATCTTCTCCAGGTACTCCCATATATTCCTCTCTTATCTTTTACACGCCGTATTGCACTGCCCATCATATCATTGGTTTATTAATATTTAATTTTAGTTGTCTAGTTAATAATACCGGCAACGCTCTCACGTCGTACCGGAATGTCACCATTTCGTACGGAACTCCGTTTTTGATTTTGGTCATGTGCGAAGCAACCACATTTTTTTTTTATTATTATTATTTCGTTCACGTGCCTGTAAATCATGTAATTTTTATGAAATAACGTTGGTCAAACCGGACTGCAGCTTCTATTGCTCTCCGAGGCTGGTAATTTATTTTTTTTATACGTTTTGAGTTATGTCTATATTATTTATAAATTATGTATTTTTTTGAGCCCCGTGCTCTAATCACTGGTCGCGATATTTTTATTATTATTTTATATTGGTCATGTGATGGTGATGCATGGAATTCCGGGATTTCCCAGCGTTCTACAGGCGGGTTTAACTAGTCCACAAACTAGCAACTTGTATACCAGTCGTACTTTTTTTTAGAGGTATGCCATGCTAGATGGTCGGTGGATACCCGAAGGCGTTCGCGATGAATAATGCGATATTATTATCGAAAAGCGTAGGTGCCATTTTTTTTTTTTTTTTTGCTTAATTAATTTTTTCGGTTTCCCTTCTATTTCAGATGAGGTTTTTTTACGTTCGATTTTGCCTCATAGTAACTTAATTTTTTTTTCAATAAATTCCCATTTAATTCAATATGTAATTGTCTTTTTCTTGTGTGTTCCGTCTTTAACGGACTCAAGAAATTTTAACTATTTTCCTTTCAAAAAATCTTTAGTATTATAAAGTACGGGCAACGGTCTCCTCAAAGACCATTCCATATGGTATGTGATAAAATTTCACGAGGTATTGAAGCAACATAACAACTCAACAATTGATCTATATATAGTTTTCAATTTCATTTATTTCAAAAAATACCAAGTTAACTTCATTGAGTAACATGTTATTTTTCTAAAAATCCTATTGTGACCCGACCCCATGGTTTCGCCCAATAGGTTGACGACCTTTTTTTTTATATCCTTATAAACCGTCATGTAAGTTACAAGATCCATTGCATCTGGTTACATTTATATTTATTTATTATTTTCATTTTTCGAGTAGTTATAACCTTACAACTAATAATACTGGTATAGACACTCTTAGTGACTTACACAAGTTACACTCCATAAGTACACCACTAGTAAAATACTCGACACTTTCATTAATTTAAATTTTTTATATTTTCTTTCTTAACGTAGGTACTCGAAAAAAATAAGCTTATAAGAATAAATTCCTTGACGTCGTATAATATAAACTACAATAAATTGGTTAATTTGACAATGTTAATTTAAATGCATAGAACAATTACAAATTAAAACACAAATTATGATTATTTTTGTTAACTTGATTAATTAAATGTAAAATATTTATATAATTTAGCTTTGTAATATGCGATGCACATATTATATATTATATGTTTGAATAAATAATAATTGATTTTAATTTTGGCAGCGTAATGATTGTTATATAACATTTGTATAGTATAAATTTGTTAATGGAACTTACAATAACTTTTGTAAAATAACATAAGGTGTATGTCAATATGTCACCGTCAATGAAATTCTATTGAGTCATGTCATATGCACTCACATTTTTGCTATCAACAAGCTGAGTTCAAGAGTACGTTTTAAACCTCAGAGCCAAATTAAATTTATTCTCTCAGCTACCGTACTTTTCTATATCACTTAAAAAAAATATATATTTATAAATAGAAGAACAGTGGTCAGGGTGTGTGCAATGAAACGAAGCATATTTGTACATAATATAACACGGACAAATATCATTTCTCATGATTTGTCCAACCTTTAATTTTTTTGTATGTAAACTAAACAGGGTATGTAATATCTAATTTTAAATAAGTTGTAGGTACATATTTTTAAGTTTTGGATCTATACCGATTTCCAACAGAGGACATAAGGTTTTTGCATGAAAAAATTTACGAACGACACATGTTGTTGATTTTCGTCTACGTAAAAGTACATTTAAATCATCATACGTCCACTTGTTGGCAACACAAAAATAATTTGTTTTTACCAAAGTTAAAAAGTTCTTTTTTTTAGTTTGTAAGTTTCAAATTGAATTCCAAATCATATACCATCTAATTGTATAATATAATACAATATGAACTATAGTTTTTTATTATTATAATTTTTTTACAAAACTTTATAATGTTATCATGTTTTAAACATTTGTATGAATACGGTATTTTACATATATTACACGTCACGCCGAGTTTGAATGAATACCATTATAGAGGTAAAATTCAATGTTTTTAGTTAAAAACATGACTACATATTGTATTTTTTATATTTTTATCAAAGACTTTTATTTTATTCCGATTATATTTAATAAAAAACGATAATCCATACGCAATATTCTCATCGAAGAATGTATGTCGATTGAGAGTTGAGACTATTATACAATATACTCAGAAGCCTAAAAATTGATTTTATAATATACCGATACGCTATCGTCCATTTCATTGTTAAGTTTGGTAGAAGAAGTCAGTGTAACCGTTTACTTTTAAAATAAATTCAATATAAAAACGAGTTTACGACAATATAAATAGTACTATAATAGTTTTAATTTGTTGAAAATTTGTTTTTACCTGTTTTCATGATAAAACTATTCGACAATCAATCAGAACGATGATAATCTGACAAAATATATAATCTTAGTAAATACGTATATATATATATATATATATTATTTATAATTATGGCGCGGATTTTTATGTAATAAAAAGTAAAAATATGTAAATATTTATGTTCTTATTTTTGCTAAAATATGTATTAAAAAACGTAAAATATTTAACAAAAAAATCGGTATTTTACATTCATTTTTAATTATTAGCTAATAATTATTAATTTAATCATCTTCACTGTTGTCTTCTTTGAAACAATTAAATACGGCGTACATTTAAAAATTTTCAAATTTTTATGTATGTTAGATTTCAAAGTCAACTCATAGCGACTGAGGGTGCATTCAACGTCGACCGAGGATTAATGGAGCATATTTCATACCACATATTTTGGATGGTGTTACTTCAATATAATTTGACATATTTTCATTTTTATCATTAAGATTATCTCTAATAGTTTTAATTTTTTTGTAAACCAACGTGTTACCCGGTACGTAGCTTAATTAAATTTTATTATAACTTTGGATTCTCCTTGAACTTAATTTCATTGAATTTCTGCATTTTCCACTATCGCAAGACTCTCAACTATTGTTGTTTGTTTAATGTTTCTAATTTTTTATTATTTTAACCAAGAAAAAAAATTGTGGAAATATATGCTAAATTATTTTGTAAGTTATTATTTTACATAATATCAAAAGTAATAGCGATTTTAGTATCTGAATTAAGATTTGAAAAATCTTTTTTCATTTAATTCTAATATAATAATTGTAAATTAAATAAAAACTGTATTGAAATAGTATGAAAATGTGAAATATTTACAAAATATGTAAATATTGATGAAATATTTAAAAATATGTATTTATATCAAAATATGTGAAAATATGTATAATAAAAAAAGGTCTCATATTATTTTAAGTGTTATGAAACGTGCTTATTTTTAATCGGAATCGAGAAATTCACATTAAATAAAATTATGTAAGTATGAAAAATTAATAAGTTCATTAGTTTTTTGACCAATCTTCAATTAAAAACATATCTATCAAGTATTTATTATAAACTTACTTGATACATAACAGGACCAAAGAGAAAGGACTAAAGCACCTGAGCCAGGGGTGCAATTTCAACGAAAAAACTGGGGGTGCTGAAGCCCTTCTATCTTTTTTATGTTTCTTAATGGTTATAGACACCCGCAACCCGTATAATTCAACAGTTACTAAAATATTTGGTAAATATATGAATATTTCTAAATTTAAATTGTACACTTTGATTTTATATTTTTATTGCGCGTATAACGAATTACCTGTCTGTAAACACTAATGTTTTCTTATATGATCACTTTTAGATTCTGATTGAAGCAAATGTTATAATGGTTTTATAATGATGTTTGTATCTTATTTTTTAACATTTTTTCGGATAGAAATACTGGTCCAAAAGTTTTTTCCAGGACCTTTTTTAGATTTTAATTTGGCATGCGGTAATACTTTAAAAAGGTCATTTTTTAAATCTTAAGAGTTTTCCCAGGCGTGAAAAAAAACTATACATAAAAAAATGTATATATTTATACGATAAAAACTCTGTTTTTCTATACATAATGAATAATAAGTATTTAATTGTAAATTAACATAAACACATTTGGGGGTGCTAATTTCGAAAGTGGGGTGCTAAGCACACCCAAGCCCCCCAAATTGCACCTATGACCTGAGCCTTCCTTTCGGAAACAACATATGTCGCATATTAAATAGGTTCATCGTACGATACTCGGTACTAATCGATATTCATTTAACTATTAAAAAAAAATAAAAAAAAAATAAAAAGATTGAACATATTACACGATCTGCAAGTCTGTAACTCTATTAAATATACTACGAGTCTACAAACAACAATAATAATTGCAATCGGATATTTGAACCCATTCGTTAGCGTGTCGTTACTTTTTTTCGTCCATCATCGTTTTTCATCGACTGCTCATCATAGTGCAGTGACATAAGTTATCTGTACCCGTACGGGCGCGTTACCAACATATGTACGGAACAGTATATTACTTTTATTGTACCGTATTATTGGCGTATTATTACGGTATTATTATAATGATCGCATACACAAGCAGGGCCGTATTTAGGGGAGAGCTACAGGGTGCTGTTGCCCCGGGCGGCTAATTTTTTAAATTTTCAATATTTAATGATCTAATATTTTTGAAGTGAAACTTCTTTACAAAATAAAAAGTGTATCACAAAAAAAAAAAAAAATATATATATCGCTAATCACGACGTCACGACACACACACACACACATACTCGGTAACGGCCGAGTACTGTTGATGGATCCAGGGATTGACAAAAAATCTATCCTTATGTTAACATTGCACTTAGAATGTTTTTGTGTACACCAGTAACGAATTCGTTCTTCGGAAAAATCTTTTTCAACCGCAGAAATTTGTATTTGGTATAATGAAGCGTTTTTTATTGTTGCCCTCTGGTGTCAAATTCCTAAACACGACCCTGTACACAAGTAGTGGCCTGGACTTGGTTTTTTCATTCGATCCTTATATGCACGTAACAAACGTGCTGTCTAGTCAGGTATGCGTGTACGATACATGTTCGATCGTCATCGATATCCGCGTCCCCGAAGAGCGTCCGAGATAGAACACATTTTTGCGCGTAACTCGAACGAGCATTTATTTTATTTATTTATTTATTATTATTATTATTATTATTTTTCTACGTGGGATTCGTATTTTCGAGTGTTATGAAAATCGTTGGCAAACGAGGATGTATTATATCGGAGAGTAAATATTATGCGCGCGCGTATTTTTATAACAAATCAAGCGCACACGCGAACGCGGCCTGTATACATGTGTACACGTAATATGCGCGCACAATATGTTCGATTATTATTACAACAACGTGGAATATATATTTTTTTGCCCCGGCCAAGCCGCTGCGGCGGCCTTTTTCGTCGGCCGTGGTAGTGACGGCGGCGGCGTCGAGCTATTATTATTGCTCGTGTCGGTGGCGGCGATGTGTAAATAATTCAAACTTGTTGAAAAAAAACTTACGCGTATATGCGCTGCGTTCACTGTTTACACGTGCACGCTGAATAAAATCTGGCAATCTTTCACGTCATTCATTATACGAATTCCCCGTGAACAGATTGTATAAGCTCGACGCTTTAGCTCGAATACGGTCCCAGGACGACGTGCGTTCGGACGGAAAAATATGAAACATTTTATATTTTCCACGTACAATCTTTACAATAATTATATATACAATTATTGTATATCTTTCGTGTGGTATCCTGGAAAAAAAAATAGATGATATTAATAACCTGGTCCGTACGAAGATTCTTGGACGGCCTCGGCATTTTACGCGTAATTATGGGTCTGATAAAACTATGTTTTTACGTCGAAAAAGGTTATCGACGTTATATATGCACGGCGTATAGGTTGGCCAAAATAAGTCATCGTCATAGTCGATGTTCACTTTTTTCTTTTTTTTTTGACTCTGTCGTAACGCATACATTTTTAAGTCCCCTTTAAAATGTCAGTCTGTTAAATTTATCGGTCGAGTTTAATGTATACACACACAGAGAGAGAGAGAGAGAGAGAGCGCAGACATTGTATGTGTGTTTAGTAAGATCTACACAATAAAGCTTGCACTTTCCTCTACTCTATATTTTCAAACACAAGTTATGGCACGTCAATGTCAAAACGTTTTCCCACACGTTTTCTTAACCAAACATATTATGTTCATAACTGTCTTACCGAAGAAAAAAAATACAAATTTTTAATTACGAGCGCTCGTGATAAATGTACAAAATTGTTTCCATTTTTGCGATAGAATTTTGGATACAAGGTGCTCAGAAAATATTTCTAATAGATTCGTAAACTGCATAGTTTTAAATAGAAAATGGTGCTCACATTTGAAGTTTCTGTAGTAGGTTGTTGCGAAAATATCTGCTGGTTCATAATAGGTACTACATATGGTATATATCTATAATAATATTTCAACATTGTTCATATGGGCCCAAACGATTTTTCGCAAGTCACAGGATATGCAGAGTACTATATATTTCATCGCTTAAATCACAGTTCCGTTCACGCTATAAACATTTTTTAAAATCTTGTCACAGGTACTTTGCACCGGCAAAACTACTTTCATTTTAGCATAGATACGATTTTAAGTCTCTGATGAAATAAAGTAATGTATTTTCCCTTTTCCATCACAGCATATTATATGTTTTTGTTGGTCGTATACTTATTATTATCACATCTAGCAAAATTACCGGGCTTTCCCGTGTGTATTGTTTTTTTTTCATATTTAAGGTATTATTTTATAATATTACGGATTGAATGCAAAATAGTTTTTATGCTTAGTCAGTCTTATATGTTTTGCTTTATAATACCTCCTTATATCCAATATATTTTGTTCTTCCTTCAGGCAACAGTATTATCAGATTATCAGAAAAGCTTACACGTGAACAGGCAACGTATAACTGGCCATGGGAGAAACAGTCGTTCCTTAAATAAATCTATTCTTGCCATTTCCAAAGATTGCCCTTGGGCTTTGTTAATTGTCTTAACGGGAAACTGTCGTCGTTTGAATTGAAACTAGTAGATAGTCAGATGAAATTACAGGTTTTCTTGGTAGAAAAAAACTGTTTCCCCAGTACCACGATCTGTTTAGTTGCTAATAAGAGTAATCGGTATACATGGTATTGATGTACGCGCAATGCGCGAGTCCTTTTCGATAAACTTATCGAAAAATTCGTATCTACACACTAGTATCAAACACACAATTGACGGGAAAAAAGTACGGGTCACGGGTACCCGTGGAAACCTACAGACAACCAATACGTATTGAAGGTGAATTATTGTTATTGATTGATCCGCTTAAACACAACATTTTTCAAAATCCTTTCTTATTACGCATTTATAGTACTCGTATTAGAGGAACTACTATTGAAAATTTCAAGTTGGTACGTTTAGTAGTTTTTGAGAAATGACAATCAGTGAGTGGCATTTGGCTTTTATGTCTATATATATATATATATATTTAATGTTTCCAGTGTTATATACATTATACTATAATATATTAAATATAGGCGTAAGTATTCCAGTTCTGCGTTAGGGGTTCTGTAGACTAATCCAAGATCACTTATGGTCGAGTTGGGTCAGATACCCGCCAGCAGAGTGTTAAATACAGGGTAAATTGTTCAATTAATATCGTACTGAACAAACATAGTTTAATATATTTTCAATTACTAATATACATTTTATTGTTATGACCATAGACCGGATTTATATTATCTTAAAATACCTTAAATATAATGCTAATATTCTTTAAAAAAAAACCTTCATGAACCTTATTATATTCTCTTAAAAATCTTAAAAATATATAAAAATATTCGAAATTATGCAAAAGTCATAAAAATACATCACTATATGCTTTAATATGCATTTTTACAATTTTTTTTTTTTTTACAGCATTCTTTTAATCGTGAAGTATATACGTAGTTGCGTATTATAATAGAATACTATTTTACTTCAGTAAGAGTAGGAATATAGTAAAAATATAAAAGTATTGTCTATAGTATTAAAAATAATATTCCTTTGGTCTATTTTAATTAAATGTCATATTAACACTATAGTTACAATATGAAAAAATAATAAATAATCATATATATTAAAATATAATAAAACAAAAAATATTAGTTAACAAAAGGTAACCCTTAAGTAATAATTATTTAATATGATATAAAATAACAATATAGGTTTATATATGTATAAGAAAAAAACAATATTTCTTTGATGCATAAAATGGTAAATATATAGTTTTTGAAGAATAAAAAAGAAACTTCAAATACTATTTAAATTTTATTATCTGAATTAACAATAATATATTATTTAATATAATCTCTGTACTCATGTTAGTTCTTCTATCGCTTACAATTTGTTTATAGAAACTAAATAAACGTTCAACATCAACAGATGTTAGAGTTGCAAATTTCATGCCAGCAACTACACTGGGTGTAAAATATTCTAGGAGATCTTCATTGTTTTCACATAAAATGTTCCTAACTTTTACTAACATTTGGTAACCTTTATTTTTTTGACATAATTGAGATACTTTAGTTTTTATTATGTTACTCTTTTTACCAGGTATATTTGTTAGTTTGCAGATAATAGTTTGTACAATCTCCAACAATGACACCAAAGTCAAATATTCTAAATTATGCTAAATGCGCTAAATATTCTCTAACCTATGAAATATTTTCAAATATGCAAGAAAAAAAACGTTTTTCTACGAACTTAGAATTGAATGAATCGTCCACATTTATTATTCTCATACAACTGCAGAGACCCAGTAACGATATGTAAAAATATATAAATCTGGTCTTTAGGTATGATCAAGGCTCGGAACTTTAAGCATTTGGATATTTGTTGAGAAAGCGCTTATTGAAATTCTGGTTTGTTACAAATTCGTTCAATAGTGAGCATATTTCAAATATAAATATTTTTATTGCATAATTTTATATATTTTGTTATTTTTTTTAGGAATTTGCATATTTCAGGTATAAGAACTTTTATATTCATTTTTCAAAGATTTAACGAAAAAATTTTTTTTTACAAAATTATAGTACAACAAAAAGTATTAGACAAACAAAATTTAATAATTTATATCATTTTAAGAAATTAATTAATTCATCAGCAGCTATTTTAGTATTGCTCCCAATGCACTTAACAATGATGTTATAACCTCTATTGTACTGAGAAATCGTAACACTGAACGCCGACGAATTAATTTCTATCTAAATTTACCAAGGCATTATTATTGTACCATAATATAAAGTGGTCGCTATCAGTATTTATACATTTAAACTGAAAATAATTAAAATTTGATTAAGATTGTAAAGATTGTATAACAGGAAGACACAATAATATACAATTATTTAATTTGTATTATTTTTTTAATTTAATTTTTAATATTTTGCATGTGTCCGATTTATGTAAATTTTATTTTATTTAAAAAATTGCATATTTTTGTATATTTTTCAAATTTTTATTGCATATTATATACCGCGTATTATGATGTTTTTTAACGTATATTATGTATGCACATATTTAAGTACTTTTTAGCGCATAAAGTTCCGAGCCTTGGTTATGACCTTTGAGTATTTATAATACGATTTACAATATAGCTAACTACATCTACACTATTTGAACATAAATTTAAAGAAAAAAAACATTGTACCCACGGGCTATTTTTAAAAGGTAAGAAGAATATCGTATACTCGTAACTATATGTTTTTAATACGCTTGACAGCAGAGTCCGATTAAGGTATGAAATAAAAATAGGACATGAACCCGTGGCTCATTTCGCCTTAAAGCTCAGCCTTGTTCAAGAAACTTTGTTCGACCACGCTATACATAGCTATTGATGGCCGTGTGTCGTGCTAGATTTGATTGCGATTTATATTTACCTATTTTTACAGCAAGTGGCTATAATCACGAAGGCATTAGGTACGCGCGTGGGCGAACTTTCGATATAAGGTATTAATAAACCATCGAAATCGTAATAGAACCATGGAACCGTCCCAGGGACGTATTGTTTTCGATCACAAGTGGTAATGAATAGGACTGAGAATTTAATACGCAATAAAACACTAAGAAATGTTTTTGTTCCATAACTATTCTGAACGATGTATTTAAAAAAGTGCACTGATATATTTTTAAATTTTTAATTAAAAAAATATTTCATAAAATTGATAAAAAAAAAAAAAAAAAATGTTGGAAAGGTTTAAACGGCGGCATTCGAGTTGCGGTTGGCGGCGATTTTTGAGATTAGTAGACATGAGTTGCGGTCACGTCATTTTAAGAATATTTCTGAGTAGCGATCATGTCGGTTATATTATAATAGTATATAGTTATAAAATTTGAATTTAAAAAGTAAAAAATTAAAAATATAAAGCTTAAATAAATTATAGTGGAGGTTGATTGATTAGACCGATAGACAACTGGTTTATTATACACACTACAGTGGCATATCTTAATGTAACATACTTTTGGTATTCGTGAAAATTAAGTGTTTAAGTTATTATCTAAAATCTTAATTGCAAAATATAAATCCACTTGGAGCAAGCTTGGTTTCACAAAATGTAGTCGGAAGGTTTTGTAAAATCACACAAATATACGGGTGAAGTTTTCGATTGTTTGAAAATATTTTCGGGCTTCCTTTTCTACGGCTTGACGAGATTGACAATTGTTTTATCTCAGATACAATGGCTCTTCTTCAACTTAATAACGAAAAATGAATTAGATTTTCGGATTATATTTTGAAAGTGTATGTAAGGAATGATTTAAGATACCCGTCATCGTTATGGACAAAACGTATTTCTACTATAACACGAACGATTAACGCATGCGAAAGTTTCCATACCAAGCTAAATAGCATGTTTTATCATGTTAACTCAAACATCTTCGTTTTTCTTTGAAGCTATAAATTAAGTACATACAAATAATTATTTAAAAATGAACTGTTCGCGTACTAATCTTGATTGAAATATAATTATTATTTATACTTGATTTATTTAATCTAAATAAAATCTACGTATTTAATCATACCTACACACAACGAATAAAAGTGTAGTCAGTCCTAAGTCTGATGAATGGGAAGCAAAGTGTTATAACTTTATGTAAGAATAATAAAAAAAAAAAAAAAAAATGATAAAATGTAATCAATTTTAATGTGACCGCCATTCGTCCGTATTTAAAATATTTCGACCGCAACTAGTATACACGGGTTTAAATCTTACTGTTTTCTGACAATGCAACACGCGAGTAAGTAACCGCTCGACAGTTTTTTGTACAATCATAAAAACCGTACCCAAGCTGGTGAAAATCTTTAAAAAAAATAATTTAAAATGCGAGAAAGACGATCTCGGTTAATATTTTCATAATTTTTCTAACGTCGATTAATTCTCGAAAACCGTAAAAATCGAACTTTCGCACTGTCCTCGTACGCGAAACAGATTTGTGACGACGTCCATTTCGTCCCCGGGCGCGTTACGCGCGCACGTGATCTCGCGGAACGACGTACGCGTACAACGTTGGCGCAGACGATGTGCAACAAACCAAGAAAAACGGTAGAGCGGAAATATAATTATTGTACAACGCGTTTTATAAGTTTCAAAACTTAATTATTACGCGAATAATTATTGTACACCGTTTTATCAGTTTCAAAACTTAATTATTGCGCGATGGCAAAACGTTCACCGCCGTTCAAGCGCGGTCGTTGCTACGTCTTGTTCGGGGGGGGGGGGGGGGGTTGTTTTTTTTTTCATCGTTACTGTTCATTATTTTCGCGGGCGCCGTAAAACCGTTGTTGGCGGCGGACGCGGAGAGAAGAGTCGCCGATGTTCCGTCCGTTCTTTCCCCGGCGCTCGTCTGCCGTTCGCGGTCATCACGCTATACGCGCATAATACGTTCCATAATTTATGCGCGTCGTGCTCATGTCATAACAATAATAACACGGTTCGACGTACCGTTACCGCGACGGCGTCGTGTGCGCGTGTGTGCGCGTGTGATGTACATGAATAAATTACGTTATTATGGTAACGAAATCATAAGCAACGTCGTCGTCGTATAATAATCGATATGTTATTATAATATTATTATTGCACAACGCCGGTATAGCGTCACGTCGTCGCGCTACCCTCGGATAATGACTTTACTTATTCGTGCGAAAAGAAAAAAAAAAAAAGCCCGACCGATATCGTCGTACCGTTTCACCTGGCGCAGGTTTCGATCGGGGACGTCTTGGATTACGTGTTTTTTTTTTTTTTTTTTCTAGATCTTTATGATTTTCCGACGCAGCCCCGGGCACAGAACAGAGGAATTGTTAGAAATACCTATGTAACGGCTCGCTAGGATTAACTTCTTAAACAGAAAAGTTAAACCAACGAGTGGACACTTTATTTATTGTATTACGGTATTGTGCGCTCGGTACATATTTCGATACGCGACTAAATCGCACGCGAAGATAGAATAAAATAAAAATCCTAGTCGATGAGTGTTTCTAAGGGTAGGTCGTTTAAGGGGAGGATGTTCGTTCGCAAGACTCGTAGTTCAAAACATAGGCGGGCGATCAAAAAGGTAAAAGTAATAACATATGAGCGATCTCCGTTGTGCGCCGTGAGAGAATATGAAAATGAATTGGCGAACGACATTCGGTTGAACCGAACAAAATTTACGCGGGAATAATGTCCGACCAGCGACGGGCAATAGATTTGAAATCTTTTACGGATGAAACTCTCGGTCAACGCCCTTAGGCCCAACACCGTAACAACAATCGTATTTCTGAACGCTCGTGTGTAAAATGTTCGTGCACTCGGATACAGCTTCGTGGAATCGAGAGCAGAGACTGACCCTAAACGCGGTTATAACATTGTTGTACCAATTATTTCACGTTTTCAAATGCATTGTTATTTAATATTATGACATTACACCGCCGTTGCAACCGTGTTTATATAATATTCTTGTAACGATATTATGGCTGCGGGCATCATTCGTGTAGTATGCGAACAATAACTTTCGGGGTTCGATATTAATGAAAAACGCTAGTTCGGTAACGCAAATGGTCGAGTAAAAACGATAAACAAAAATCAAAAGAAAAAAACACGAATAATCGTGGATTATAATAAAATTGTACACACGATTTATAAAAATATAACATTTATGCAAGTATGTGATTTATATTTTACTCAAATACGTATAAAAATTAATTAATCATAAGAATCTACAAATTACGAGATGCCGACATTTACAACCAAAATAATTCTAGGCGCATAAAAATTAATTAATAGAATCGAAAAAAAATCACATAATTGGCATACATCTTTAATTACATTAATTATTACGATCAATGCCGTAACCTTAAAGGCATAGGCAGTACCGGGTTAAGGGGGAGGGGGCAATGGGGGTAGTTGCCTCCGGCGGCAATTTCTTAACGGCGAAAACGAAAGTTTTCAAGTTTTCTAATTAATGATTTTTGAAAGAATTATTAATCATTGTTTATTAATTAATTATAACTATAATTGATCAATTATTAATCATGTGCATAGCGAAATTTGTTATTAAATTTTATTATTTAATAATAATAGTAATATAATATTATATCGCCTACCACAGGTATCAGATGAGCGAGCGTTCAGCGTATTATTATAATTATTGCTCTCGAAATGTTGTATATTCGTTCGTATTATCGTATTTATTTTGAGTATAATAATATGTTTACAGTAGTAAATACACTGACACATAGGTATAATCGTGTTTGTTGTATATCCGTATGGGAATGTATAATAATTTATAACCATCAGATTCTTAAATTTGATGTTAATTGTTTTTAATGATTTATTTGTACACTACCAAGCATTTTTTTTATTATTATTTTATCGTTTATTTGTCTTTCGAGTATTGTTTACCGTTGTCGTAGTGTCGTCAAGTGTCAAGTCTATTGACTGAACAATAAACGGGCTTAATATTTCCCAACAGCGGTTTTTCTTCAATTATTATAAACAGAAAATGCATTATGTTAAGTGGTGCTGAATGTTTATACTAAACACTATTAGTTTTATTATATTAAAACTACCGATGATACGATACGTTTATAAATATAGATCAACTAAACAATTTTAACACTATTGTTATTTATGTATTTTTTTTTTTTTTTATGATGGATACAACGGTACAATGATTTTGTAAAGGGTGGCATTTTAAAATCTGCTCCTAGGCGATATATTCGTTTACATGGCACTGGGCATGGGCCCGAAGTTTCTAGCCGAATTTCTCTACATGTTTTTTTTCGAAAATCTTATTAAAAAACAACGCAAAGCCCAATGCATCGAAAACGAGTTGTAACGTCGATGGAAATAAACGAAAGGAAAAGTTTCAATCTACACAACTCGAAGACGGAACACTCGGGCCCTGGGGGAATTTCTTTTTTATTGATGATATTATCGTCGTCCGCTCAGGAAATCCTTTGAAATAATCGCTGATATCGTATAAAACAACGGATGTACGGGCGATACGGTGAGCTACAGCCATGCCACGTCCGTTTCGTGCACGGACACCGCCGATTTACCGCGCGTATTTTCTCTACTATAATACTACCCTTTTGGCCTCCTTCCCTCCGCGGCACCCGGTCCCGGCCGTATATAACCTACTATTCCTCTGAAGCATTGACCCTCGCTCGGCGACTGTTACACCACCACCACCACCACCACCACTACCACCGTCACCAGTATCACTATCACCACCACCACTACCTCACCAACACCGACAACCGTAACACCGTTTCACACGAGAACGTTTTAATCAATAACAAGATAAGGTGTTGGCCGCCGCCGCCGCCGCCGACGCTATCACATCCAGTCAGTCGTTTGATAAAACTGCACCGAAGAAGGCCGCCGCCATAGCAGTCGCGGTGTGTACGTAGGCGTTGTAGGAAAAGAAAAAAAAAAATTACGCTCGACGTGCTCGACGATTTGCGACACCGGTGAACGGATTTTAACGGGAAAAACTATCTTTAACTAATTTTTTAACATTTTTGTTTTTTTTTCTTTTCGCCGTACCTACACGTACGAGAACGTTTATCCAAAATAAATTCAATACGAAAAACCCAAAGAGGGGTTGACGAGCGGTGGCGGCCACGATGCTCGCGAAGCGACGGACAGTTGCTGGTCAAACGGTTGCGGAACTCGGGAAGTGAGACCATCGGTCGCCGATAGTTACGCGCGTAACGTTTCGAGGGACGGCACCGCTTCGTGCGCACAGGGCACACGTAATTCCCGCCCGCGCGTACGTGCACACTGACGACCGCGTGAATGTCGCGTATCGCAGCCTCCGCCGCCGCCGCCGCCGCCGCCGCAGCTGCCGCCGCCGCCGCCGTCGCCGTCGCCCCCGTCCAGTTGCCAGTACGCCGCTGTCAGTTACGAGTCCGCCTCTCGCGCGCGTCGTCGCCGCTGCCGTCGCCTCCCCGTCCGCTGATGACAGGTATTATTGCTCTGTCCGGTGCCGGGTGGACGACGACGGTACCGATCGCTCGCGGTTAACCACCACCACCACTACTACACGTCAATGCGGTCGCATCTCTTCGGCGGCAACAGCCATGTCCAACGCTAGGAAGACCAAGTTCGTGACCGTCAGCGACTACACCTAAACTAGACGTCGTCCAGGGCCTATATGGTGGTGGCCGACAGCAGTATGTTGTCGACGGTGAAGGAGGAGTCGGTAGCGGCGGACGTGTTTCAACCGCATGTCAACGTGAACGATATACCGCCGTTGCCAACGGCACTTCCGACGACATCCGCTTTTCCTAGCAGCCCCTTGGCGGCCAAAAAACAAGCTCTCAAGTCGTTCAACGAAGTACAGAGTCTTCTTACAGGCGGCTACCAGAAGGAAGTGAAGAAGATACTGCGCGACAACTCCTGGCCGACTAACCATCCGATTAGGTCTCAACTGTGGCCAGCGCTTTGTAGACAACATGCGTCTGACAATAGCAATAATATGCAAGAAGGATTTTACTGGGACCTTGTAGTACAATTATATGGATCTACTGGTAAATCGATACTTTCAACAATCATTTTTGTTATATATATTTTTTTTTACCTATCTTACTTGTTAATATATATTTACTGATGATAATTATTTATGTACATGGTTTTTAATATTGCAATAATTATTTAGTTTTTTTAATTAATTTATAAAATATCTGTTAGATACCTATCAACTTCTTAAATGATTTTTAAAAATCAAGTACTATTAATTTTAGCTTGCTAGAATTTTTTTTAAAAAATATCTGATTAACATTTCTCGATGTTATGTTAATTTATTGGTTAATTTTGACTTAACAACTACACTTTTAAGATTACAGTACTCAATTGCAATATTCTATTTAAAAAAAAATAAATATATTAAAGCTATGGGTTATAGGTTTAAATCTATAACTTTTGGTATTTGTACCTACTTTATTACTATCAGTATCAAATATCCTTATGACATATTCTAATTAGACCCATATTCCAATCCATTCCATTTTAACTTAATCAATTTTTTTCTATAATATTTCAATTAATTAATTTTAATAACAGTTTAGAGTTATTTATGTTATAGATTTTTATAATTGTTTAACTTATATGCAAGTGCTTATTTTAAAAATTGTTTTTATATCATGTTGTCAAATCATATATTCATATATTTTTTTATTTCAAGAAAATTTAATTTTTAATTAATATTATGTTATTTTTTTTATTTTAATTTTTCTTAAATAGTACTTATATTTTTAGATATACATAACAATAATGAAAAGGTTTATCTCTTCTATCAACATTTTTTATGAACTATTCAATCATTATTTACCTATTCATTTTGTCATTACAATTATTTTGATTTACATTTATTGATTAATATATAATTTTAAATTTTATATTGTAAAGTATGAATTAAATTACAATAAAAATGGTTCAATGTTAACAAATTACTTTTAAATATTCAGAAGATAACAAGAAGTTCTGTTGTTTTATTATTTGCTTCTTAAATCAAGTACTTAAAATTAATATATTTTATGAATATTGCTTTTTTTATTTATTCTAGAATTTAAATAATGTACAAATTGCAAATTATAAATTATAGAAACATGAAATTTTAAATAATTTAATAAGAAAGAGAATTAAATTTATTATAATCCATAAAAAAACTTAATTACTGTTTTTAAAATATTTTTTTTAATTTAACTAAACAAAAGTGGGAATAAATCAAATTATTTTCATAACATATAATATATTAAATACTTTAGGTGATGTTACTGAAAATATTAAAATAAACCTTTATCTTTTATATTAATACATTTTTAAATATAAGAATTATGAAAGTGTTTATTATTCTTTTGTTCTTTTTGTTAAACTGTGAATTTACTTATGTTATAAACTTTTTCTGCTTAATTAAAATATGATTGAAGCTTATAAAATACATAATTGTTTTAAATTAATTATTTTTTTGATTCAATTTAAGCATTTTCAATTTTTATTGTTATTGTAAGTTATTTAAATATTCTTTGCATTTTCTTAGATCTTCCAGATAAACCAATTATTTTACCGCCATTTGTTGAATCTAAACATCGACATTTGCATCATCTTGATTCCACTGGCAAGAATATTACTGATAGAATTATTTGCGTATTGGGGTTTGCTTGTCCAGATATCACCTATAGTCCTGCCATATATTCGTTAACATCATTGCTGCTACACTTTATGCCTGGTTTGAACTTAATATTATAATTTTATTAATATATTCCATTTAAGAAATATTACTTTATTATTATTATTATAATGTTTCTATTTTTAGAAGAAGAATGCTATAATAGTCTAACAAGCTTAGTTTCGTCGAAGAAAATAGTATTTGTAACACAAACAAAATTATTGTACGAAGTTACATGGAAAACTGTAATGCATATATGTAGAAAACATGTTGTGCGTAAAATTAAAACAGTAAATTAGTTAATTTTTTTTTTATTAAAATGTATTAATTTTTAGAAATCTGCAGCGGGTCACATTGGAAAACATTGTTCAATTAAAAAATCAGAAAAGATATATGTAGATTGGATTTGGTGGATATTTCAAGGACTTCCATTTCATCATGCAGTTAGTTGGATATTATAAAGATTTCTTATTACTAGTATTTAAATGTTTACACCAAGACAAAATAATATTATTTTAGGTTCGAGTTATGGACTGTTTTCTTCATGAAGGAATTAAAGTGTTATATCGTCTAACAATGGCAATTTTACAACTTTTTTACAAATACTCAATAACAAGCAATTCTATTTGGGCTGAAGAAATAAATAGTCATGGTGTAGATGTAGCTTTAATGAACTTTTGTCGTCAGATGCCAGTAATATAACATGTTTACAATAATATAATTAATAATTATTTAAATCATAATTATAATTGTATTTAGGTAAATCCACAAAAAATGCTTAAAACTGCATTTAAAATTCGTGGTCTCAGTTCAGCATATATTCATAAAGTTTTTGTGAAAACCGAGATGATATTGAAGAGTAAAGCAGTGTTGTCTGGTTCTAATAAATTGAATCGTTCCTGCTCAAGTGAAAATTTACCTACTAGTCAATCGCAAATGAATATGAATATGGTATCACATACACTTACTATTCGTGAGGTGAATTATTTTATATATTATAATATATGTAGTCAATGAAATATGGATGCTATTGTTATAATTAATATAATTATAATTTTGATCAACAATAATAATGAAAAATGTGTGAGTTTTTAACACATTAATTTATTAAGAAATCAAAATATATACTTATATACATACTTTTTATGAAAATAACAAAAAGATTTTATTTCTGTCTATTTTAAATTTGTCACAAAGTATAACTTTGTTTAGTACAAACATTAAAAAAATATTAATAATAAAAATATTATATGAATATTTTAAAACTATTTTAGTTTTTAAATTTAGTAAAATAATTTTTTAATGTTTGTATTATTTCAATATAATTTCTTGATACCATTAAAATATGAATATAAATTAAGAATAATTAAAATCATAAAATAATTAATTTTATTAGTTATTTAATAAATATTATATTTTATTTAATTAATATTATTTTTTATTTTATTAATTTGTATTATGAAAATATATTGCTTTTGAAGGATATATTTATATTAATTAATTTATAATATCTTTTGAAATATAAATAATATTATACTACTTTTACTTAGTTAACAGCTACTCGTATATGAGATAATTTAACATATTATATGTATACATTTACTTAAAGAATATCGTGTGATGATCTTTTCCAATATTGATTCTGTTTTTTTTTTCAAAATATGTTTATAAACCATTAAAATAATTAGTAAACAGGAAATTATTATTACAAATAAGTAGAATTCACACAATGGCTTCAATTATCAAATGATTTAAAATCATACATAACTTTAATATAACATTTGGTAATGAACTTGTACTTGTATGTGTTATGCTGCAAAACAGGGAGAACACTCACCAAGCCCTCGGGCTTCTACCATGGCCAGTTATCCAATTAACAATATCAGATCTTTGATAGCTAACCATCAGGATGTAAGTTTTTTATATCCAAACTGCAGCTGAATCCCAGATATTTTATTTTTTTTCAGATTTATTTTATTTATGTATTTTTGCATTTATATATTTTCATCTTAGCTTTAATTTGTAATGTAAATGCAATAAGCTTTCTAAATTATTTATGTTTTTAGAGTCTTAGACTAGATAATAGATTTATCTTTGGATTTATATTACCCTAAAATTTTATTATTTAGTTAATTTTAACTTGTTTCATTGTCTATCGTTTGAAATTATCCATTTATATGTTTGTTCGAAGTTAAGTAATTACTATAAATACATTTTTATTTTATTATCATTAGTACACATTGGATAATAAGTATAGGTATTATAACTTAATTTACTTTTAATAATGAACTTAAATAATTAAAAGTATAGTTTAAAAATTATTTATTTTAAATGTATTACATTAAATTTGAATTTTAACAATGGGCTTAGAAAAAATAAAATGAAATATTTAATGGTTATATTTAATAAAGTATTTAATATAAATACTTTTAGATAAAATGCTGCTAGTTAAGAATTAGTATTTTCTATAATTGTTAATAGTTATCATTAAAGTAATTAATTTTAAATAATAATATTTCTCAGAAAGATTTTGAGTATTTAAAGAAAGAAAAATTTAAATTGTAATTTTACTGTTATAACTAAAGTTGGACTAGTTCTACATAAATAATCAATATTGGTTTTTATTTTAAAAGTAACTATTAAAAAAATATATATTTATAACTAAAATTAAAATTCATAATGTTAGAAGAAAGTTAAGTTTTTAATGATATATGATCATTTATACAATTATAAGTTATAAAATATAAATTAATATTTTTATAATAATTAATTAAATAATAACTTGATTATAATTATCTTATATTATAAATTGTAGTTTAATCTGTATTTTTATTATAATTTCATTCTATCTATTTAGAAATTTATTGAAAATTGCTTATGTTATTATTTCAGTTGAATAATTTGATTATCAATAATAGATCAAAAGGTGCATAATAAAGTTGATTAATCATTTTTGAAATCTGAAATATTTACTACAACCTTCTTACAGCTTGAAAATATTAGACTTAGGTTATATTTTGCTCAGTTGAAAAAATATAGTTTTGCTTATTCAAAAACTAATTAAAACCAACTAAAAATGAAGTTACAAATTATTGGTGTCTACTTTTTATCATTTATCAGTTGTCATAGTTATTGTAGTATTAAAGCGTTCTAATTAAAACAGGTGATTTAATAATCCCTTTATTCCCAGGATATCCCTGCTAATTCACCGTGATATTTAGAAAGCAATGGTAATAAATAACTGCAATAAAAATAAAAAAAAATTTAAACTGTTAAAAACTGCTCTGATACCCTGCTCTGATTTTTACAATACATTATGAAATTTGTAAATTATTTAAGTAAGCTAAGTACATTTTTCATCATTTTACCCATGCATGAGTAATATCTGATAATTAGTTTTATTATTTTTAACCCATATTCATTATTATTGTAGCATAAAAAGTATACTATGAAAATATTTACCGAATTTGAATTTTGTATGCAAGTCTTACCACGTATTTATGAAACGTAATCGAGGCTTGTAACTATTAGTTCAATTGGGTTATTGCGTGCGAATGCTTCGTTTTGGATGCCTTCTATACCATAAATGTATTCAAGTACATATTTTCGAACAGACAAAACGACAGTAATTATGTAATTATTTAATTGGACATTTTCTATTGGTATTCGTAAATCTCCTTTAATACATCTACAAATGACAGTTCAATACACTGGTATAAATAATAATAGCAATAAATATTCACTTGTTCATCATGTGATCATTAAAGTTTTTTATTGGTTTATCGTACTTAATGGCTTTTTTCAAGATTATCCTTAATCGCCCTAAGAACGTGTTATGACGTATAACGATTAGGGTAGGTACAGAATACGTACCTGTAGGTATTGCCAGTGACACGGAACAAAATTTTGAATGGTTTGGTCAGTAGCCACCCAATTTACAACTTACAACCCACCTCACCCATTGAGGTGTTTTAAGGGGTTGGGAATTAATCACCTCCCAGAAATGTTTAATCTATTTTAGAATGTATGATGATAGTATTTAGTTACTTAAACGTTTTAAATAGTAATTATTAAACGGTGAGTATTATAATTTATAGTTAATTGAGCTAATTAACTTTTTACTTGTAAATTCATCCATCACAGCACCACCCACCATCCTTATGAATGATCTGGTCATAACCAATTTGAACCCCAAATTCGGTGCCATTGGGTATTGCACATGTATAAACCAGATTCGCTGATGGACTTTTGTCTCGCATTAGGAACACTCGCTTAACCCAATACACAAACGGTAGACTTATAAAACGGTTACAAGCTTCGAGTTCTTCGACTAATGTATTATTTTGTAGTACCTACCTGTTGTATTACATGTACATCGGGTGTATGGCTTGAGCGCATTTGCACGTGTTCGCTGAGCACCGTACGGACTGATAACGAAATCGTTTGTATTGCAGCTTTTCACGTTGTGGTCCTGGTTGCCGGTGAGGATAACGATGTACCAGCCGATTCTCCTTTACACGACCGAGGAGCACGGGTGCAGTTTGACCACGTTCTACGTACGGGTGGAACAACACGAGCCGACTCTTCTGTTGATAAAAACATGCAACAACGAGGTATGAAACGATTTGTGTTACCACAGCCTATTCGCTCGCGACGTATTGTTAATCGCTGTGAACAAGATGGGAACTGAGTACTTCAACTATTTTTGGCGAAAATGATAATCGGGGTCTTATTAGCTTCAGAGGTTAGCATTTCAGCTTCACGTAAGCGGGTGCAAACATTTTATGAAGTCTTACCACTCCCTCTCTTGGCCAACTTTTGAACAATCAAAATCAAACCCAGTGTACAAAATGTAAATTTGATTTTCAAAAAAATCAATATAATGTGTTTCAAACGATTTTAAAAGAATAAAAAACAAACAAAATAGTCAGGGGAGTCATTTCAACTTTTGAAAGGGTGGGGAAATTAATTAAATTCGTCGACTTCATAATATTTAAAAAGATTTTGTTACCTATATATTTAAATATTTATGGACGATAGACTATCAATAAAATATTTTTATGGAACAAAACATGGAAGGATTAGTAATGAATAATGATGATAAACAAAGAACATGAATCGTTTAAATTTACCCAATTAAATAATAACATTAAAGATAGCAAAACATTAATTTATTTACTTATCCTATAGGTTATAAGTTACCTATCAATAGGTGTAATGGAATAATAATATATATCTAATTAAATAAATAGTAATTATTTTATTATTTGTATATTTAATATATTACAGAACTTATTTATAAAAACATAAAATTGTATCTCAATTATAATATACCGTAGTTTGGGGTGAATAGGAACGATTTTAACGGTGTTTTTTATATATTATGAGCTCAATTTTTATGGTATCAATATCACGAAAACTGTTTTATAAAGATCACATATATAGAAATATATAATATACCAAAAATAAAGTTTATAAGGTTTGTGTAATAACGATTGTCATAAACTAGGGAGGAGCCAATGTTTCCCAACTTTTATTAAACCGTGAACGTGTATTTAAAAAAGAATATTATCTGATTTATGAATAGAAAATACTAAATAAAAATTTACTATTTACCGTTTTTAGCATTTGATCATCGGATAAAGAATTGCCGACTTATTAATTTCTTAGAGTGGGGCATTTATCATATTCTGCCCCCCTCCCCAAAAAACGCCCCTTAATACAGTCCAAAAAATATAAATTAATACCTAAGTCAGTTATGTATACAATTTTTAAAGGGCGCAATTACACACCTTACTCTTTCCTGAACAGCCCCGCGTTAAATTAGTTTAGGTTTTTTGAGATAGCAAATATGCCGTGTATGCTCTATTTTATTTTTTATTTTTTTACAATGCCCCATAACTTTTGTCTTTCCAATTCAAGCATCAATTAATTAGGTGGTTTTTTTTCCCCCCCGCACGGTCCAAAAGGTGTTCGGCGCTTACTGTTCCTCTAAGTGGATGGAGCGGAACAAAATGGATGACCGCGGAAATCGACAAGCGTACTTTGGCACCGGCGAGACGTTCATATTCAGTCTATACCCGGGCAAAGCAAAATACTCATGGGTCGGCATGGAAGTTGATAACGTGCACCACGCCAACGAACTATTCATGGCCGCCGATCAGAAAATGATAACCGTCGGCGGAGGGTATGCTACTCATATCACCAGAAAATTATTACAATGATTATAAATTCAGAGCTTAAATTTTATAATATATAGAAGTAGTGAAATATGTGCATTTTATAACTTAAAAATATTTTTTAAAAAAATAAGATTTAACCTTAAAACTAAGAAAATCCCAACAACAAAATGTATTAAAATTATTTTTTAATTGTTTATCCTTTTAAGCATTCAAAAACAATTAAATTTATTAAATAATATTAAGAAAGAACTTAAAAAAAAATTGCTAAAAAGATTAAATTCTAATCATTTACAGCATAAAATGTAGGACTTGAAATCTTTGTTTCATAAAACAAATGTCTAGTTTAATCTATTACTGGTATTCTATAATAATAAACAGAACTCGTAAGTTCATACATTTGCATATGAATCTTGCAAAGTTGTATTTAATGCTAGATGACATAAAAATCCATTTCAAGGTACCACGGTTAAATATGTGAAATCTTATTTTGCATGTTTTTGTATATTTGGCATATTTATGCATATTTCTATTTTATCGGGCATATTATACAGCATTCTATTAGAATCTATTAAAAATCTAAATTGAAAATATATATAAAATTAAAATTAGAAATTGTATTATCTTTTATTTTTTTTCTTGATACTCGTACATTTAATGAATACATTTGTTTTAAATTTCAGATTTAAAATTAATTACTGACAAAGACGCAAAGCACTGACAAAGCATTTTTTTAAGTGCATAATTTTAGATATTTAGTGCATATAAATGCATATTTTTGAACTTTTCAAAGCATATTTTGCCAATTTTAAGTGCATAAATGCATGCTTATTTAGGATTTTTTTAGGGCATGAACTTACGAACCCTGATAATAAAAAAACGCTATAGAATCTGAGCTCGGGCCATGATTTTAATATTCGTGTTTTAGGGATGGCCAAGCAATTTGGATGGACGAGAATGTTCGATACGGAAAAACGGAAAGCTGTTCCACCTTTAACAATCCACCATTGTGTAAAAGTCGTGACTTTGAAATTAAAGTACTTGAAGTATATGGTTTTGATGGAGTGTGAGTAATCGTGAAATAATTTTAATAAAATTATAATGGAAAAACATCTTAGGTCAAAACAACAGTGAAAATTCAAAATTTGGTTAGTTATATTTTTTTTTCTTTATATTTGTCCAGAAAAATTATTGGTTCGAACTTTTTTGTGCTAAAATATTTGTATTGCAAAGAAAAAAAAATAAAGATTTCAATAAACAAAAAAAATTGTTTGGGTATGATTCACACATTTTGAAGATATTTAGGTTACAAATCGGTCTACATTTATGAATACAAATATGATCCTCAAACTGTCTGTCAACAACATCTAGAAACCTATTTCATTTTTTGTTTCCGATTTATAAATATTTTATATTATTTAGTGCATTGTATACGGACGTAGTTGTTACGGGTATCCACAGAATATCTACTTTTAAACTAATATTTGAATGCCGATTAAGCGATAAAGCCATAAAAGAGTGTTGATCATTATCCATTTTTCCGAAGACCGTTGTACCTTGTACCCTATTGTATACAATTTCCGATATTCCTTGTATCGATATATCTATAAAATAGTGGTCGATATTAGTAATGGCACAATCGAATAGTTATCGATACGATTGATTATTTTCTTGTTAAAAAAAACATTCGAATGAAATTACTATATAGTACTGATTGTCATTTAATCTAAATTTCATATACTTTTAAATAGCATTTACACCGTCTACATTTCAAATAATGAAAATAAACTTATGAAGAACCTTATATTGCATTTTCAAGATTTTTTTATCGAAAAAATTTCAAATGTTTAAAAAAAAAGTGATGCTTGAAGATTTCTCATTAAATTCATAATAGGTATCTTGAAAAAAACTGTCTATCCGCTATTTTCAAAAATATTTCTAATATTTCGATAATGACTATTCGATAGTGCTCATCATTAATCGATGTATCATGGTATCGATGATGGGCATGCAATGTATCGAAATTTTGATATAGCAAAACAATTTTTTGCCATCCCTAAATACAGTAATATCATCCACCTCTATATCTCATTTGACCTAAGAACATTTGACATGTAGTTTTAATATTCTTAGTGTTTTAAATTAATTAAATTAGAAAATAAACTTTAATTGTCTTTGTAGGATTCTTTAAGGAAAGAAATTCTTGCAACTACTAAAGAAGGTGACAAGTTATCTAGTCAACATTTTTTTCTATTTTATTATCTAATCTTTACTTGTATGTTAAGTTTTTTTTATTGTTATTCATAAATTCATTATTTGTTATACTAAATCCATGTTACTTTATGATTATTCTAATGCCTAGATTTTGCTGTGCGGTAATTATTGAATAGTAATTAAATATATGCGTTGAAACTACAGTTGCACAAGTTTTTAATTTGAACTAATATTTTGTAAAATTTATATTTATTCAAATTCAATAAGTTGATTGTGAAAGTTTATTACCTACATGACATTTTTCCAATTATTTAAATGTATTGGAATAATGAAAATTATTAAAAACTGTTGTTGTATTTTTTCAAAATTGAGTTATTAATTCAATGCATTGGTTATACATAAGTACTAGAATTGTATATTATAAATATATATACAATTATTTTACTTTGTAATTTAACTTTTTGTGTATCGTAGTAAATTAAATAACTTGGCTATTCTTATATTTCTTATGTGTGACAACGGGTATTTGATATTAAACTTCGTTTATTATAAAAAATAAAAACTCGTGCAACCATTATTATATTTATGAAACGTTATTACCTATATTATTAAGCTATATGTTATCATTAATGAAAGGACACAGTCTGTTTCAGAAATATAAAGCCACTAATTTAAGTTGAGACCAAAAAAATCCTATTGCCTTAGAGCATACATCAATTTATAATATTATCGTATTTATATTGTATCCTCTGAATTTAATTTCTGTAGAACTAGTTGTGGATTACTTTTTTGATTAATACATTTATAAAATATCAAGTAATTCCACAATAATGCAATTTGTTTATTTATGATGTTTTACTCTAGGGATAATGTACAAATAATTTTTTTTTATTTGTTTATGGTTGGATTTTTTTATTCAACCTTATTTTGCATTATACTGTCTCTAAATGTGTTCAAAAATTGTTATTTCTAATTTTAAGCAATTTTTTTCATCCATTTAAATACTTTTAGTGAAAATTAAATAAAACTATTAAGCTATTAAGTTCCTGAATAAATTGTTTGGCTGTATGTCTGATTCAGGCTGTATATAAATGTATTATCAGTCGAAATATTATTATTTAGGAAAATATATTAATTATTAGTTATATTGTACTTAATTCTATTATATTGAAATAAGTGTTATTGTAAAAATTGAGGTAATATTTAAAAATGATGGATTTTGGATTTGTACTACTATTAGGCCGCTATCATATTTTACTGTTTTATAATATACCGATGTTGTGTAGTTCTGTTGGTTAGCTTTTAGCCAATACACTGCTATAATCGTTACATTATAATATTATAATCACCACATGATAATTATTTGCATAAATTAAAAATGATTACAATTGCATTTTAATGATTCCTATTACATTTTCTAAGCTATATATCATTATTTGAATTTTTTTTTTTTAATACCATACATACATACATAGCCTTACTTGAACTTTTTATGTTGAAAATATTTAAATTATTTAAAACTATAAGGTTAACATAAGTTTTTGGTTAACTGAGAAATCATAACTAAATCTATGCCACTTATATATGTGTGTGTGTATAAAATACTAAAAGTTTATTTAAAATTGTAATTGTATTTATTTAAAATATTCAATATCATTCTGAATTATAGTTCATTTATCTTGAGTTTTTTGCACAGGTCATTAAATATAAATTTGAATATACATAAAAAAAAAAAAATGAATCAACTTCAGTTTTCTTTTTGTTGAGTTATTAATTTATTATTAAATTTAATTAAAAATAATTGTTTGATTTGGCATAAGTGGTTTAGTATTAAGAATGTAGGAAAATTGTCTTTCAATCTAACATTATTCTAATTGTTATTTAAAAATTATTTATTTTTATGTTATATACATATACATGTATAGTATATTTATGATTTCTCGCCTATATCATTGTTACCAAGTTAATTCCAGTACTATAATAGTAATAATATTATGTTTGTGTGTGTTAAAAATATTAAGTTAGCATGTGATATAATTTGTGTTGGGTGTGGAAAAATTATACTACTTATGTTATAATATTGTATTTTGCAGTTATCATATTAATATTATTATAAATTATTATTATTATATTATTATCTGACTACAGACTAGATTTTTATTATTATTCTTAGACTGTTGCTATACTATTAGCCTAGTGTTACTTAGTCAAATATTTAATATATAATTTATGTTATTTAAAGATTACGATATAAATTTTCCCATTGAGCTTTTTAGTTGTTTAAAGTTATGTACTTGTTGACAAAAGCATACTATGCACACTCTCATGTCAGATTTATAGATATGTTAATTATTTTGTTAAGTTATTTATTTATCAGTTGTACACCTATAGCTTTATTATCGTGTGAATTGTTAAGCATATACTACATGTATACATACATGTATTATTAATATTATTATTATTATTATTATTATTATTATTATTATTGTTGTTATTATTATATTATAAATTTGTGTTACATATTTTATTTTATAAGTGAACTATGTTCAGTCTCTGGTAAAATTGACGCAACACGATTTTAGTTGGAATTCATCAATATTATAACTGCACTTTTCATAATCAATTAAATTGCATTTTAAAATATTAAAACCATTTAATTTAATAGCCATGACTTGACATATATTAATTGCTTGTTTTATTTTTTGCACTGTAAACCACTATAAATTCAATAACACAAAACAAATTTTTAATTTTTAACAAGCAAAAACATTTTGAAAAATTATAATTATTAATGTGCATGAAAAATATTCGCAAAATGATTTGTAGTTTTTTTTTATTAAGAAATTAAAAAAGCAACAGAATTTTAATTGAAATTATTTAATTGCTATACTACTAATATTGATATGTTTGTTGCTACTTTTTTACCAGAGACTATTAGTTTCACAAATATATTATAATATATAAGTAGTACAACTATAAAATATGTTTTTTATTACTATTAATTTTATTATATTTGAAGTCTAGTCGAGTCTTTAAGTGGCGCGCCTTTTTTTAATTCCACTCATTATATTATGATCCCACAGCGATATGTTACTGTTACCTTTTAATTGTTTTATATCGTCGCCATCTGTGATATTGAAACATCCATTTTATGTTTACCCTTTCCCACCACCCCCTATTTTTTAATACCAACATTTATTACATTTAAATTAAATTTTAATGCATAAAAAATGCTTTATACAGTTTTGGACATTTTTTATATTTTAAATCAAATATGTTATGTAACTGTCCAGTAAGTGACTGAATAAATTTAAACCACCTCTTTTGACCAACTGTTATATAATATGCATAATTGCTATTTATTTGTTAATACGCTACTCTAAATGTCATGCTGTACATTTTTGTTATGATTCACTGTTATAATGAAAATAATTTTTTTTTTGTCATTTATTTGTTACCAATATAAATATAATATAGTCATTTTAATACCTTTATATACATATAGTATCCGTTTGTAATATTAAGATTTGTGTACCTTATATTAAGAGTGAGAATAAGACCCACAATGTATTCGAACAAAGTAAAATATACATTTTGACTTATAGTATCATATTATGTATTTCAAATTAATATTGAATATAAATCCTGACCTTATCAATCCTAATTGAATATTTAACAGAAAATAGGTTGAACTATTTTTCTCTAAAAAAAAAAAAATTAAAATTCCTTTTTGCTCTACAAATAAATATAATTTTCCTCTAATTATATTTTTCAGTGATTATTTATTTGTGGACTAAAATTTTGAAAATAAAACTTTGAATGAAACTAGTTGCTAGTGATTGGTCGTTCCTGTAGTAATAGTATGGTACAAATATTTTGATCTGCGATTTGTAGGCCACTGAGTACAATATATAATTATATTAGTTTTGAAATTTCTATCAGTATTGGCTTGTTTAATATAAAAGAATAATCAATTTTTCACACTTAACTTTATATTGTATATAATCTGTTAATAGTTGCATTAATATGGTTCATTGAATATCCAAAAATAGTACAAGTTGTATTTCAATTATGTTTTATTTCATTGACAACAATTTTACTTTGAAATATGTTTTATTGGGCTGTCATGAATTCTCTGGAAACCATTCAAGTTTAAATTTAAGTAATTAAATAGATTTGATCTTATAAGAATGGAAATTACAAACCAAAATTATTTTAGCAGTATCAGACAATATAAATAACATAAAAATAAATAAATATTGGGGCAGAAAAACCAAAGAAAGTACTTCAGGGCATTAGTACTGGATGGAATTTAATATAATCTAATGATTGAATGTTTTATTGAACTTTAAAGTTCTATTTGTGGTACTCATGGATTTTTAGATTATTTTCCCAAAAAACTAACAGTAGATGAATGAAAAATAATAAAAGAGCTTTGCCTAGTATTAAACCTTTTTGAAGAAACAAAAACTGTAAGTTGAGATAAATATATGATTGCATCTATTGTTATAGTACAATCACAAGGACTTATAAATGTACGAGATGAATTACATAAGCAAAATTATGATCCTAGGGTTAACAATGTTCTAAAAAAATGTCTCTAGGGTAAACAAGATAAATATCGCTGGAGTGATATTGCAAACATAAGAATTCTAATCCACGGTAAATTTCTCGACCCACAGTTCAAAAATGTTTGTTACATTTACATAAAATCAACAAATAAAAATTAACATCACTGAAATCACTAATACTATAATATCATCTCATAAATCAGATATATAAGCAGATGACAATAAGACATTTTCCATAAATGATAGAGTTCAATAGATTCAAGTTGTTAAAATTCAACTAGCAGAAACTAACACATCAAAGGCTATCATTGGAGTACAAAGATATTTAGAAGATGGGCTGCAACAGCGAAATACTAATACACGAAAATGGTTGGAGGATAATAAATATAACTATCCACATTTGAGTTAGGTTGCCAAGAAAACACTATGCTGTCTTGGAACATCAGTACCTTGCGAACGTGTTTTCTTAAAGGCTGGGTTATTGACCAATGACTGTCGTGATAGACTCAACAGCGAAAAAGTGGTAATGCTTCTTTTTTTTTTTTTTTATACCAAAATATGTAAAAAAAAAAAATAATAATTTTATATACATAACATATTTATTTTATAACTGTATTTCTTTTCATTACCAAATATTTATGACGATGACAACAATATAGTATTTATAAATATTAAACAATTATTTATTGTTACTTATACAATAATAATTAATTTCAGTGTACTCACATTTTGAATATAGTTTAATCGTTTATATCCCATTGCTTCATCCTATTGGGTTATTACATTAGGTACATCCAATAAAACATTCATAATATTGTTTTATTAGTCATAAGTTAATATTGTATCAATTATCCGTATTACACTAGTGACATTCAATCATCGTTTTGTTTCGATGGCCGAGATTGATTTTTGTCTTTCACTGATAATGCTGCATACTTGTCATAGTGCGGTATACTCGACATTACCAGCGCGCCCTCTCGTCGGCCGCCTCGGCAGCGCGATCACCTCTTCGTCGTCTCACCACCCGGTGGGTCGCGTACACACATCCGTACAGCGCTACGTCGACGCATTTTTCACACCTTGCGCAACCAAGCCCATTCCCCGGAATCGGAGCCGCGCTCACGGCGATTAAAGGACAACACAGTTGGCCAAACATCAGGGGTGCATTCAGTGGCGCACACTCGTTCTTACCGGCATGGGTCGAACGTATTATATTAATACCAACCATCCACCCATTACCCATAAACATTAGCAAAGCGACTTCAATAGAGGTAATTTTGGAGCTTGAGGTAGAGGACCTAGCATTTTAAGGCATTGAGTCCAATCAAGTTTCACGTGTTCAAAATTGAAATAACTTTTAGAAAATTGCAAATATTTTTAACCACCCAATTTTTTTCGGGGGAGTCCACTGACCCCCTTGACCCATAAGGTGTGCGCCACTGATTGTATTGGTACACCGTATACCCGTCTGCAGATTTTCGATTTTTGGCGTAAACCTAATGCAAAACATCATTTTACGGGTATACGGCTCCTAAAATAACTGGTAAACCAGATAGAACTTATAATTTATTAATTTAATAGTTCATTGGAAAAATTTTTTATGAACTATGAAGTTTGAATGAAATATTTATATGTTGAAGATTACAGTGTACGGTGTACGGTTTACGGTTTAATTACAGTTTATTGTATTTCAAGTTCAATTTAGAAAATAATATTTTGAAAAATAAATGTTATTAAGTACATAGGCGCAAATAGAGTAAAAAATCCGGGGGGGGAGGGCTACAGCCATCCTACCAAAACTTAAAATAACCTATAGATTATCCACACTCTTATATACCATATTAATATATTTTAGATTCTGAACAAAGTTTGATTTACTGCAATGCATAGGCGTGTTCACGGGGGTGGTAGGGTATGCACTTGCACTCCCCGCGAGATGAAGCGGCCACTGCCGCAAACCCTTACAAACTTTTTGTAAAATCAACGTGAATCCGCATAATTATCTATTATAATGCATATGTATACAATAACACGGATATCCTGTTATCATTTACCTATATCACTATCACGAATATATATAACAAATATATAATGGTCGCCTAGGTTAAATATCTAGTCGAATACATTAAGATAGCTGAATGGATGTGTTTAAAAGGTTTCTTACAAAAAGTCTTGGAGTTGTTTTATTTTTTTGCATACGATCCCTGAGTATACTCATTTAACGAAAGAACGGTTAAACTATACTCGGACAACCTTATTGAATTCGTAAGAATTATTATGGTTTGGGTTGCACCCTCTGCGAAAAAAGTCTTGACACGCCTATGTTGCAATGTGTCTTTTTTTTGTATGTAACACTATTATAAGTTAAGTGTGCTGTATGCAGTATGCCATGTATAACATGGAGTATTTAGAGGGGGCTAAGCCCGTAGTTGCGCCTATGATTAAATATAATATAGAGTATGGACTTCCAGCTTATGGTTCATAAACCTGCACCGAGTAATTTATAACGCGTGGTAAATTCTATATCTTGTGATATTGTATTTTATAGTCTTATTAGAAGTTATAAACATGTATGGGTTTAATTACATTTATTCGAGTTTACCGAGAAAAAAAAAATGTCAAACGAAGCGAGAACATATTTTTATGATTAATATACATATTTTATTAATGCGTATACCTATAGATATATTTTTATCAATACATCACTACCAAACATAGATTGTCAAGTTCGACAACGGTCTTAACTCTGCTCGGTTTGTCACAGGACCAAAATACACTGACATGTTATATCACCGATTATATCTCACCGTACCAGAGTGACGTTTCGGACATGTTCACGTAGACGCGGTCGGACGGTTGCGAGTACATCCTTATAGCCATCAGTCGATATACACGTCAAGGTTGTACCCAATGGAGGGGGGTCCGGGTCCAGACCCCCCCCTATTGAAATTCTACATACTCAACGGTTTAGTAGTAAATAGTATAATAATAGTATATAGTGTATTTTAAATTCCTAATATCTTCAATATACAAAATTTATAGATTATATAATATATCTATAACGTATAATGTATTAACAGTAATTTGTTGGTATTGAGTTAAACTATAATTATAATTAGAAAACAGATAAAATAAAAATTTTAGACCTCCCCCCCATAAACATTTCTGGGTACGCTCCTGGTACACGTACCCGCCCTCAAATATGTCAGCTCACGCTGTCACCGAGAAACTAGTGCCACGACCAGACCAGACTTCAACGTTTACTTACACCTAGACAAACTTATGATTTGCCACCCCATAAATGGAAATATACATCAAATATTATTTTTACATAAATAATAATAAAATAGACTTAATTCCGAGTTCATTATATTTATTTAAGTAAAATTAACAATTTATTAGATTAATGCATTTGTAAACAAATAAACCACTAGGTACTTATTTAAATAATACAAAACAGTTTTTGAGTCTTATTTTTTACTATACATAATTTGATATGAGTAGGTACTAGGAAACGTAATATTTTTTTAAAAATTATACATGGTTTAAAAATATTAAATGCCACCCTAGGTGTGGGTCTATGTCACCCCTTGAGCCGGTTCTGGTCACAAAGTTTTTCGTGTTTTGGCATTACAGACATTGTGACCAAGGAAGACAGTTTTTAATCGGAACTTTTCTCTTAACACGGTCAAATTTACGGTTTCCGCCAGTGCATTTTGTAACTAGTTAACTAGGCGACACAAATATCGCCCAGTGATTATACTCTGTCGTCAATATTTTGAAAGATTGGACGAAATAATGCGAAAAAAACGTGTAATACTATAATCGTACTATGGTATTACATTGACTATTTTGAGAAAACATTTTTTGTCGTCCAGTGAAAATTCCTTATAAAATGCACTGATTTCCGCCATATCCATACTTCTCCTTATCACCCGCAAGCGAATGGCCTCACCGAGTGAATGCATCGGTCATTGAAAACCGCATTGACCACCAACAGTGCAGCAAAGTAGGATAGAATGATATTCAACGCTACAGAAATACTTTTAATAATGTAGATAAATAGAAAAAATATTTTATTATATATTTATTTAATAAATTTGAAATAATATCTTACTTTACTTAGTGACTATATGTTTATTCATAAATATTAATTATATTAATTAACAAAATTATAAAAATTAATTTTATTCTGTTTCAAAATTACTTGTCTCATCATCGTTTATACTTGAAAAATTTTCTTTTAAAATTAAAAGAGATTTTACTTCATCAGGCAAAGTTGAAAATGTTTTTTTTTCAACATTTCGCATTGAAGATATGTACGGATCGGATAACACGAAAAAAAAAGTATTACCTATATGTTCATTTGTGTTTATCCTTGAATTTTTCCGTGTATGATGTTTTCTATAATTCTTGTAGTTTTTATTCTGAACTTCGTGTGCCTCATCTGATAATTGAATAATATTAATGGCTGCGGCAAATAAAGACAAACTAATTTTATATTATTAAAAAGCTTAGAACTTCCTTATTAGTAGGTTATTTAACGAGGATCGTAATTGTGACTATAATTGATAAATGTTATAGTAAAATCTATATAATTAGATTAAAGTATCTTTGTTAAGTTATTTATTACATATATATCTACTTTTTTACCGTGGCTAATCAGTAATCACTGCTAATCATAAATTTTGGCCTGGTGGTGGGAAAAAATTGGCCTTTTTAATTGTTTGCACACCCTTAAAAAAAACTGAAATGGTGCCGTTGTAGTGCGGTAGATTCTCCACTAGCAGCCCACTCTTCGGCCGCCACGGCAGCACGATCACCTCCGTACGTTGCCCGTGGTGGCACAATGACAGCCGCTAGCTCTCTTTCATGCGAACCTCCGCCAAAACCGGTTGAACCGTTCGCGACTTGTGGTAAAAAAACGCTCGTTGTTGTCGGCCAAGCACACTGTTGTCGGGCCATTGTTTTATTTTATTATAACTAACTTATACTAGTGTTTGTCTTTCGCGATTTGTTCAATAAATCCTATTAACGGTTATTTATATTCCACATCGTGTGTTCTTCTTTTTATACCTCAAACATTGATTAAATATACTTGTATATTTAATCAATGCCTCAAAGAATTTCGGGAAGATTTGGTGGTAATCTCGCAACAAATTACAGATTAGTCATATATATATATATATATATTTGTATATAATCTATGGCAGCAGTTCCCAAAATTTTTTGATTTACGTATCCCTAAAACAAAAACATTTATTCAAGTTTTCCACGGAGAAATAGGTAACATAACATTTTTTTTATTATTTTTATAAAAGCAAATTAATGTCGATATTAAAATAAATATATGATAGCATATTACAGTGGTTCCTAAACTATGCACCGCAGTGCCCTAAGAACACCACGACCACTATCTAAGGGCTCCATAGTCTACGGTTCATAACAAATAGTTTAAAGTGCTTAAAATTGATTTTTCCTTATTGTTTTCGTAAAAACTTTATAGCAAATAATGTAATATTTTTTATTGTGTAATCGGATAATGTCATTTTAACCATATAATATTTATATATAATAATTATAATCATTATAACAATAATTTTTAGTTATCTATTTTTTAAGTTTAAAAGTGCATTAATTTATAACTAAGTAAAATTTTATTAAAATTAATAAAATCGGTTATCAATAAATTTTTTTTTTTGTTCTTTCTTTAATGTTATTCACAGCCAGAGCACCGTGGTTTGATTGTGTTCAAAAAAAGGCACCGCGGAAAAAAAAGTTTGGGAACCGCTGGTATAATATACAATATAAATATTTGACTTGGGCTTTCCATAATAAATGGTTCCGCCTCCTTAGAAAGTCACGCCTCACACTTTAGGAATCACTGTCTTATGATAATATCTGATAAAATTATTTTCATGAACAGTTACTGAAAAGCTGGGCTTACACGACGCGAATCTGATGCGCGAGGCTTGATGCGTGAGTGTAGATTCGGCATATTTCGCCCTGTCTGATCTTGCCTCAGGTAATAAGCAAGTCAAGCGAGGATGCCTCGTGGCAAAACGGAAGCTTAGTCGGTATTTGGATGCGCGTCAAAGAAGATTCGATTCACATCGTGTGAATTACTTTTTTGAACGTCTTGCCTAGCACGTAGCGCCATGGATCAAAATCAATGTTTTCAATTTATTGAGTTGCTTCATTGTTGCCTCGCATAAACTGGGGCTCCCCTGAATCACATGTTTTCGTGCATAGATACGTATCGTGTAAACATTTAGGTGAATTAGATGTCTCGCGAATCTTGCCTCGCGCATCAGATTCGCGCTGTGTAAACCCGGCTTAATACAAACATCGCAAACAACTTTTTTAGGATTTTGAACAACAAACTTAATAGACTTAATAGTAAATAATAAAGAAATAATAAGAAGTTTACAAACTACGAGTATATTACTGTTTACAGTAGACAATGTACTACGAATTTATTTTTTGAATTGTAAACTGTGAGATTACAGGTACTGAAACATTTCACAACAGTTCACCAAAGAGAATAGTTAATTTGAACTATTCGTTTACCAACTTAATATCTAAGATTATAATATAATATTGAATGTTGTAGTAAAACCATTGAGATAAAGAATACTCTGAAGCGCGAAATCCTAAACAGAAAACAAACTGCTGCACAGTAGTCTGAAACATCAATTTAGACCCCATGTTTGAAATGTGAATTTTTTAATTTTTTTTTTTTATGATGTATAAATATACATTCCTAAGGAACCTTAATACGGAATTTGAAGTTCTTATGTATATATAAATCAACGGGACTTACATAGTTTTTTTTTTACATTTTTTATGGTATTTTACGCTATTTTATTGAAATATTTATTCTTTATCATGTATTTTTTTCTCGATTCAATATTTATTTTTTAAATGTTTTAATACAATTAATTTAAAGTTCAATTTCTTCAAAATAAATGACAAATATAGTTATGCACATTTAAAATTATTTTTATTGTTTTTAATTTTGATAGACTGCTATCTGTGGGTGAATGTTTCAACCATTTAATGCTTTGTTGGAGATTGTTTGGTAATTAATTTGTTTTTTTGACCACCATTTTTTTCAAATGATGGCCAGTTTGGTATTTTTAGGTTCCATCTTTTGTTTTTGTTTTTACTTGTGTCTCCCTTCAATGGGATAAAGTTTATTTTGATAGGTCTATGGTCACTGCTTAATAAATTATATAAACGGGGTAGTACTTTCCACTATAATCTATGTAATATGGATGGGGGACAGAGGGTTAGATCTAGGCAGGATAGGTTTCTATTTGCTACGGTCAGTGGTGTATATAGAAATAGTTTTCACTATGGGCTAATTTTTTTATGAATACATAATTTTTTAAAAATAGTGTATAAAATAGTGTATAGTGTATTACCACTAGTTGAGCATGATTCTTTATCACTTTATCAGCTATTTATTATAAAAGTACGAACAAGAAATTAGTCATTATATAATATTTTATTATAATAATATTTTTATTTTTAGGCTTTAAATCATAATTAAATAATCATATGACGTATAAAAATTAAAAACAGTATTTGAAAGACCTAAAATGTTTTCACCTAAATTTTCACTATAGGCCATGGCCCATATGTCCCCCTATATACGCCACTAACTACGTGTATGTGAGTGGGTCTTGAATCATTTAATAACACTAAATTATTTATTTCCAGCAGTTTTTCGATTGTTTTACCTCTGAGGTCATTTTTGTCGGAGCCTCATAAAATGGGTTGTGTGCATTGAAGTCGCTGAGTATTATTAATGGTGTGAGAAGTTGTTGAATGATTTGCTCGATGTTGGCATCGATGCATTTTTTTGGTTTGGAAGATATATAATACAAATTTTAAATTTTTCTTTAGGATTAATTTGAACAGCTAATTCGAGTTCTATTTTTTTTTAAAGAATCATTTGAGCTTCCATTGGATAATATTTAAGTTCGTGCCTGTCATCATGAAATTATAGATGTGTTTTTTGTTTTGATTTGATAGTTGGTATTATTTCTCTGGTGCCAGATGTGGTTCAGATTCCACTTCTAATGCTTTAAATAATTCGTTTGTTATTCGGGTAATGTTGTTTTTTGTTTGAGATTTGTTGATAGAAGGTCTTTGTTTTTTATATTTTAAGAATGTCGATTCCTGTTATTCCGTGTTCGTAAATGGTGTCTAGCGGGTTTTCTTGAGTAGAAATATTTTCTATTATGTGCTTAAGTTAAAAGGAATTGCTGTTGACGTGTTTACTACTTTCTAATATGTGTTTAATAGGTTCAAAGTGTTCGTCTAAAAAACGTCTATGTAAATTTGAGCGGGAGATATGAGCTGATGTGTTGGTTTCCATAGATGTGTTTTGTGTGTTTTTTTTATTTGTTGGAGTATGTACAGATGGGTTCGTTGTTTTTTATTTTTTTTTTTTATTTTTTTTTTTTTTATTCAATAAAAATAACAATAAAATTTGGTTGTTAGAATTATGGATGTGTATTGAATTAGTGGGATGGGTAGTGTTTTGTTTGTTGGACTTGTTGGGTCCGCTGATGATATTGTTAGTAAGGCTCGACATTTTTAAGGTTGGATTCGCTGTGTTATTGTTCTGGTCTTTGTATCTTTCCTCGGATATTGTATCTGTAGTTAAACTGGTGCTTGATTGACCATTATTAATTAGGTCAATGGATATATTTTCTGTGGATGATGATGTGTTGGTTTCATTTTTTGCGTTTGATGGTTGTGTTATTTCCAATTTATTTATGTTCATTTTTTTGCAAATTAAAGACGTGTGCTCAGTGGGTTTGCAATTGAAGCATGTTGTACGATCGTCTGTGAAAAAAATTCGGTGCTGTGAATCATTATCGTTAATTAATAGTGATCCTGGTATTTTTGGTGGGTCTTCGTGTTTTATAAACATTTGTCTCCGAAAACTTAATATGTAATCGTAACCTTCGTTGGCGATTCCAGCTTTGAGGCAGCTTAATTGGAATATCGGGGTTATGTTAGATTTTTTTTTAAGTGATCGAGAATATTTTTATTGGAAATAGATGGGTGTTACGTTAAATATTACTATCCTTTTTGCTGGGTTTATAAGTCTGCGAATCTGAATAATCTGAATAAAATCATAATGTAACTGCAATTATCATATTACGTTTCGTAATATTATTGTCGTGGTAACGCAGTCATTGAACTATACAAATCTCCAAAACACGCAAACGTGATATACTAGATTAGCATATATTTTAACTGTTACTAGAATACTAAAATTTATAACACGGTCACTGTTGTTAGAATCAAACACAAACCCTCAGATAAAATACTATCAAAACGTCATGCCTGACCGCAAAATTGAAACGAATAATGCAAATACGACACATGGAAAGGGACGAATGTACGAAACCGAACGACACGGAGAGAAATTCATAGCGCCCGCATTGCGCGTGTGGCGCCATACGAAGATGGCAAAGGACTCGGTTCCCGGGGCGTCTAAGGACTTGGTTCCAAGGAAGGCAAATAAGACGGCTCAGAAGGTGGCACAGGACTCGGTTCCAAATGCAGTCGAGAGAGAAACGGCTAACATTGGAAATTACCTGCATATGATACGAGAACAGTTGACAAAAGAATGTCAGTCGTACGAAATCGCGTCAAACAGCGACATCATTAACGATTCTGCGACGGTGGCTACGATGAACCAACGAGTACTGGACGCGATAAAGGTATGACTATATAAATATGATTAGGATATAAATTGAATAGTAATAAATAATTTAAAATTAGTTACTAAAATCAAAATTAAAAAAATATGAAAGAATAACTCAAATATGACAAATATGACAATAAAACACTGTATGCAGAGGTGTGGCTATTTAATAACCAGACTATCAATTTAGCGATAAATTGTGTATAGATAAGGGAATAATGTTAGTATATTTATAATCCATAAATATCACTGCATTGAACAATACTAATTTGGTTAGATTTCGTTTCATAGCCTACGCGTGAGCGTCGTTTATATTTACTTCTTACGTAATGGATGTTGAAATAATGTTGGGCATAAAAAATAAACAACGAATTAATTTAAAATTTTCCAGCTCACAGTGCCTTTTCTGTCAAGTTATTTCTAGTTAAAAATTTAACACTCTCATATTTAACAGATACGAAAAAAAAAAATTTCGGGTAAATTAAATCGTGTTCTTTCAAAGGAGAGCTGGAAACATTTACAAGACATTAACAACATACTGTTTGGGGTTTCATCAAATATTGATTATCTTGGGTTTTATTTAAACGAAATAGCTTGAATGAAGTATGTTCCAATCACTGGAACAGTGAATATAAGTGTTTGTTTTCGATGTATAAAAATATTTTGTCTGATATTAGAGATTCACAACTGAAAAACTTTTAAAATTTACGTTACATTGACGTGTACATAACGAACTATAAATATGTATAGAGATACAATACTTATAATAATAATAATAATAGTATTTTCACTAACGGAAATTAATTAAAAGCCTACAACAACTAATTCCGAGTAACTCAGTAACCCTATATTATAAATAATGATTTATTATATACTTGATGTACATGGCATATTTGTACAACAGCCGTTATCATTCAATGGATAACGCTCTTAAAATAGCGAACTGATCGATAAACGTCCTGTATATATACGATACGAATTTTTTTTCGAAACGGCCGGTGTTCACCTGCACGACTATATTGAGGACATTATAGCAATAGTTATAGAAAGAAATAACATTAATTTTAGATTTTAGTCAGTCTTGTGGATAGTTATATTTTGGGCTCTAACGCAAATGTGCGATTTTATCGTATAATCATTTAAAACACTTACACGGTATTGATTGTTATTTAAGCGCAAACTAATCATCGTGCGAAATCGTTTCGTTGTATGCAATTAATTAATTTAACTTCATCAAATCGTTTAAAATCGGAAACACAAACACTTTTATCAGCAGTATTTAAATTGCTATCGAATAGCGCGGTACATTTTATAAGTGGACCGAAAATCTTTCCTTATTGGTTTGGCATCAAGGTACCCATTATTATTCCGTTGCTACGCTAGAACGATGCAACGTTTGCGAATTTTCCATAGTTATAATAACGCCTATACGTATATTGTGAATATTTATCGGGAAAATTAAACTTCGTAGGTACATTTTACCTTATAACAATCATTACTTATACAAATGTGAGTAACATTAATTGCAGATAATATCACATGTTGCGATGAGCCTACTTGAAACAATATTTCATTATATTGTACGAATTAATCTCGAAATAATAAATGTTATTATGTATATACAGTAAACTACTGAAATCAATTTTGCGATTTTCATGTTTAAAATATCAAGATAAATTCGTTGACAATTTGACCGTAGGTCACTCTTTCAATAACGATGCGAAGTCAAAAATTGTTAGCAGTTTTATAGAAACTCAAAGATACATTCAATTTATGTTTAAACGCTATAACTACTACGAAATATGTATATATATATATATGTGAATGTATATATAAGAAATATGTATATATATATATATATGCCAATAAGTCCGCACTCATATTTTTATACGTATTTATATTATAACTTTATGCGTGCAATGGATTTAATGTGATTTAAAATGTACGAATGAAATATTTCATAGGCGAAAAAAATATTTTCGGTACAAGGATATTATCCAATCGTTTCGGAAGAAATGAAAAAAAGAGGTTGGATTGAAAAAAAGGACCCGGGATTGAATCCACTAGATTATAAATATTTCATTACTTTAATGTCGGCAACGAGTAAGTATAATAATAAACATTGCAGTTAACATTTCAGTTTTCGACAAAACGAAACACGAGTAAAACGTTCTGTAATCCTTTCGACGAGGTCGGTAAACGGTGGTTCGGAGCATATTGCGTACAGTTTTTTTTTCTGGGCACAACCATTCTAATGTTTAAGTTTTTTTAAATTTTTTCATTCGACAAACAAACAAACAAACAAACAAACGTTTCGTCGATGGAGTTAAAAAAAATGTAGCGCATTGAAATCAATAGTTAAACAATGATCGGTCGACGAACGATTTCTGTGCAGATTACTGCGGGACGTTCGATATCTCATCGCCGCCGTCGTTGAGCGGGATGTCCGTGAGTGCCTTGGTCGAGGAAATTTTAGCCAACGATCGCGCGTGGCCGTTGGTTAGGGACGTGGTTCCAAGCTACGTGTTCACCACGAAAAGCAGTGCCGAACAGAATGAGGTCGTCGACGGTGCCACGGCTTTGAGCCAACTGGGTCGTTTGAGGTTTGGCAACAAAGTATGTACACGCGCTCGTGTTATCGCGCGGGCGGTGATCGAGAAAATATATAAAACAAAAATATTGGTGAAACGGTGTATCGGGGCTACCGACACCCGAATCTTAAATGAATACACGGGATACTCTATTACATTATTTATTGAATATTAACAAACATTATACAAATTAATAAGGGGATATTCCGGGCCGCGCGGCTGGCTTGAGCAAGCGGCCGCACAGTGGTTTGAAATGTATATTTAGCTTACATAAAATTATTTTTTGCGTTATAACTATAGTTATTATAGTTATAACCAGTGGCACCCAGACAGGTTACCAAGGGGTGCAATTACTTGTGGTCTCGTCGGGGGTGGGTTGGGGGATATATAATTGAACAACTTGGATACCAAACATTATGGAGTATGGCAAGCCAATAACATTATTATTATAACACAAACATTATATCTATACGGCACTGGGTGTAGACATTTTAATTGTAATAAATCTTAATTTGCCATATAATGTTTTTTTTGATCATTAGCAGTACAATTAATTTGCAGTAGTACAAATGAGAACATAAACAGATCACTGTCTGTTACCGATTGTGATGTAGAAAAATTAATCCTATAGTGAGCCTGGCCACTACTCCCATCACATCTCCATTTACACAACAATTCATATTTGCCTATTATTATATTAATATCATTTAATGTTGGCATTTTAAAAAGGCGCTCAACAGTGTGATTCAACAAATCCTGGAGAAGTATTTCTGCGCTATTTCCTGTATGATAATATTTTTCGGATAACATTGTTTTTTAGCAATAAGAACTTTTTCATATGGTGGATAAATATTAGACTTCCGATTTTTAGAACCAATTCTAATGCTAAAATATTGTTTTTTTGTTAAGCGATTACCAATAAGAAATGCTATGGCTTCATTAGCTGTGTAATGAACGGAAACAGATATATTATTACTTTGTAATGACTTTCAAATTTTCTTAGCATGTTTAGGAGTTGATGTAATCTCTTTTTTAATTAATACTACACTTCTATTTCCAGATTTAAACAATTTAGATGTCACAGCATATTTTAATTTCGGAGAAGTATAAGTTTTTACAATATCCTGTACTTTTGTTTTTTTTTACTCTTTCAGAACAAGAATTGAAATCTTTTTTCGGACGCCCAGCATGATTACTATATATTTGAAACTCATAAATATGTAGAATAAATTATCTTTAGAGCCAAATGGAATGTTTTTTCATAAAAATTTAAATCTATTGCATTGAGATCATTTTCAATTTAAATCTACTGCATAAGGATGTATTAATTCTGAAATTCGGTCTTTGTATTCTAAATCCTATTGTTGCTCATTATATTTTTCACAAATTTTACTAAATAAAAATGTCCTTGACCCAACAGAATAAGGATTTAATGTGCTTATTTCATGTACCATATTAAACAGATCTTCGTATGTGAAATTGATTGTTTGCATACCACTACTAAAATATACTAAAAATCAAATAAAACCCAAATAGGCAATTAAAAGCAAGCGAAAGTTATTAGAATTGATTAATTAATGTATATATTAAATGAAAAATATATGGTACAAGTGTTACTATTTGTTACTTTTAAGTTATAGTATTTTTAATGTACAAAACCTTTTTTACTGTTAATATTTTAAGTTTTAGAATATAAATGTTCATTTGAATATCGATATTAAAATAATTTTATTTATGCTTACCTCCATTTACAGTTTCCATGCTATACAATGTCTATTGAAAAATAATTTTTAAATGATTGGTATACTTTCAACCACAGTCGAACATAAAATAAATGAATGTTCGATAGTGATAAATAATACAGACAAATATTTGTATAATTTTATAAATAAATCGACTTAAGTAATGTGCATGACAATATTTTATCAAATTATAAATTGTATAAACTTTTATACAGGTAACATATAGTGCAAATTTATTATTTAGATAATATTTTATCATACTTTAAAATTAGTATTTTATGTAAGTTAAATATACATTTCAGACCACTGTGGGCCGCGGCGGGCGGTATCGGGCCCTACGCAGGCGCGACTGGGAGATCTGGATGCACGATGGAAAGCAGGCTTAAACAAGCGAGCAATACATGATCACTTTACCGGCGACCGCTTAAATAAGCGCGCCAGAAAGGTTTTACAAGTGTTGGCCCTGAAAAGGACCTTTTTCAGTTTCGGTGAACAGACCCATGAATGCCGCTGGAGCCGGATTCGTGGTTGTTGTAATCGTCGTCGTGGTTATCGCCGCGTCGTTGCCGTCGTCGTCGTCGTAATCGCCGTTGGGCTCTTCCAATCTTCTTATCTTGATATCTGAGATGTTGATAGTAGAGATGTTTAGTTCGTGAACGAATAGTTCATTTGAACTATTCACTTTGATGAACTATTCTGAACTGTTTCAGACTTAATAGCTCACAATTCGAAAAAAATTGGTAGCATTGTAGAAATGAAATAGTTCACGAACTTCTTTAAAAATTCTCTGTGGTTCGTTGTTTGAAATCCGGTAAATTTAAACAGCTGTTTACAATTAGATAACAAATACTTAATTGTCCATAAGTAGTGTGAACTACTACTGAACTGTGTACTGCTGTACTAATAGTGATAAAAGGCAGAGGCGTGTCCAGCGGGTAGGCCTGGTAGGCCCGGGTTAGGGTTTTTAACCTTTAAGTATACCCAAAATATGCATTTTAAAATTATATTTATATAAGTACACGAATACTGAATGTAAAATGTAAGTACATTAACATACTGCGTAGACAATTGTGTGACCATATTTTTTATCGATCATATTTTTTGCTGTAAACAATATACATATTTGTCTATAAATAAAATTAATTACTGTAAAATTTATCGGCAATTCTCAAACGCTTCTTGGAAATACTCCATATTTCTATATAGATCAGGGGTGGCGAACCTATAGCACGGGTGCCAAAAATGGCACGTTGACCAAATTTTAATGGCACGCGCAAAAAATTGAAATTATTAAAAATTGTGAAAAAAAAAATATACTATTTATAAAATGTTGATTGTAAGAAATTAAAATAAACAAATTGTAGACTTTTTAAAAATGACAATATTCCTTATGCTTTCATATTTTTCGTCAACTTATGTTTGTGAAAGCTTATTTGCCATAACAAATTTAATTAAATCGAAGAGAAGAAACGTTTTGACCAATGAAACCATTTCTGCTTGTGTTTCTACTAATAATGACTAAAATTTGTTAAAAACAATGTAATAAATCTGTAATTTTGTATATAGTCTTAGAAAATATAATTTTCTTCGGACACGTGAACGATTTTCAAAACCTAAAAAAGAAAAATTTGGCATTTGAACTAAAAAAGGTTCGCCATACCTTATATAGATATTACACGACCCGACGACCGTCGTCGTTTGGTCGGCGATCACCGCCGTAGTGTTGAGCGTCAAAAACTATGACATTGCTATTAGATAACGAATATTTTATTTAGTACCGACTTTTAATTTATTGTCACGGTTGACAACCGAGCCCGTGAGTGAGAGTCTTCGTTTTGTATTTTTTTGTGCATATATTTTAAAACTATTATAAATTGTTTTTTTTTTTGTATTTTGTTAAAATTGATAATTTGTAATAAAATAATTAGCCAATTTTTTAAACCTGTTCCTAAATCAACAAGAATAGTAAATGATTAATGATGATATAGTAGATCTACCACCAAAAAAAATTGTAAAACTAAACGACAATTCAATTTCTAACGATTCATTTAATGCAAAAGTTCTCGATATTAGTTTAAATTGTGATAAAAAACCTATACAGCCAATCATTAATTTTCCCTGTCGAAAAATTGTTGAGAAACAATGTTGTTTTCAAAGTTATTGGTATAAAATATACCCTTGAATTGAATATTCAGTTCAATTGGGTGCAATTTTTTATTTCTATTGTCGTCATTTTGCAAACATTTTGTCATATTTTTTGAATATTAATAGTACATTAACTAATTATGTTATAACTTCAACGGCTGGTTTTAAAAGTACTGATATTGCAATGCCAAATATGCAAGTTATGTATTCTACAGTGGTAGATAATATATTAAGTGAAATGAACAAAAGATTTAATGACCTTTCCGATTTTTTAACTGCAATATCAGTATTTAATCCGACATTAAACAATTTATTAAATAATTATTTTGTTTTAAAATTTACGAATTATTATGACGATGATAAATATTTTTCGGATAAAGTATTGAGTCAATTCAAATTCAATGTAAAATAACCCGCAGGGGCTTCGCCCCCATACCCCCTTCCCATACACAAGTAAAACTTTTAAACCATTAAAAATATAGATATGTTTTAATTGTATTCAAAAAACACTAAATAACGTATATTTAAAAATAATTAATATTTTATTTTAATGACAAATAATGTATTTGTATTAGCAAAGATACTCAAAATATCATCGCTTTTTATATTTTTCGATATATCTTTTTCAATATATAGTAGATATTGAAAGATTGCTGAACCTATCTTGAATCAACAATATCCTTAGCCAAGTTTTTATTTTTTTCATTGCACTGAAACTTCTTTCGCAAGTAGCCAAATTATGTAATTGGTATTGTTAATACTATTGTAAATAGTTTTTTATTATTTCTTATTTTACGATTTTCAAAAAAAATGAACAGATAATTATAAATAAATTATAAAAACAACGAATAAAATTTCTAACAAAGTTTCGATTTTTGGGGGGCTCTTAAAATATTTGGGGGGTATAAGCCCCCCAAGCCTCCCCTGATATCCGCCTATGCATTTATGACTACTACACGTTTTCATAATTCAGCGCTGATATTAATCGAGAGTTCATTTGGGAGTTGTCGAAAGATCCTACTAAGATAATTGACGAGTTCGCCAAAATGAAAAACCGGCGAATTCAATTTATTAAATAAATACTCATATTATAAATAGTTCTTAATATTAGTACGTCATGTTACAAAATGTGATGACTATACAAATTATTTTTATAACCAGGCCTGTCCTGAAGTTTGGTCCTAGACACGCCTCTGATAAAATGAATAGTTAATTGCCAAACAATATCAGTATGATCAATAAAATTAGTGAATTACGTGAACTTAAGAATAGTTCATATGAACTATTTACTTGAATGAACTGTGAACTATTCACAGAAATGAATTAAACTTTCCATCTCTAGTTGATAATTGTGGATAGAAGAATGGAGTGTCAATGCTCAGAAAGGTTTCCGGTATTTATATCTAATTGAATATCGACGCTCCATCCTCATTCGTCGGTTTCCTATCTCCCATCGACGATGTAAAACGGCACTATTCTTATATTTTATTTGGTCGCCTTCGTGCCGTTTTACCTCGTCGTATCGTTGTTCTTTGTGGCCCTGAAAAGGGCCGTTTTACTATACATGCGCTCCGTTACATCAGGCAGGACTGGGCGAGACCGTGGCGAGTGTGTCGAGCGAACGAAACGTTCGATTCCCGAGGACCTACGGCATCTCGAACTACAGTTTGCAGTTGGACGTGTTCGTAAAGGATTACCGATTGACCGCGGTCGTGGGCTCGTTGAAGTATATAGTTCGTTTCAAACGCTCGGAGAAAACGATATTCAGCAAGAACGGAACGGTAAGCTTGTGCGAATGGATTACGGCGAGACCCTGAGGCCGAAACAGTGTGTGCGTGTGTTTGTGTACACTATTTATGAAAGTGTATCACATTAATTATCATATTGTCATATTAATGACTCATGATATTATTAATTTATATTCATAACTTGGGTAAATATCATAATTATATTTATTTCATTTTTTACATTTTAAATAAAATATTGTTTGTTAAGCCCGTTTTAAGTTAAAAAAATGGATTTTCTTTAAATATAACTCATTATGTGATATCATAATGTTATTATTACTCTAATAAGTACTTTAACAAAATAAGTTTAAATATGTTTTATAAACACAAATAATGTTTTACCATAATAAAAAAGATTAAAACAAATTATTTTCGATAAAAATGTACACAAACAGATTTATATAAAAACAATACATTCCTTATTTAAATCAGAATTTTAAAATTTTAAAAGTTAACAGATTTTTTTTTAAACTGTTTTATTTTTTTAAATTATACCAATCAACTAATAGTTTTGAATACATAGTAAGTCTTTTAAGACTAGATAATATTATCGTTGCAGAACGAGAATCACAAATAAATCGAAATTTTTGTTCTTTGATATTTTTTTACTCCATCTATAGGCTATGAAAAATGTTAACAGGTATTGTTCTACTATTCTCTACCGCAATGTTTTCGTAATCGCTATAATTATTAATAAATAACCCAGGAATATAACTATTTTTCTTCTAATACGAGTAGTTTGTGAAAAATATTTTTATATGTTTTTACTAATGAGTATTATTTGTAAATACTTTAAAGGTAAAATTTATATGATAAAAGAGAAAAGTATTCTTATAATAAATAGTTTATTAAGTGATCATATTGTAGATTAATACGAATAATAATGAAAAATTATTAACGTACTAATAAATGTAGAACAGTATTCCTTAAACAATTGCCTTAAATATTATTTAAATGTTTGAATAAAAAAACATTTTCAGAAATCTGTGATAGGAATCTTTTAACATGACCTTTTTATTATTAAAAATCGGTCAAGTAATATCAAAATGATTAAAATATGTACAAATTATATATTTTGAAATTATTATTTGAAAATGATTTCTAGAAATTTAACACCTGTATAAATTATATAAAAGCATACATTAAGCTACGCTGACTAATGAAAATATGTCATTTTTAAAGAGTAAAATACACCGAGTTTTGATGTATTAACATACCTTTGTGTTTCAACCGCATTATAGTATGACATTAAACAAAAACGTAAAATAAAATATTTAAGTGAAATATTAAATTAACAAACACACGTACACACACGTACACACGTACACACACACACACACACAGACACACACACACGTACAACAAAAAGAGCAGTGTTTTGGGAGACAAATAAATGCACAGAATAAAATTAGTCAATAAGATAAACGATTGTATTCCGTAAACAATTAATCTTATTTTAAACCATGAATGTGAAATTATTTAAATTAATTGATATTTAAATACTAGGTTTCCAAATATATTAAATATCGCGAAATAATATAAATGTTGAGTAAATATAAAAAATAGACTCGTAAATTATTGCTAAACCTATACAAATATTTACGAGTAGTGAAAACCTCTCTTCACCGATAACTCGGAAACGTCCTCTATAAATAAGTATTTAAAAATAAAAATATTCATATATTTAATTATAAAAATGACGATTTGAGACCAATGGTTCTTTATTGAGATAACAGCTATTATCGCAGTTAATGTTAAGATATATTATGTGTTTCGTCTTACAGATTCCGTTCGCAATGATTAACTTTATCGAACTACGTTGTCGTGAATTCATACACGCTTATCGAAGCACAAGTAAAAGAGATATTTTATGGTTTACCACGGAGCTAGTGGAAAGTTGGAACGATTTCATCGCGTGGAGTTATGAACTCTTAGAACGAGGCCGTAATATCCGTCTGCTTCAATGGTTTCAAATTAACGTAAGTATCAACCCTTTTTTATATTTCAACTATGTGTATTTTCGAATTTTAATTTACGGGAAATTTACGTGTACCACGAGACAATATTTTTAAGTGATAGATTTTTTGTACTTGTTAAGCAATATCAACTTTTATAAATGCTTATCATACGATACACTTATCAACTTACACATTTCATACGCTGCATTAATTTGGAATTATTACAAAAGTAGTAGTCCTTTTATTGACTATGTTACACCAACAATTCCAGAAAAATTTAACTAATATTTGTATATAAAAAAAAAAAAAAATGGTATTCCCATTTCTAAAACGAAAATTGATAATAGTGTCACAGGACACTTCTCAGTAGTTACAAAATATTTATATATAATTTTATATAGTACATGTATCAGAGGCGTAATTAAGGGGAAGATAAGGGGGATATATACCCCCCTCCCCAGAACCTAAATATTATGTATAATTATTTAATAATTTGTGGCTTGTGAGATTACATGTTTATGTATGTACATTATATTACAAAATTAATTTAATATTTTAATAATTATTGTTTAATTTAAAAGTGAAATTTAATTTTAATACATTTAATATTTACATTTCGAAGAATTTATTATAATATAGTATAGGTACTAAATTGTGTAGAATTTTAAAGCAACATTTATTAATACATTTTGTGTACCTATTTATTAGTTAAAGGATTTTTGATGAAATAGTACTCCTAGGTACCATTCACCCCGAACTTGAAAATCTAAGTATTTTGTATGTAAAATATGTCTTTCCCCCCTAAGAAAAATTCTTAATTAAGCCACTACTGGAAACATTTTTAAATTCTGTTGAACTATTTTCAAGGGTGTGTAACACAGGATACAAATATTTCCCAAGCAACAAACGGGTATTATTAGGATTAGTAAGGGTATAAGAAGATTTTTAATAATACAAGCGGTATTTTAAAGGGTTATCTAGAAATGCGCCTATTGCCTAATTACTTGAACAAAATTAATTTTTTATTCCCCATTATCTTCCATATAGTAATTTTGTATCGATAGTTCAAAATAGTTGTATAATGTTTTTATGTGTATATTTCATATTGTTATACCAATGTATAAAGAGAATATTGTTACTTAAGAGATAATACGAATGAAACATATTATAGAAAATAAAAATGAAACATTTTTGTAAATAACAACATGCATATTTAAATGTTCAGTACTTCAAATTAATAATAATAATAGTGATAAAAATCAAAATTAACTCTGGATTTTTAAAACATATATAGTATGAAAACTAAAAATAATTACTGTATAATTGTTTAAAAATACTATCATACTTAGTTAATGTATCTTATAAATATATATATATATATATATATATATATACATACACCAATTAAATAATTACATGTATGGTATATTATTTTATAAATAAATATGTTATAATATTATTTGATTTGTCTTTTCTAGGCAAAAATATCAAACTTAAATTACTTAACTATTTACATTTTTTTAAGGCTTAACGTTAAATTTCGTTGTTAATATGTTGTAACTGTTGTAGACTTATTGACTATCGTTATACTTAGAATATAGATTAGCTATATTAAATAATTGTTTGTTCATTGATAATTATGAATTAACATTGTAAATAACTAAAAACATTTTTCAGTTCTATTTTTTATTTTTAACTTAATTTGTGCAGGTATTACAGTAATGGAATAGAAGCGTTATACCTACAATATAAATAATTTTAAATTGTTATAAATAATTAAAAAAATCTACAAAAACACATTTCATTTTTGAATAATAGAGTAAGCAAAATATATACTGCAATAACTGTGAGGTACAGTATGACAGTAATACATTTTAATTTCTTAACAGTGATGTGACTGACAGATTCCCAAATAGGATATTAAATTAATATTTATATAATGTACCTATATAAATTTAAATATTAATTATTACTGGTATCAGTTGCCGCAATACGAGTCAATGAAATATTTACTTAATATATAAACATTTATTATTTTATTACTTTATTAATATAATATATTTATACACGATATTAAAGTAGTTAAATCAATGAGTATAACTTTTACATTATTTTATTATTAGAAGAAACTGTAAATTCAATTACAGTCTGAACTATAAAAAATTTTGGTGATAAAAATTAATAAGAACACGTTTAGAAAGGCACTAGGACTACACTTTTACAAAAAAATAATGGGTTGTCACAATCGTTGGATGGATTGGGTTTTTTTTTAAAAATTTCAAATTTCTATTTGTATATTTTTAGGTCTGAGTTTTTTTTAGTCTTTAATTTAACTTTCTACTTTCCCAATATCATATTAAATAGCAACAACACAATGGGAGTTTAATAGTTACTCAAAAATTATTATACTTAATACGAGTTAAAATATTTTTTGTAAGTATATCATTTTGGGATAAAAATTACATAAAAAAATATACGGTTTAAATTGGAAATATATATGTTTTTGAATTCAACATTGAGAAGTATTTCCATTAATACAACGATGTACATCAATACACAGAGATAAGTACAGTCACATAGAACCAGTGGCATATATAAGGGTAGGATGTGGGAGTCAGACCCCCCTGGCCTTTTTTTAAATGTTAATGTTCTTAGTGTGAGGTCATTAGAAACGTTAAAAAAAAATAATGATAAAATAAAAATTATGATTTGTTTGGAAATGATCACCCCCCCCCCCCCATACAAAAGTTATGTATACGCCACTGACATGAATGTTTTCCATAAATCGTAGTTGGGAAAAATGCATAATAATAAGCATGGAAAAAGAGGTGTGGGCGATTGAAAAATCACTCAGTCCTTGCTTAACAGCGTGAAACCGTCTTTATTTCGCTGTTTAACTCTTGCGCTTATGGATTTATTATGCTAATGACCCGGTTCCAGGATATTTTTGAGCGGCTCGACCATATAGCGCAGACGATTAAATCGTACTGTCCGCAATATTTTATCGATGGCGAGACGAATCTGTGGATTCTGAAACCGTCCAACAAGTGTTCCGGTGCAGGGATACAGCTGGAAAGAAATTTCGAGAACATTAGGGAATTTCTTAAGAAACCGAATGTAATCAGACAGAATTACATAATACAGAAATATATAGGTAAAATCATTGATTATGTGACGACAATATGAGAGACATTGGTCTGTAATCGTTACGCGGTACATTACGACGTGATGATAACAATGTAACAATGATTATTGTTTTATAGAAAGACCGTTGCAGATTTTCAAAGTTAAAGTGGATCTACGGCAGTACTTTTTGATCACGAACACACGTCCGATAAAAATTTGGATGTACAGGTAACGAACAATATTTATTAACGCGTCCTGTAGTCGTTCCGCACCAGCTTTAGTGATATTTAAATAACCATAAGTGTTTTATAATAGAATGTGCCGGCCGCAGTGCAGCGTGTATGTGTTATACTCAGTGATGTAAATTGTATAATACGTATTGTAAAATATTGTATTATACGTCATATATAAAAAAGTAAAATACAAGTGGTATAAAAAAAAAAAAAAATCAGTGATAATTGATAAATGGTAGATATCAGTAATAAAACGACGGAGTACGGCCATACAAGTAACATGGTTATTGGTAGGTGGTTGCCGGTTGGCATCGATCGTAGAAAATAGATTATAAAGAATAAGCATCATTGTCCATTATAAAGAACTATTCTAGACATAGACGATAGACCCATTCACTTAAGTTCCATGATTCTAGTCGAAATATTTGTGAATCGTAGTGATACGTGCGATAAGTGCCAAGTCATAATCAGTAGACAGTAGACAGCAGTATAATATTATACTAAATTGTATTAATTCTATTTAATTTAAAACGTTAGTTACTGTGGGTCGACCTAATAATGTCCGGCAGTTATATATTTAACAATTATGTAAATATCATAACATTTTTGTAGACTACTGTATTATACAATAAAAAAATAAAATACAGTATTTTACATCACTGGTTATACTCGTAGTACAGAACTTTATGTGTTTATTATATTTACTGCAGCTAACGTATGTTATAGTTTAACTACTCTTACTCAACTTTGGCAATTTTACAAATATTGTAATTTAAATATCTAACATTAAATTATTACGTTTGTATTCTAGTATAAAAGTAATTGCACCGGTACAATAACGTAACTCCAATTAATTATAACGTGTCTGCAGGGCCGTGGAGAGAAATCAAGGGCCCCAAGGACAAATTAATCCGGGGCCTTCTCGTACAAAGTATTAAACTTGCCACTGACTTCCAGTGTCATATTTTAAAATATGTATACCAAAGAGATAATGTAATCGCAGTCACGACGAATTTTAATTATTATTATAAAAAATATGGTTTTATATTATTAAGTATAACGATTATTTATTATAATTTTTTCTACTATGATTTAAATATGTGAACGATATGATATTATAATTTTTTTTTAATAATATATTATATTAATTTTGTACTAATACTTGATTTTCTTCACTGGCGAAGTTTATATGAATTACCTATTTTTTTTCCGGTGGAGTTTACAGTAAAAAAAGGTACTAGTGGCGAAATTTACATGTGCCCCTGTAGAGCATATGCTATAATTATCGGTGTATACTAGTTGCGGTCACTCAAAATATATATCAAGTATATATAGTATATACGATGCTATTTTTTTTAACAATAAAGATTAAAAATTTTCCTTTCCATTTTATAAACAGACTTAGGACTGTCCACACAATTTTTATTCTGTAGGTTTGAAATCGCTGAAGTAATTGTGAAAAGTCACGCGGCAACTCCGGGTGAACATTCATTCTTGCAGTGTGTATATTTTTTCTAGTCAATGTAACGCCATTTGACCCTAGTACTTGACATCTCAGAATAAAAAATTTTGGAGGGACGCTCGTTCAACTGCTCCACTGCTTCACGTTTAACATTGTAACTAACCTTTTGCCGTACCATTGATTGGTGATCATCTAGTTCGTGATTATACTACTATTGCAGGGGCGTATACAAGGGAGGATTTAGGGGTCAGATCCTCCCCCCATAGGTATTTTAAAAATTATATAAAATAGTATTCTTAATGTAAGGAAATTATAAGGAAACAAAAAATATTTCAAGGATATATTGTAAATTATTATTTTGAAACATTCAATATATATATATTTTATAATTTATTATTTAAATGTGCAAGTCCTTTGACTTAGGAATTTTTTTTCCATAATAATTTGTTTGCAATTAATCCTCTCATATAAAAGTTTTATGTACGCCACTGTACAATTTTAATTATTTTATTTACAAACTTTACAGATATGTAATAGGTATATGACCGCAACTAAGATATTACCTACAATTCGCGTGACTGCAACTGTTATATGTTCTTATCTCGAAAATCATCGCTGACCGCAATCGGATACAGCTATAATTATTTGGTAGGTTATTTGCACGATTCATGTTAGTGATCCATAAATAGCTCGACACCATGACCGAGACATAGTGGACTTTGTCAGGCCCCGAGCCTTTTTTAAAGCCCGGTTTCCTGGGCTATAATCCCGGCTGCCCCCTCTTCTCGTCGGTCCTGCGTTCCTGTTATTGAATCTTTAGCACGTATCTGCGTTTAGTGTTTTACGTAGTTTGAAAATATTATTTTAATCATAATATCTAGTATAGAGGGTGATGATTTTAATCAATTATTCATGTTATAACACGATAATGTTCTTTAAATTCATTATATATTTATTAAGATAGTATGGTATTATTCCAGATAATGATTAATGTGCATGAATAGAATAGAGCATCAAACCTGCAGTAGTTCATAATTTAAAATTTAAGATTGAAAGAGTTAAAAAATTAACCATGCGTACATTTTATCTAACCGTTGTTATTTAGATTTCAGTTTGAAAAATATAATATAGATAAAAGTGTAAAATTATATTTTTACAACATACTATTTTATGGCTGTTGTAGGCAATTATTTATGTAGTTAGTTAGTTAGTTTATTATATATAACCTATCCTCTAGTAAAATAATTAATCTAAATTGCGAAGACAAAATATGTTTTATTCCCGTCACTTATTTTTAAACGAAGTAATTTGAGTTAATTTTACGAGCGTAAATATAAAATGAAATTAAAAGACTTAAGGTCCAACGTTTTATTAAAAAAAAAAAAAAAATTAATTAATCAAAATAAGTCTATATCATCATATTGCGCTAAAATTATTTCAATATCACTTTACCAAAATAAATTAAGTATAAATAAAACGCATTTTAACTAATTGCATAAATTAAACACAAATTGTTTTATTATTATGTTAAATTCATGTTAGCTAATTTAAACGTAAGCTATGTAAATTATTATACAACATATTTCATTCGTCTAAACATTTCCCGCTGCTGGTTGAATAAAAAAAATCCAAACGGATTGCTTCATAAAAAAAAAAAAAAAAAAAACGTAAAAGTCGAGTTTTTTTCTCGTTAAATAACGAATTTTACTTATAACATTATAAACTGACATAAGAAATGCGCGAGTATGGTATTCATAATGTACCAATGTATATATTTACATATTATACAGGATATAAATATTTTAACGGGTGTGTAACACGTGCAGGGAAGGATACGTAAAGTTCTGTTCGTTACCGTTTTCCGTGAACGACCTGAGGGACGGGGTTCACTTGAGCAACGTCAAGGTGCAATCGAGATATAGAATGTTCAGAGCATCTGGTGTGCCGGAGGAGTGCATGTGGGATTTCGCGCAGTTCAAACAGTACCTGGCGTCGATTGGCAAGGGTAACGAGTGGGACGCGTCGATATACCCGAGCATGTGTGAAACGATCACGGTCGTGGTTCTCGATCACCTCAAGCGCAACCTCGGCAAAATGCATTCGTTGTCTTCATTCCAGTTGCTCGGAGCGGATTTCGCGCTGACGGAGAACCTTGAGCCTTGGCTAATAGAAATCAACAGTAATCCTGGCCTGAGTCCGAATACGTATGTCATTAACAACGTTGTTACGACGTTGCTGAAGGACATAATCAAAGGTACTGCGATTAAACAGCAATATCGACGTTTCGATTATTGCGACTATCATGATAATAACACGGCGAGTATGTTATATTATACTAAGACGACAACGTTAAACATGATGCGATCAACAGACGTATAGCCATATGTATCAAAGCTTCACGCGTCACTCTCTAGTCGATTATTTATTAATGTCTACACATCTACGTGTGTGTTGACATTATAACGTAGTATCGTGCTACTGATACGTGTCGCTTATAGAATTGACTACGTTGTGTGTTTACAACCAATGCGGATATATTATTATTATGTTAAAATTAAATTAAAATTATGGAAAATGATACGGTTAAAAATTAAAACGTGCATTGAAAAGAAAAATAATAATAATAAAAACAAAAAGCTTATTTGTATAATTCTTTGGTAATGCTTGTTTTTCAAGATTTCTGTGTTAATTGTGTTTTTAGTTACTGTAGATTTTCCACTCGATTCAACTACAGATACTGGACTTTTCGAGCGAATTTGCACTAACACATCTGTAAAACACGGCAACTTTACGAAAACCGACACAAAGGAATATTATTACCACCAGCCACTCAAGAGCACTATAAAACACGGCCACAAGTTATTGAAAAAATAAAAAAGATGATTATCACATACGTGTTCCCAGCCCCCCACATTGAAATTCTCAAATTTTTTTTGGCCTAGAAAATTTTTTTTTAATAAGTGATTTTGATGTGTGGAGAGGGTCGGAGACACATGTCTACAGCCTCCTCACCTATTTTTCGTAACTTAATTAAAACACTTGCAAATACATGCTAATTATATGTTAAATATTTGCCAAAAAAAAAATTTGAAAATTTCAATGTGGGAGGGGGACATGTACGTATGATTATCATATTATTACGATCATACCATAGCAACAGCATGTTAAATTGTTCTTTAAAAAATAAACTACAGAGTTTTTATCTTAATGACTTACAAGTTTATTGCTGTAAGCCCTCTGTCGCATGTAGGAGTGTACATTAGAATCATCCGTCTAAGCATTGTACACTTTTATAAATTTGTTACGTCTTACTATCAAAATCGTACATTCATTTTGCAAGTTCAACATTTGGTTCGTAACAACGTCATCATTTTAACTTTTTTTTTATATTCAACATAGATTAACAAATGTGGTATCGATGGATGCGCTCTTATTGTATGAATATTGCTATGAAAGATAATTCCAATTTTGTCCAATTATTAACGATTTTAGAGAGTTTTTGAAGTAAAACTTCTTTCTTGAGAACTAGGTGGAAAATAAGACGACACGAACAAATGAAACAGCAGGTTATGGTGTATGGATGCGTGTGTAAAAGTGCGACATCGGTTGAATGATTAAATGTCATATGAGCGAGTGTGATAGCGCGTCATTTGCTGAGTGTGTTCTTTATGTTTTTTTCTATTTCTACTATCCTCTTTGTGCGGATCTTCGTATTCTGGGACCGCTTGTGGAGGGTTACTTTGTACGGGGCATGCAGGCATTATACACGCATGCGCGCTTGTTGTTTGATTACTTGCAGTGAACATAGCACAAAAAATACACGCAAATATATATTTCATATTTTGTATACGTGATTTAAAACAAAAAATACAAACAAATTAATAAAATAAATACACGGCTACTCCCGTAAACATGCCAATGAATTAATATGCTTAAATGAACACATTTATAATTTAAGAAACACTATTTAAAATATAATTATTTTTGATCATTTTAATCTAATAAACATCAACTGTTGTTAGGTTTGTTACTTATTCGCATAATTTTTCGGATCAATGATGGATTCTATTTGAACCTGTAATCAAACATACATAATTCCTATATATGAATGTAATTTTAATGTACATTTACGCAGTTAATTTTAAATTAAATTTTTATAAATATGTACAGGTACGTAATACATAGGTGTATTATATACTTTAAGTAGTCTAAAGGCCATGTGAATTTAAGCTAAGTTTTTGTATTAGCGGTTTGATGTATTATCAGTACTAATTTATCATATAACTCAGTAATAAAATTGCGCACAAATACCACTGATATGAGTCAAGCATACAAATACGATATCTGCGTGCATCAGATGTACGGAAAAAATAATAATCAAAACTGATGGATGCTGAGATATAAAATAACACACAAGTTCAAAATAATTAATGAAATAATGTATGAGTAGGTCGCGCCACTCTTACTTTCATTATTTGGTTGGATTTTTTCAAATCGTCTAAGTCTTTAGCGTGACGTGTTTCTTCTGCATTTACCGCTTTGGCCATCTCGATTTTGAGTTGCTCCGTCTTCGCAATCGTTTTATCAAACGCTGCCTCTAATTTTTCATTTTCGGTCTTCAAATTTTCTCTTATTGTCTTCAAATTGTTCATTTGACCTTTTTGCTACGAAAATACCACAGGGTTAACAATTATAAATATTTTTCCATGATGCCATGAAGTTATTCAACCTAATGCATGTAGTACTATATTTGATTGTAAGTATGGCGGTATATTTATGTTACTTATTATCAGTATTTTATCATCATCTGAAAATGTCATCACCAATAATATTACTATAAGTTATTATATGTTAATGGCAGTGTTCCATTTGGGAAAAATTAAGTAGAGGAGATCAGTTCAACGATTAAAAAACTGCATTTCACGTTTGAAATTATTTAACACAGACCCGTGGGGGGCTTATACCCCCCATACCCCCTCTCTAATTTTTATTGCATATGTTCCTTTTCGGGCATTTTAATGGGTGACTTGTCATATGTCATTCATACCACTTTTTACCCATTAAGATTTATTTATGCATATAATAAAAAACTATTTAGATATTGCTTTGCTTATTACCAACAATGATTTTCGGATTCCAAATGTTATTACGCTCTCGTACAGCTTTTGATAACTGTTTAAATTTTTTTGGATTTCATCACGAACTCGGATTAACATGCTGCCCCTTTCTGGACAGTTTACCGTCACTTGTCTAATAATTTCGTCTGCATACATAAAGCCATAAATAATATTAAACTCAATTAAAATATAATTTTTAAATAACTAAAAAAATATGTAATCAGTCTTATATAAAATTAAAAATTTGAATCAAACTATACATTTAACGAATTTCAGTTAGGTGTCTTAAGACTCAGAAGAATATTAAGTAATATTGCTGATTTTAGAGGGCTCGATATAAACTTGATTAATGTCTCAAGTTCATTATTATATAATTAATTTTTTTCAAAATTCTGTTTCATTTTAGAATATTAATCATAATATTTATTTTCGAAATGTTTTACTTATAAATTTAAATTAATAAATAAAAATATAATATATTGTTTTCAAACTTACTGAAACATTGGAAGTACAGTTGCTCTTTTATCGGACAAATGCCCACCTCTTTGGCATTGAATTGTTTCAAATACATGTTCAATTTCATATTAAGATTTTTCATATCCAATTTAGTACCTGGCTGATTGGATAGCTTTTGACGGTATAATTTCCCATCCTTTTCCCATTCCTTTGCTGGCAATATTTGATTCAAAACGTCATCGCATTTTAGGCCTTGGTTAATATTCACATCTTCTTCAAAATTTAATGTTGAAACATTTGAATCTGTACATTTTTCCTAATAAATGATTTAACATTTATGACCAAAAGTTAATTTATAGCTTATAGCATATATTTTAAAATCCACGTTTATTTTAAAAGCTATTTATAAGTATCTATTACATAATATTATCTTTGTAAATTGAACTTCGATAAATGAAAAACAAAAGATACTTTACGCTGTATAAAAAGTATTTTTATAAATTATGAACTTAAAGACAAAAAACAGTATCAAGCTTTTCATTAAAATTCCTGTTTTAGAATTTCCAAAATATTATTTATATTCAATTTTCTGTGTCTTTTTCTTAAAATTTATCTTGTTAGTCAATTTATTTTTAAGATGATAAAAATATATAAATTACTATCAACAAAAAAATAAAATAAAAAATAGTCATTTGTATAATTTATTTACGCTATTTACAAAGAACGTGATACATTTTAATTTATAATGTATTGGAATATAGAGATTTGAGATTTATTAAGATGTGTAAGAGGGGCGTAGAATAAAAAAGGCTGAGAATTACTGTATAGACCTAGATTAAGACTACGTGTTGTCTATAAATATTGGAAAACTATAGAAACTTATTTGAAACATATTGAACAATATATTCCATGGGAAATGAGTAATTGTATTTTATCATGTAAAAATTAAATAAAAAAGGTAAATCATATAAAAAAATTTTAATTTCATTTAATTTTAATGAAATGTTCCTTAAGCTATTATAATTTAATTTAAACTAAAAGTGTGCTATATGACTTGAGCAAAGTATTTAAAAACGACTATGTAAGAAATTTTCCAATTGATTTTTTATGAATTGGTTATAATATCTAGCTGATAAGTATTATTTAAATTGACAACACTAAATAAAATAAGATAAAATAAAACTATAAAATGTATTTTTAAAATCATTATTATATTATAAATATAAATACAAATGTATATAATAAATAAATATTATGAAATGAAAATATTGTGTATAGAGTGTTGATAAGTAATATCTGTAGGTATCAACATCTTTTCGTCTACATTTTAATATAACCATATATATATATATATATATATTAGGGTGGTCGTTATTTATAGAGGTACAATTTTTTTTTTCAAATTTGTACTCCATGACCCCCTATATTTGTTAAATAGCATAGTAAAAGTATAAATGTGAAATTCTACTATTATTGGTCAGGGGCGCATCCAGGATTTTTTTTAGGGGGGGGGCTAAATTTAAATAATTTTAATATTAATAGGTAGTATTTATTTTGAAATATGTACAGAAATCTTAAAGCTGCACACAATGCTGTTCTTCAGAGTTTTCCACAGTGTAAAATAGTTTGCTGTAAATCCCATTTAGAACAAAGTTGGTTCAGACGTTTGCAGAAAAATAAAAGTTTATTTAAAGAATACTCAAATGATTCTTAAGTAGGAAGATGGCTTAAATAAAATAATTGATATACTATAGTTGATAATTTTTTTTATAATAATTTAAAGTCAAATGTTAATTATCAATAAACCTAATAAAATTATCATAATGTTTGGGGCTAGCCATTATGGGGGGGGGCTAAAGCCCGTTAGCCACCCCCTTGGGTGCGCCCTTGTTATTGGTCAACTCCTTCACGTGCCCCCCGAGGGTTGAAGTTTGAATAATAAGGGTTGTCGATCAATAATTTACATTTATCTTATGAAAAAATAAAAATTGGTTAAATATGCATAGAATAAAATTTATAAAAAATTTTATTCTACATAAGAATTATTCTATTCATAATTCTTGTCAGATAATTATTTTTTAAATAAATAACATTTAAATCATTTTTAAAAATAAATTTACAAAAATTGGTATTTTAATATTGTTTGTGTTATTAATGATTGTAAATGCTTTATCATTGTACATAATTGACAATTATTGAATATCGTGGTTAAAAATAAACTCTTGTTAAGAAAGTACAATTTATATTTGTTCTATCGTACTGATATTAAATAATATTACTTATATTTACACATATTTCATTATCTTATCGTTGGATTAAATAATAAAGTTTTGTTATATGAGATAAAATTATTAATTTTCCTCAATACATGTACAATAAGTACATTAGTACATTGATGGCACGTGAATGCCATTAGTTATTAGTTAGTATATTCTATAGGTGTGTGGATATCGTTCAGTTTAACAGTATTTGTTGTTCATGTGGTTATTTTTCTATAATTGTTAAAGATGTCACGTAAACCTGTGTTTTTAGTTGGTTTTATGCAAAATCAAATCTATGGGGGAAAATTACACTCTAAGAGAGATGTTTTAAGTGTACTGTTTTATAATATGAGAATGGTAAATCTTAATTTACACGAAAGTGCGTCGTTGGTAATTGACGAATGCTTAATCTTTTGGAAGAAAGCTCGTATTCCTACAAAATATCGATCGAACTGTATTATAAAATGTAAAACATTATATGAAGATTTAAGAGCCTTGGAAAAACATAAAACTCGAAATAGTGAATTTGCTAGAAATAGAGAAAAAGAATTCGAAGAAAATCTAAACGATTTATTTGACATCGCACATGATGACGCACTAATTTTAATTAATTTGGAGGAAGACAAAAAATTTTTAATTGCACAGAGAAAAAAAGGCCGTGAAGGATGTATGCTTGGAGTGGACATAAAAGGTACAATAGCTGAAAGAAAGAAAAAAGAAAAAGAAGAACGGCAAAAAGAACGAAGAGAAAAACAAAGTTCAAATTTTAAATCAGGTAATACAATTTTTTTAAACTTCTATTTTTTATACGTTATTCGAATATCTAATATCAATTATTTTGTACTAAACATTTCTAGTGGACAATTTTCAATTTAGATCATCTGATTCCGATTCTTCAGACCTTTGCGATTGTCTTCCTAGTACATCAAGTACCCATGAAAACGTTCTAATTGATTTTGGACCACCAAAATCGAAAAGAGGTAGAAAAGAAATTATGTCCCCGAGATTGTCTGCTGCACTTGATAAATGCAAGGTAAGTGACAGAGATTGTGTTCATTTATTAACAGCCGTTTTGGAAGCACTAGAAATAGATTCTAGTGAATATATTATAAATCGAACATCGATTAAAATATCCCGGGAAAAATTTCGACAACAGATTTCTGAAAGGATACGTTTGAAGTTTAACAATTTAAATTTAAAATCATTAGTGCTTCACTGGGATTCAAAAATATTACCAGATATCACGAGAAAATCAAAAGTTGACCGACTCCCAGTAGTTGTTACAGCACTAAATATGGAACAGTTGTTAGGAGTTCCCGAAATTAAATCTGGTACAGGTAGAGAAATATCTTCAGCTCTTTATCACACTCTACAAGAATGGTCACTTGAAGATACAATCCAGGCTTTTGTATTTGATACTACTGCAAGTAATACAGGCATATTAAATGGCGCATGCCACCTATTAGAACAAAAACTTGATCGGAATATTTTGTACTTGGCATGTAGACACCATGTTTATGAAATAGTGTTACATGGTGTGTTTACTACAGTAAATTTAGTAAATAGTACAGGCCCAGATATTATTATATTCAAAAAATTTAAGAATGAATGGAGAAATATTGATCAAAATTCATTTTCAACATGGTCTACTGACGAAAATGTAAAAAATATTTTAAAGGGTATTAGTGACGAAATTTTAATATTTGCAAAAAATAAAATCAAAGACAATCTTCCCAGAGACGATTATAAAGAGTTACTCGAATTAATAATAATATTTTTAGGAGGTGTTCCTCCACAAGGAATACATTTTCGAGCACCTGGCGCATATCATCTTGCGCGTTGGATGGCAAAGGCAATATATTGTCTAAAAATATTTTTATTCCGAACACAATTTAAAATTACTAAAAAACAAGAAAAAGCATTAAAACGTATATGCTGTTTCATAATAAAATGTTATGCAGAAGCATGGTTTTCATCCACAAATGCTATTACAGCACCTTTGAATGATATTTATTTTTTAAAAACATTGAATGCATACAAAATGGATGACATAGAAGTAGCAGAAAAAGCAATATCGAAAATAATAAATCACTTATGGTATTTAAACGAAGAAAGTGCTGCGTTTTCAATTTTTGATGAACGAATAAATAATGAAACTCGAATGAAAATGGCTCAAAAAATTTTGCAAAAACAAGTATCCGAAGAAATTGCTCTTAAAAAATATACTGTCAATGTTCAAGAATTAAATAATTTTTTAAAGAAAGATTTACCATTGGATTTATTAGGCACAAATTCGATTAAATTATTTGAAAGATTTAACATTCCAAAAGATTTTTTAGAAGTTCACCCTAAAAACTGGAATGATCTAGAAGGATACCAAAAAGGAAAGGAAATAATTGAATCTCTCCGGGTAGTCAATGACACAGCAGAGAGAGGGGTGAAACTTATGGAAGAATTTAATGACAAGTTTACCAAAAATGAGGATCAAAAGCAGTTTGTTTTACAAGTAAGAAATTTCAAATGTATTAAATGATCTATAATATCTATTTAATACATAAATAAAAGATAAAATAGTTGGTTTCTTATTTTTTTTTAGACAGTGCAAGATTATCGAAAAAAATATCCTGGTGCTAGTAGAGAAACACTTAAAACATCGTTTGACTAAAAAAATGTTTGAAAGACAGTAATATATAAATTATTTTGGTTATCATATCTTAGAATTAATATTCTATATATATTATATATATATATATATATATATACGGTGGACCAGCTAACACCCTCCCATCAGTTTAAAGGGGTGCTTCGTATTTACTACAGATGATATTCCCGAAAGAGTGCGCTGTTTACAATAGGTGTCCTGTTTTTATTATCAGCTGACCGACGGATGCATTTTATTTTGCAGCATACCGATTACCGGTGATCAGCATAATATAATATTATAACTATTATAATACCTATATTATTATTATTTATTAACGGCTGTCGACATACTTAAAATGAGTAAAAACAACAAATATTTTGTTCCTGGTTGTGATGTTGGGAATAAAAAACATAGGAAGGAACATAGGTACAGCTTTGATTCCCAATATTAATTATCCATCACTTTTTACAGCTCCTAAAAATTATGTAAATATAGAAATAGGTACTGGTTTAATCGATGCTTGCCACTCAGGTTTAGTTAACGCCCCCAACTAATATTTCTTGTATTTTCTATTATACAGCAGATAAAAAAAGGTGTGACGTATTCAGGGTTTTTCTATGATTTAAAAGAATAATATACATTTCTTAAAGCTTTTATTTTTTGAATAAAAAAAAGTTATAAATTATAAACCCATTTCATATGCTCTACGGTACACAAATATATTTAAACAAGATTTACATACCCCGTAAATTTAATCTCAATTATCCCTCTCTATCATTATAAAGACGCCACTAGATAGCAATAGTTAAATCTAAATATTAAAGTTTACTTGTTTATATTGCATTTTATGTGTCACCAACTCTGGTTTCTCGAAACGTATCAAGTTTATGTTAGCTGGAAGTTCTACTTCTTCAACTGAGTCCATTTTCATTAGCTAACTGTTATACGAACAACAAAATTAAATTAAAAGGTACTTACATACAAGATAATAAACTAATTACTAATACCATAGATATTATCGATTATATGAATAATAAATGGAAATTTGTATTAACGACTATTATTATTATTATTATTATTATTTTTTTTTTTATAGAAGTTTTTAACTACCGTGACTAATAATACGACGTGGAAATTTTTAGTACGGTAGTTGATACCTTTTTGTTTTTAAGTTATAGCAGGTATAAGTTTGGTATAGTTATTTATTTTCTGTTCAAAAAATAAGCCTCCGGTAATCAGGTTCAAACCGAGAAAGATGACTGTGCGATAAGACGTAGCTCGACCACGAAGCACTGACTTTGATTTTATTATACCTATAAACTATAATAATGTATTCAAATTACTATGAATTAATTTAGTTTTCGGGTTTTTATTTTCAGTATTGTCTATCAATGTTACCTATCAACTTGGTAAAAATATAGATATGTGTAATAATTGGTGTTGTTTTATTTACATATTAATATATATCCCCATTATGAGCAATGAGTCACAAATTGCCGTGGAATTCGCGAAAATGGTAAATCATTCTCGATTGTGTAAGTATTTAATTGCTATAATAACTTAATTATAAGGGATTTTATGGGAATTAAGTACTAACCGGCTCACACAACTTTGGGAGGTTCTTGTAAGTTACTTGATGCGCTATCACAATATACTATATGCCGTTTATTGCGCTGACTCGCGATGATGAAGAAACGGGATTCAGATGATGCAAAAGCTTATTAATATGTACAACTGTCTAAATAAATAATACAAGACGTATAATAAATTTTCATACATGTAAATAATGCACTGAATAGGCACCCAATGATAATAATAATAACAATGATAACATAATTTAAAAAAAAAAAATATATAGACAGTGATAATACAATTAATGCAAGTAATAACGATAACCTGGACGTGACGATATTCAGGCACTGAGCGTTGAGTTGACAGCTCACCAACAGGCCAACAAAGATGGTGGTTTCAGCGAAACAGCCGTTGAGAGGACACGTGAAAAGGGGCGTCTCTCAGGTGGCACAGTGGACGTCGACAACACAATAAATAAAAATGCCGGCAAAACGACAAAAATAAAAATCCAATGTATCGAAAACAAGTTGGCGGAAAACAATGCGACAATAGATCCGCGAACACAACACATACAGACGCGGAATCGAACGTCCGCAGCAATAGCAGCTCGTGAACCAAACGAGGGGTGAAGCAGATATTTTCAAGGTGTATATAAAATCTCAACCAAGATTCTTTAAAAGAACGAGAATATACCTTTTCATTTGAATACTAAATATTTAAATTATTTAATGAAATTACAGGTCGACCGTCGTTCAATATCTCACGTTTGTTATTTTGACTACGGCGGGTAAACAGTGTTTGTAGTTACTTCATAATAATGTCATTATACGGAAACATAATTGTTATAATAGTTTATTGTTATTAAATATTAATATTAATAAACTATTATAGACGACTTCGCAAATACTTTATATAATAAAAATGTATTATGTATAGTTGAAAATGATCATTATTTGATAAGAATTTATATCTTTAGTTAGTGATAAAATTATTACGGTTATGCTTACTATGTTTACTCGATACGTAGTACTTGTCATTAGTATTTGTCATTCGCACTAATACCACACGTGTAAACATGTATAAGTAGTGCTTAGCATCAGTAAAACTGTGAGTGCAAGTGAATAGAACGGTTTGGTAGAGATGAGGAAGTAAGATTAAGTTAGGTTTATGAGTAAAATATTTAAATTAAAAATTAAACTGTTTAACTTCTTCTGTGTATCTTGTCGAAGGAGCCATTTCCTCGTTCATATTCGTTTTGGTTTTTTGCCTTAATTCAGTTTCCAGTTCATCTATTAAAGCTGATATTATTATGTTTGAGTTAATACATTGTTTTATAATACTACGACGGTCCATTTCATTTAGTACCTAGTGACTGGTGTCTATATTTATTACGTATTTTATTAATAATATTCACTACAAAAATAAATTATATCTTTATGTTATCACTTATTTATTATTGAAGTGAATACTTCTCAGCGTTAAATGCCCCCCCCACCCATCACTCCTACTTACTACGTGAGAGTACCCACTGTGCAATGGAATATTTCGGCAATTTTTTTACAATATTAATTTGTAACTTGTAATGTTACATTTAAAGTGGCATTTATGTAATTGTAATGTGTATGGAACTGCTTATGTCCTGAAAAAGTAACTTCAATTGTAATATGAATACAATGCTTTATATTAACGTTCTATACACGTTACCGGTAACATTCTATGAACGTTACAAGTAATAATCTATGCACGTTACAAGTAACATGAAATTAATGTTACTAGATAACATATGCATCTTAACCAATTCTTTAATGATATTAATATTATTTTTTTTATTTAACTATAAAATATGAAAAGGAACAACACATTTATTTAATTAATCAAATTAATAATAAACCAAATGTTTTATTATACTTAAAAACATTTTTTTTCTACAAAATAATACAATTACATAAATGAGTGTTATGCTTAAAAAGTATGAATAATTAACATAAATATACAAACAATTTAACTTATATGATAATTAACATTACAAATATATGATTCATAGACCATAGTAATAACTTAATATACTTAGATATCACATTATATAATTACAGTAAACTTAATAATTAATAAAAAAACTACATTTAAAATCATACAAATATAAAAGATATGTTTACATAATAGATAAAATATATTTACTGTAAATAGATAAATATGTACCAGCTAAAATCAAATTGACACAAAATAAATTAACAATTTTAATAAATATAAATTATGAATTTATCAAACATACAATATAATATTATTATTTGAGAAAACTACTGTGGTATATCTAGATCATAACAATTCCATAATTATATTCTGTTTATCTATTGGAGTGACTTCTATAATGGTAAATATAAAAGTACAAAATAAATTGTTTTAAGTTTGCAATATCAATTTTTTAAGTGTTATATATTATTGGACCTGGTTGCGTTGTATCTAAATTAACCATAGGATTTAAATTGTACACTGAATGAATTTCATTTGGAATTAATGTACTGCTACTCTATTTTTTCAACAAAAATACATTTTTTGATAACTAATCAAATTTATAGTAAAAATTATATAAAACATGAATTATATTTTTATCAGATATTAAATATTTATAAATAGGTACTTGACCTTAATATTTAAATAGTTTAGGGTTAAATCAGGATGAATTAAAACAATTTAAACAAATAAATAACTAAAAATAATTAATTCAAAAATTCTAAGGAAATAGTATTATATAAAGGTTTTATATTTTTTTTAATTTCAAATTTGTAATCATTTATCAGTTCTTTGTTAAGATCCTAAAAATGATGTGTACTTTATTTACCTGAGGTATGTTAAAACTATAAGACTATGAAGTATTCAATGGTATATTTTCTGAACTTGTGAACGGAATTAAATTTACATTACTTAATTCAGTATACTGATGCTCAGAAACGGTATCTACAGTAGTTTGTTCTGCCATAACAGATTTTGGATCTTTAACAATCTTTTTCTGTTGAAAAAATATTGATACCTATAATTAAAAATAAAATAATAAAGTAATTATAAAAAAAAAAGTAATTAATTGATTAGGTACATTCATCACTTGAAGTGTCAGAATCTTCACGTATCATTGATGACTGGCCATATAACTTTTTGTTTTTATTTTTCATATTTAGAAGTTGCTGTTCCACTTCAGATGCTGATTCTTCAGACAATTCAACATTCCTTACCATGTTTTACTAAAATCACCTACAAATTGTTTATGTAAATATAATAAATTTAGCTTTATGTACTAGGTTCATTTTCATTAATTCTATAGATAAACTTAATATATACATACTATATTCTTTGCCATTTTCAAAAAGATTTATTCTATAAGTATTCCAATCATCTTATGGCTCCACAGCCTCTTTTAAGAAATCACTAGTTACATTAAATGTTCTAGGTGGCCATACACATTTTTTCTATTCTATTGTCATCATTATTGACAGTTTTCAAAATCCAATTGGTTGGTATGACACTAATCATTACTGTCCGGAAATGTAGTAATCACCCAACGTTTTGTGATTAGTTTCTATAACAATGTAGGAATGCAAAATTAATAAAAATAAATGAATTATGAAAGTTAATTTGAACAGGTACCTACTACCTACAAAAAAAATTTCAACAAATATGTTGAAAAATTATATAATAAATAGCTAGAAAAAAATGATCTCAGACTTACTTTTTAATTTTTAAATGACAAAAAAAGTTATAGGTACCTATATAAACATATGAACAAAATATTGACTAAAAAGCATAATAGACATAATTACCTATCTTAAAGCTGCAGGAGTCGAAAATCCACAACTTTGGTAATCCATTTCTTTCCGTAGAGACGAGTAAGTTATGAAAATATCAAACAACGTGAATAAAATATAAATACGAAAGAGAAAAACAACAAAACATGAACAATGTCGGAAAATAATAAGTGAAATAGTCACATGGGTTATGATGACTTAAGTAATATTGTAATAACTAGGTATTAACAAATATTATTTTCTCTGGCATCCGCAGCAAAGACTGACAAATGGCAATAGTCAATAAGTTACAGTGCCCACTACCCAGCTATTTCGCGCGCCGCGCTGTCTGCGGGTTCGGCTTCACCGAAATCCGAATTGGAAAAACCACTGATAGTTTTTATAATAATGGGATATAACTATTTAGGGATATTGGTAAGATTATAAATAAAGTGATAATATTATAATTGCTGAGTGCTGCTGTGTGTTAACGAGTAAACAAGATTATTTCAATACAACAGTGGTGAAATTTGGAATTGGTTTTGGGGTGGGATTGGGATATAAATTTATACTATCGTTCTAGTGGGGCTATGCCCCCTACACCCCTTTTAACCATTAAATCTCATATATCTCAATATTATATTAATTTATTATTATAAATTAAATGGTATAATGATGATTGTAAAAAATGTTAATTATTAATTATTAACTTTTTCTAACATTGTACTTACAGGTTATTCTACAGAAATCATTGATCTAATTCTTTGTTTTTCCTAGGAAAATATTCTTGTGTTATTGATTTTTAAATTTATGGATATGGGTATGCCATAATAATTACATAGAAATAAGAAATACAAAATTGTATGAAGATTTAGATTATTTCACAAAATAGTTCAACTCTATTACAAGTTTTTTGCTAGGTCGGTCTTGATCTGAATTACATTTTGACAAGCTGTTTTCTTGATCAGTTTCTTTAAATTTTTTTGAAAAAAAGAAATAAAAGCATTCGACTGCCTTTTCATTTTTAATTTAATAATTGAATATGTAATTTAGTAATATATTAAATTTACATTATCGCACAATAGACACATATCCATAGTTAAAGAAAAATAATATTATTTTATTTCTCGTTTTACTATATATAATATAAATAATAATAGACATTGGTGTTGTACTTTTGCTGATCGTTTACAGTTTTATAATATTTCAAAATAGTTAATACTAGTGTTGCCAGTTATAATTTTTTTAAAAAGCTATGAGTACTATCACAAAAGGCCGGAAATCAGCTGAAAAAAAAATCGATTAATAACAAACATATTAACGCAAAAATAAAAATATTAATACTATTAAAATTGTTGGCAATTTCCATTTTTTTCTTTAGTAAAGCTATTAATCTTTTTATCATATTTTACAAGTAAATAATATTATTAGGACATTAAATATAATAAAGATATAAATAATAATATAATAAAGATATTAAATAATCATAATTCATAGTTTATTAAATTTTAATGTTCTGAGCAGTCCAACATTAAAACAACAAACAAGGAAATAAAATAATAAGTAATAAAAATAACAAAACAAAATAGGTAATACTTAAAAAATGTTAAAATAGTGAATTAAAGTCTTTTTAATCACGAATCTACAATCGTGAGACGAACTAAGAATTACTAGTCCGAGGTGTAAAGTGATAACTATTAACTAGATATGAATATAAATCTTATTCGTAGTTAACAATCACCACAGATAAATATAATTTGTTATGATAACAACCATAAATATGGTTTATCATATGGAATGATAACGAAGGGAAAAACTCATGATATCAATATCGTTGTGTAATATTATACTTATATACACAAACAATTAATTAAAATATATTACATATAACTTAAATCAGAATTAAGCTAGTTAAAAACAATTAATGGCTAGAAAAAAAGCTAAGAACAAGATTGTGTATTTTTTCAGTCAGATTGAAATGAAAAAGGCCAGATTTAGCCTTAAAAAGGTCAGATTTGGACTTAAAAAGGCCAATATGGCATCACTAGTTAATACCTTATACCACTGAATAAAATAATATAATGATACATTGTTTGTCGACGTCGTCGAAAGCAATTTTCTAGGAAAATAAACCAAGTAATACTATAATGCTATAAATAGTCGAAAATAAGACCCAATATATATAGTTATTATAGTAATATGTCAAGCACTGTGCTCATTCCATTAATATTAATGATTATAATAAGAACTTTTAGATTATATAATAAATAATTGATAAATAACTAACATTAATATTTGTTTTAGAAAAAATTTCAATGTTTCACGTTTTTGTAAAATATTGCATGCTTTAAGCACTAAAAAGAGTAGTAAATTGTAGATTTGTCAGTGTTATATTTTAACTCTGAGCTATACAATTTTCTTGTCTTATATTATAATTGTTGAACTATCGTAGTTTTATATTAGTAAAATAAAAAAAATCTCAACTATGATAATATCCATGTATTCTTATTTCTTATGTTAAAATCTTTTAAAGCTTAGTGCTTACGGAAATTTAATTATAATTATTCTAAAAAAAAAAGCGTCTGGGAGGAATATATCCCTATATCCCCCCCAAAATTACGCCACTGCAATACAACAATAATTGAACATTGAATAAATATTATTTTGTAACAATACATAAATGTTAAACTTTTAACATTTCAATAACGTTACTTGATGATATATTAAATATTATTTTCGGTGGCGCCGAAGTACAAAATTACATGTATGGCATTGATCTCCGACCACCACCCACCCACCCCCACCACAACACACACAATCACATAACCCACTTATTAAATTTGAAACCTGTCAAACAATTTTCCACCCACTTTTATTTTTGATTAACTCTCTTTTCTTTTCCAACTAATTCGTATGTAAATATTAATATAAATATAAAATATATAATAATAATATTAATAATAATATATAATATATAATATAATATAATATAATAATATATAATATATAATAATTATATTTAATTACCTGCCAATTGCTATGATACCTACAATAAAATAAAAAAATACAAACAAAATGTCAAAACGCAACCTTTTATATTATATTATATACAATATTAATAATAATTATGTTCTTTCATAACAATATTATCATAAGTATTAAATATTTATTAATAAATCAAACATTTAGTTAGAACACTACTTTTAGCTGCAAATAACAAAATTACATTTTCATTATTAATAATTATATCTTGCTCACATGATATTTTCATTAAACTATCGAGACGATCTTGTAACATAGTTGTTCTTAACTTTGTTTTTATAAGTTTTAATTTAGAAAACGTTCGCTCTACGCTACAGCTTGTTACAGGTAATGTGATGGATAATTTTAAAACTAAATATAAATTTGGAAAAATATTAGCTAATTTAGCCAAACAAAATAATTTAAATAATTCCCTCGTACTTGCTATGTTATGATAAACAACTTTTGCAGAATCTTCTTCCGCATTATCATAACTATATGCGTTTAACTCTAGCGAATCTTCATAATCTTCGACTATTAAATTTTAGTTAAGATACTTAGGAAGTAAAATACTGTTTACTATTTCAGTAAAATTTTTTCAAAATTCAATATATTCTGTCAATAATGAGTTTTTATCGATTTGTGAGTACATGGTACACAAAGCGTCAAAGGCATCCCAAGGTACAATGTGTGGATTATTTTGAACTTCTCGAATACGTCTAAATGAAAGAAGGGATTAGTCTTTTAGAGGTCCTATATTGGTGCTTTCAAAACGTCCACTTAACTCTGCTAAAAGAATATCCATTATGACATTGTATGTATCAATTCTAAATTTTTTCATGGGGCATGATATAATTTCATCCTGACAATGTTCACCTGAAATTAATATTACATTTTGAAATTTAGAACAATCATACTTTCTTAATAAATTAAATTAATAATTGATATTTATTTTGAAAAATATATACACCTGATTTTCTTGGAATACGTTTGGATCGACTAGATACAAGAGGTAAAAAGTCAACAATACTATTTTCAGCAAACTCATCAGTCTTTTTTATTAATCTTTTAAACGAATCATCATTTCTAAGTTCTTTGATTTGATGAATCACATTATTTAAAATATTTGTGGCCATAAGCATATCCATATCTTGGGACTGCAATATGCTTAACATTCTTACAGCTATAATAAATTATCTTATTTGAAATTAAATATCTTCGGCAATAGCTTCAATCAACTGATTTTGTCTTTGCCATGAAATAAAAGATGTTTCACGTTTTCCATTTTGTTGAATACAGTTAATGTATTCCGCTAATGGTCCGGAATTTTTAGACATTAACATAACCAAGTTCTTAAAATTACCTCAAGAATTTGAAGACCAATCCTCATAATGCCCACGAAATGCCAGGTTATGACGTCCCATGTATATTACAATGTCTATAAGCTCTAATAAAACTTGTCTATTCATTGCTATCTGAGTTTTTCTATTATTTTCAATTGAAGGCAAAATTGGCACATTGTTTTGACGTAACTTACATTTTAAAGATGATGTTACATGATCTGGAGTTAATTCATGTCTTTGAATAGCAAATGAACAATTTTTCCATTTATTAAACCCTTCTTTGGTCCAAGATTTTTCTAAATTACTATGCAAATTGGTTCCAAAAAGCATGCAATGAATACAAAATATTTTATTTCTGCTTAATGAATAAGACAACCAATCACGATGGCATTTTGATTTATCAGACAAAATTCTGTAATAAAGTTTATCATTAAAACTTCTTTTTATCTTTTCATTGTTAATTTCATATGGAAATATTTTATTAGGTAAATCATCTTGTAACGGTTGACAAGGGCCAAATTTTAAGATGTAATCTTTAATTTCCGGTGACAAAATAGACATTTTAGCAAAAATTGCTGGACAATTTTTAATTATATCCATATCCATATCATTTAAAATAAAAGTTGACAGTTCAAAAATTATGCTAAGTAAATAGACTCATGGTAACATATAAATTTTATTTAGAACTTTTTAATCCAATGAACTATCAAATAAAATTAAATATCAATATTAAGAACACAATACACATATTATAATGATTTACCTATTATACAACTGATAATAAACATGTTGATTATGTTCGCAATAAGTCATTTATGAAAATAGGTCTTTTAAAGCCCATATGTATAGGTTTCTACGATAGCTCAGCATTAAAAACTTTATATTTCTCATTAGTTAGATCTCAAATAAAATATGCTACATTAATATGGTTAGGTTATGGCACACTGACAATATTAGACAATATACATGCATTTCCTTAATTCAAAATAATTTTTTAAGATATCTGTCATATAATTGTAATATGAAAAGAACCCCTTAGTCAGGAATCAGGATATAATACAATTGGTAATTTATTTAAAATTGATTCTTTAAAAAACATAAAATAGCATTAAATTTAAGATTTTTATTCAAATTATTGCAAAAGATGACTTATTGTGTAGAACTTCTTGAAGAATTAAAATTTAAGGTAAATACAATTAACTCCAGAAATAAACCTACATTTTATCTGTCAAATTTTAAAACTAAATATTTGTCACATAGCCCTGCTAAAATTTTAATGTCTGCAGGTTACAATGTATTACATTTTGATTTGTTTCCATAGATACCTACTACTTCTGATAAACTTTTCTTTTTTTTTTTTTTAGTGTTATTTAAATAATATTTACTAAATTAATTATTAGTTTTAATTGAATTGTATTTTCTTATCTTATTATTATAAATTATTATACCTATGTTTTTTTTCTTTTAGCTAAATACATATGGTTTATAGATACCCCCTACATAATATTTGTTATACCTTTAAAAAATGGAAAAAAACATGTTATTTCGCTGTTCGTATATCACTATTACTTTATCTTATGGATTATTATTTATATTATTATTATTATAGGCAAAGGTACTAAAAACTAAATATTTAAAATATATAAATAGGTGCATAAAAAATGACAAATAATTTAAGTACATACCTTTATTTTGCAAACATGAGCTTATCTCAGTATCTTTTTGAATTTCACATTTAACCAATGATTCTTTATTAACTGGGGTACTTTGGTCTTCATTTAAATCATTGTTCACATCAAAAATAGCTGAAAATTTGTACCTATTCAATTAAAACTAGTTGTAGTTGTATATTCAATAAGGATATTAATCATCAAACAGTTATGAGTTATATAGGTACATATTCACAATTAAGTATATAAATACTTAAAAAAAATTCGTTTAATATGGATAGGCACATACCTTTATTTTGCAATCATGAGTTTATCTCAAAACTAGTTGTATATCCAATAAGGTAATTGATTATCAAAAAACTATGTGAGCATGTAATATGTACAAATTATCATTTGTTAATGCATAAGTAGGTACAAAAATGTAAGTACATAAAATAAAATAATATATAAAATCAATCATCAGAAAAATCTTTTTTAACTAACATATTTTTTTTTTACATAAAGCATTTTTTTACTTTTCTATATTCCAAATTAACAGTAGTGGGATAAATTAATGTAATTATCAGGGCTAGGATTTGTATGAAATAAAAAATTGTAAAATATGCATTTTATTTACCAAAATATGCAAAAATATGGATTTAAATTTTTATAAGATAAATACAAGAATATAGTTATAAAAAAAAATATTTATTGAAATACATCAGTGGTTGGTTGTTTGTCTTAATATAATATAATAGAGAAATAAAATAAAATAATTCAAAATAAAATTTATGTTTGATAAAAAAATCAAGTTTTATACTTTTATCAGCAGGGCTAGAATTAAATACAAAATATACTATAATACATTCATTTTTTGCATTCATATAATTGAAATGTGCAATAATATCCATTTTATCCAAAATATGCAAAAACATGCAAAATAAAAACACCACCATTTATCTCATCATGAGGTGATTCGTGGACATTATTGACAAAATCAATATTCAGAAGTCGCAAAAAAATCATGCTGTGCATACATATCCTAACCCTGGTAATAACTAATAGGACATAGCCACATAAGTAGGTTATAGTACAATAAGTTGGTAGTACAGAACTTATAAGTAAAAACTAATCATATTAAATATTATAATTAAGATTAGTATTAATTATTTAAAATAATTCATATTTATTATATATCTGTATTTTTATTTTAAAACAAAATAAAACATTTAAATAAATGATGTAGGTACTTACTATTTTTTACAGCAGTAATTTGGTGAATCAATTTGCTTTTTTTACTCTTGTTTCCAGAAAAAAACGATTTTATATCATGAGAGTTTCTTTTAAATTTTCGTACTTTACATGAGTTAATATGTCTATTCCAATTTTTATCGTTCATTGATGAACTTAATTTCCCGCAATCACATTTACAAACAGAACTCATAGTTTTTGGTATTAAATAAATTACTTTATAAGGTTGATTTGTACTTAATATTCTTAGACAATTATAATTTTTAACTTTAAATAGTAGTGGTTAAAAATTAAAAATTCTTAAAAGTTAAATAATAAAACCAATTAAATAATATAAATATATGTAACGGTCTTTTTGAAATATAGCTGGCTTATTAGTTATTACACTAAACTGAAGGTACAGTTCATTTTCAACGATAGTGTATCATAATTTACAGGAATTTTTAGTTATTTATAAACACTATAATGGACTAAATGTTGCATTTTTGATAACATAATAGACGCTAATAATCATAGAAAAGAGATTAGATTATTATTAGAGATTATTATGCTAATAATGTAATATACGTATGGTAGTGGAGTTAGTGGTCGCTAGTCGGCGAATGTCTATTTTGGTTGATGGTTTTTATTTTTATTTTTGTTCTGTCCAAAATGCGCCATTAGTTGTTACTGTTCTTACTAATCAGTAATGATCGTATTATTATGAACTATTTGGTGTTAATTGATCAACGAAATAATGTATATGTAATACCAAATACTCGCAGTGGGCAATATACTTAATAATTTGTGATCCTATTTCTATTAATTGTCATCATTTTATTTTCCTCTGAAGCCCCCCCCCCCCCCCCACAAATGTTTATATATATGGCAGCTGCTATACATAAACATGGACTTCGGCACCACTGATTATTTTTATGGAACAAATTATACGACATTGCAATATTTTTACTTAGTAACATTTTATTGTGATCGAAACTTAACATAGCAGCAACATTTTGTAACTTAGATTGCACAGTGGGTAGAGTGTGGAACGGTATATCGTGGTATAATTGACCTTGACGTGCGGTCTGATTGGTGTATGCGCGGGCACGGGCAGATAGATATCATTATAGATATTTGTATTTAATAATTAAATTTGTAGACGTTGGAATTTCTGTAGTGTGACTAGATAAGAAAAGTTGATTCTTGTAGTGTGATCACACTAATTTTTGTATTATTGATAATAAATAGTTATGCTGTAAAGTGTAAAAGTTTTGCTATTAATATCTCCACAGACTACATAGATAAAATGATACCGCCATAAAAACCCGCTTATAATTATATTGTGGTGTCCACAGTTTATACATAATTAATATAAACTATATATTTTATTGTAATAGTTACGTCCTTATGCAGTTTTTGAAGGAAGTTGAACTAAATATATAATGTTATAATCGTATATATCTCTTCTCAAAAGAGAACATACCGCTTTCACGCATGTAGACTGACGGCTGTCAACCGTGCCGAGGCCAATTTCTCCCACTTTCATTGAAACGAGACATCGATCACACATGACGGTCGCCGATCAAAGTTTGCCGACGAGTATACACCTAATTCAAAAAACTTATTTACAATTAATAGATATCTGACAGGCGCAGCGGCGTAGCATGTACAGTTATATAGGGATGCACCGGGTGTATAGCAGGCGCGCTCGTCGTGACCGGCGTTGCTTAGATAGGAGCTTTCGACAACTGGTGGGGGATGCGCGCCGCCGAACCAAAACCAGTCGCGCAAGCAGTATGTTCTCTTTTGAAAAGAGGTATAGTATAGACCCGTGGTTCTCAAACAGTGTGTCGCGACATACTAGTGTGTCACGTATTTCTTTGGAGTGTGTCGCCAAAATATTATTGATTAAAATTATAAGCTTTCAAAATATGAACGTATATTATTACGGAATTATAATGAAATAATAAAAGCCGCATATAAAAAAAAATTATAATGATATTCTTATTGATTCTTATTTTTTAGAAATATCATAAAATATAACGTTAAAATCTAAATTTTTTTGTTTCTCAAAATGATTCATTTTGAATTTCTCTGTAAATTCAATACACAGGAATAATAAGAATTGAAAACTTCGTTTTATTTTCAACATCGTACATGTCTGAATCAGCATATTTGATATTGGAAATAACAAAAAGCAAAAAAGATAATGACAGTAAATTATACGAAAGTTTGTTAACCATTTGCCCATGAATTGAAGACCTATGTAGGCCTGCATATTTATGAACTAATACGGTTTTTCATAAAACTTTCTTTAAACTTTTTAATTTCAATCAAGAAATTAAGAATTTTTTTTAAGTTTTAAATTTTTAAATAAAATTTCCAATAATAATAAAATCCACTAATTGTTTCAAGTGTGTCGCCATTTTTATAGATCTAAATTAGGGTGTCGTCATACAAAAAAGATTGAGAACCACTGGTATAGACGATTATAACCTAACCTATATATTGTATTTAGCATTATATATTATAAAGTATTGTTATAAAACAAATTCCAGTTGCCTCAATTTTTTGGCCAGCTCCTCTATCACTTCATCAACAGTAATTTCAACTTTCCTGTAGACAATTCTACAAATATGTAAGAATTTTAGTTTATTTTTTATTTTTTTGGAGAGGTCCTAGAGGGGAGTCTAGTACCCCTGGACCCTCCTCCCCATAAATACGCCACTGCTTAGAGTATAATATTAAATAATTTAAAATAATAATTAATAATACAAATTTATTTGAAGTACTAACATTGATTTTGGGGAAAAATTAAGAATGTCAATTGAAAATACCGCTGTGCGGTGGCGGTAAAATCGAGCATGCTGTGGTTTTTATAAATATCGCACAGCAATATTTTACCGCGGCCGAATTACCGCTGCAGTGTGCGGACTTCTGTTACAATACGTGTGTACAATTTTATCGCCAACGCCACCACCACCACCACCGCGGCAAAGTGTGGGGACTTTAATACGGGTTACGATACTAATTGAACGGCCAGGACTGCGAGCAGCACATATTGGTGAAGAATATTTTGTTACTTACCGTAAAACATAGTTACAAGTCGTTCTTTGTGAATATGTTTTACATGGACTACATTCAAAATAATTAGAAAAATGTTCATACTTCATTAAGGAGAATCAAACCAGATTCAAGTTTATTGGAAAGAGTTGTACTTTATCTTATTTGCCGGGTAGTGAGTATGTTGCCATTTAGATCAAGCTCTGCGTTTTTCAGCAATAAGTTGCCTTAATTATAGTGATAGATTGAGTGTTCGAGAATATTGTGGACTCTGGGTAGATGAGTCTATGGTTGCTTTTTGAATGCCATCAGAGAGTTTGACAGTTGCTTGGTTGACATCAGTAGAAGATTTTAATTTTATATTAGCTTCGTTTTAATAAGTATTAATAATAAATTATATAACAATTAATAAGTTTTGTTTGAGATTATATCCTTGAATCTGTTCCAGTTTGTAGTACCCGGAGTAATGGTTGGTCTATTTTTCTTCAAAGAGGCATGAGCTTCGATTAGTAGAAAGACAGGTGTATAATCAGAAGCTGGGTAATTTAGACTTATAATTTCAGTGGAAAAGCGATTTGGAGAATTGGTGATAAAGAAGTCAAAAGTGTCGGGATAACGGTTGCCATGTGAGGGTATCAGAAACAATGTTGCCGTCCATTTGATTAATTAATGTGTTAGATGTATAATAAGCGGTGGTGAAATAATTTTAATGGTTGAATTTTTATTTATTAGTGATTTGAGGATTTTGGTGATAGGCGTTGATGGATAATTAGATTTCATAATTTCATAATTATGTAGATAATTATAATATAGATATTTATATAGGTAATTTATAGGTTGGCTTTGTGGAATGTTTTAATGTAATTTATGTCTTATTCTGAAACAATTTAGTATGATTTCTTGTCTTCTGAAACTATTTAAGGAAGGAGGCCATGGCAGAAATGACTGTTTAATTTCATTGAGTTTAGTAGTCCGTTTTGACCAATAATGTTGCTACTTTAGAGGTATGATATACTTTTTTTTTGCATCGGAATAGGAGAAGCCCATTAGTGAAACCCAAAAGCTCATTATAGTGAGACTTTTAGGCGAGTTATGTGAAAGTTTTGCGGCCTCCACTAGCTTTTACGTTGCCTACTATGTCCGGGTATCTACATTAGGATGACCATGTGAAGAAAATAAAAAAACGTGACAGCTGTCATTTCTCCCCCACCCCAAAATAAAAAACCCTCATCCATATACATTCTTACATATTCACACAAATCTCGAGAGTTAAAGTCTAAATTTGTGTCATATCAACAAATTATTTTCTTTTTTATTTACCCTTTTTTCAGTAAAATAACCTAGACAATAAAATATTTTCTTTTAATTATTCATCAAACAACACAATGTAGCATTTCGAAACTATTATATTTTTTAAATAATATGGAAATAACGGGATTAAAACGGGACAATCTTCTAAAAACGGGACAAAAAGCGTCACATTCGAATTTTGTCGGGACAACGGGACGTTATGATCAAAAAAGGGACAATCCCGTTATAAACGCGACGTCTGGTCACCCTAATCTACATAAATGATATGTGTTTACCAACATATCCTGCAAAGTGACAGGAGTTTTGAATGTTCCTTGCTATATCTGTAGGTGTGTATGTTTTGTAAACTTGATAGTGCGCCTAGGGAATTGGATAGTATGATAAAACGTTTGGTCGTCACCTGATTGAATAAAATATTTAACTGCTTCAAGTATGACTATAAATTCGGTTGTATATATTGAACATTTATCTGATAGTTTAAGTTGAATTACAGTTTCGCCACATATGATAGCTGCTCCTACTCTTTGGTCAATTATCGATGCGTCTGTGTAAATTTGTGTATGTGGTTGAGAGCTTGGGCTATTATTTCTTTAAAATAATAGTTGTACACGTTGGGATTCGTATCCTTTTTTGGGAGTTGGTAAAGTTTAAGGTTAATATCTAGAGAGATGGACCATGGTGATTGAATACTAAGTGCTAAAGGTATAATCTGATCTAGTTCGAATATATCCTGTTTGTTTTAAAAGATTGTTTTAGGGGAATAGAAGATTTCTTGTGGGATTCTGGCTGCTAAGAGTGATTTCCGTTCTGCCCATCTCAATGTAAAAAAGGATTCACAAGTAATGTTACATATGCTGTCTATGGGGCTGGATCAGAAGGCCCCTATTAACAGTCACAAATCTGAATTATGGATAGTTTCGAGCATTTTTAGGTTTCTTTTTTATTAAATTGAGTCCATTAAAGCAAGTTTGTTTTAGATATATAATTTATAGTATCCAAGACCATTAAGAGTCAAATGTTATTCCGAGAATTTTGATATTTTTTTTATTTTTTATTACATGTTTGCCCATTTTAATTGAGATTTTATTTTTATTTTTATTGTTGAAAACTGTGACTTGGGGTTTTCGATTTATAGGATAATGAATAACTAATTAGTTATAATTTATATCAACCAAGGTTAACGAACTACTATATTATAATTTATGTAAATGGTTGTAAATTAGGTTTGTTAACTGTATAAATGCTTGAAATATGGTGTATTAGTATTCATTTTATTTTATTATACATCTGTTATTATTTATCAGTTGGATACTTATTAGCCATTTATTATTATTTTTATTCGTTATGTTTTTTGAAGGTAAAGTGGCATTGTTATTTTTCTTATTCTAGTTACTCATATTTATATTTATAACGATTGTTGTCTGTTGGAGTTAATTTGTTTTTTTTTTAATTGAAATACCTCTTGAAACAGATGATGATGATTATGATTTATTTTTACAAGTTTCAAAGATTAAACATTAAAGTTTTAAATTATTAATTACCATTTACATTAAGTATAAAAACTTGTTATATTTTTAATATTTAATAATTTAATATGTTTATGTTTATCAAATGTTACATTTTATTTTTGTTTTAATTAAGAAAATGCATTTATTCATTTTTTTTATCTTTTTCGTTATTAACTGTTTAGTATTAAACATTAATAATTAAAACTTGTTATATTTTTAATATTTAATAATTTATTGTATGTATGCTTATCAAATGTTACATTTTATGTTATTAATAAAACTTAATACATATATACATATAATTTAGTTAAAATTTGATGGCTTAAAATTAATACATTTTTGATATAAATAAAAAAAAATTGTACATACTAATTTAAATTTATAACCCATTGGTATCTTATAGTTCTTCCATTCTCTCATTATTTCCTGGGTTGTTGTGGCCTTTTGAATTTCATTTAATCAATGATTGACAGTTGAACTCCAATGCCGCTCAAGTTCTGGAAGACTACAGTTGTCATGGTTAATTTGATTTAAAATTAATTGTATATTTTCTTCTGATTCTGTTATAAATTATTAAAATAATATTTTTATTTATAATAAATATTATGATGTATATTATTTTTTAAATATATTTACCATAGTTATTGGTAGTCCATCTATTAAAGTACGATTCCTTAGGACGCGACTGCCGCAGTGCGGCCGAGATTTTGGACGCACCGATATTACTTTACTTATTTTTAAATAGAAACGGATTTCCTAGACCGCCGCAGATGCGCGCGACAGTCGCATGCGTCAATAGACACGTTGCGATGACTGCTTTGAAGGCAGTCAGATCACACGAGACGCGCGGCCAGCATAAGCAAATATATTATTATTTAATTAATAATTATAATTATTAGCTTCTTTTTCCACAATATGTTATCAAAATTACTTTTTCCGTACGAAGAAGATGTAATGTTGGTTGAATTGGTCAGCAATCACCCTTGCTTGTTTGATTTAAAACATCAAGCATACTTTTTCTGCAGATTAAGTGACATGATATTTACGTCCTACACTGCACTATATATAATATTTTAGGTATTCACTATACACAATAAAATTAATAATTAATAATACACTGTTGACTGTTGAAACGTAGAAAAACAACTGAAGGGCTCTAATAAATAATATTTTATTTTGTATGAAAAATATGAGCAGTGCGTCTCTCACGGCTGCGTTTTAAGTTTTTAAGAAATCCGGGATCGGTCGCGAGTCCAAAATATCGGCCGCACTGCGGCAGCCGCGTTGGCCGCTCATCTACTGACACGCCCTAAGGAATCGCATCTTTATAACTCATATTTTTAGTTGATTTGTCCATTGTTTGAGTTTTGGCTACATACTTTGAAATTAATTCGTTTTCAAAGTTCTCATTGTCTTGTACTATTTACAATACATCTTTCCTTTAGGTTGTTCTTTGATTGAATTCGATTGGTCTTTGATAAAATAATTTTCCTACGAAATTGAATGAATTAAATTATTGATCATATATGTTATACATTTATTTATTCATATCAAACCTTTAATGCAGATGGAAAAATTTACTGTATTTGGTTTGCAATATTTTCAGTTTATACCACAGGTATTAATATATTTTTGTTATTAATTCTTGAATTATTATTTCAACTAATAAAGTTCTTATGTTGTCATTCAAACTGTTGTGATTTTTATAATAATAAACTATCATAGCACCTCGAGTAGAATTCAATAAATTGCATTGTTCAATGTTTCCAAGGTTTGAAGGTTTACATTGAGATTGAGTTCTACTTTAATTTTTAGCTGATGATAAAATTTCCAATGCAGACAAATTTAAAGAAGATGAAATAATGGGAAATTTTTATATTTTTATTTGATTCATTGAGTCTAGTATAACATTTTTGCCATATTTCAACGTTGTACTTAAAATTTATCTGAATTCCCAAATTAAATTGTTTGACTGATAAAGATATTTCAGATGAATTTATCTTTGATATAGTGGTTATGCCCACTAGTTTAGCTAGGTACGTATAAAATAAAAGATACAAATTTAACACTTCATTAAAATTGATTAAAAGTATTAAAAAAATATTTCATTAAATCTTGTGCTATTTTATGATTCCGGATATCATCTCCAGCAAACTTTACTTCAAACTTTTAGTGGTTATGAAACGGTTTTAAAACGGCCTTGAGAATACATAAATTATATGACTTCACTTACGCTGTTATATATTACAGTTTTATTTTGTAATTTATTGCAGGTAACTTTCATGAACTCCAGTTGAACATCTTAAATTGTACTAATATTATATTAATATATAATTTATTATGTGAATATTTATTGTTAACATACTTTATTTGAAAATTTTTTAAGCATAAGTTATATTTATACTAACATTTATATGTTTTTATTAATTAAGTATACTTGCGGTATTTATATAGTATGTTATTCAATACGTATCTAGTATTTAGTAATTAGTATCAATACTAATTGCTGTATTCAACATATTGTACTTGTATTAAATTAAAGATAAATTTTAAAAGATTGAAGTTTTGTTTGTTTTTGAAAATGTTCATTGGCTAAAAAATTAATATTGATGGTATTTTATTAAAATGTATAATTAAAAATATATTACTCTAAATAAAACCACACACGGTTTTCCGTGCCCAAGTTTAAATAATATTTACGTAAGTAAATAAATATATTTTATTATACTACGAAATTACATTTGTTTGATATTCGCCTAAGAACTAATGATGTACACAAGTATTGGAAAAATACTAAACAGATACATTTTCTGATCAAAGAAATCATCGTCAAAAAATTCTGAAGATTAGCATAGGTTGTATTATGTGGTGAATGGTGACAATTATTCGAATGATATGAGATTAAAGTATAATTTTTCATAAAACAAATAGGTAAAATGAATAATCAGTTATTGTAGTTTGATTTAAATGTTATGTACAACTTTTTACATAGTATATTTAATTATTATTTATTAATATTTCTATATTGGTTTCTTCGATCATACATTTATAGAAGTTTAATTAATTATGTACACACACATAAATATAAATACATGGTCGAAGAAACCAATTTAATAATATATTGTTTAGTATAATATAATCTTTTATTTTTATTTGTGTTTGTACATAATTAATTAGATTTAAAAAGAAGTAATTATAAAGGACACTATACATAAAACAATTTGTTGGCGAACAGAAGGGTAGAATATAAGTTTTCTCGCAAGCCCTTTCAGTTTTTTACTCTCGTGTGGAGCATGGCTAAGTGACATTGAGTATGTGAAATGGTCGCAAGTTGCTAAGTATTGAAAACTATGCACTATACACTATATAAACACCGCAGTGGCGAAGTACAATATTAGTACAGCAGAACACCATTTATCCAAACTACACTAAACTAGTAATAGGGTTCGGATAGTCAACAATACCGGTTAAATGGGTAATAATAAACTTGTAAGTAGTCAAATATATTAATATAGGGTGTTTCAAAAAGAATGCTGAATTTAAATTTGCTATAAATTAAATTGATTTATTCTAAAAAAACTTAACAAATACATCATTCTCTTCAGAAAAAGTTAAGGTTTAACAGTGAAAAACAATATCGGGTATATGACCCTCCATACTAACCCTACAGGCGATTATTATTTCCATAAAATATACCATCACTGAATAACACATTGCCCCATCAAGTTCTTTGATGACATGACGAATTTCTTGTTTAAGTTCTAAAACATTTCGAACTTTGTTCTGGTAAACTTATGACTTTGTGTGTCCCTGAAATCAAGCTACCTGAAAATATATTACAATATCACTAATATTATATTATTTAATGTATTAATATTAAACGAAGTAGTGGGATTTTTTTCTTATAGATTTACATAAACGAAAATGTTCTTCTATTTTTCATACAATATAAACGAGATTCATGAAAAATAAAAAATGAAACATTATATTATGCATATTAGTAGAAAATATCACCAAAACTTAAAACATAGTTCTAAAAATCTAAAATATTTCAAATATGCAATAAATAGCAATATAAAATTTAATTTTTAGAGTTCTATAAAACAAAATTAAAGCACTGTGATATTTTTATCAGTATTCCATAATAATTAGCAAATGCTATAAAATCAGTGTCCTGATTATAGCTATATACCGTTATTATTTGCAATTGCCATTTATTATATGGTCCCATTAATCGTCAATACATGAGCATAGAAAAACACAGTAGAAATAAAATTAGAATATAGATTCCAAATTTTTTTTATAGTAATACATAGAAGTATCATATATAGTCTACGCTTTAGTAGACATGCGAAATGGTTTCCTTATACCTACGATGATACCATGTATAGAAATAGAAAATTATTTTTTTCTCAACGATATAATTATTAAAATTAGCATAAGCAATAACTTAAAAAATAAAATGTCACATACCCCTGGTCAGCCGCACTCACTAAACAAATTATTCAATAAAAAAATACGACGATCATTCGCGAGGACTGCAGAAATATTTTGCAGGTAAAGTTTCCTATTTCTTCCCTTTATAAACCAATGATAAATCGTCGTTTGGACGAACGAGAATTATGGTAATTGTTACGTTTCGATGATGAGATCGTTGGACTTGACGATTTTACATGAACATCCATATTTCATATAAATAAACTAAGATAGTTAAAATTATTCAAAATGCGTTATAAATGTTAAAACTATATATTACAGAAAATGAGACGCAGATCCAGGCTCTTTATTTAAGGAAGAGCTATTTAATTGTAAACGATATTTATTACACACTTACTAGTGAATATATTTTGCAACCATATTTTATAAAACATAAAAAATTGTATAATACCTAATTACACCAATCAATAACTATATAATAATTTATAATTTAGTTCTTTCTTTTAATATTAAACAAAACTGAATTTTTCCTTCATTAATACAATATAGTCTTAATAATCCAATACATATATGATCATATAAAAACAACTAGGTAGTAAACTTTTAAGAAATCGGATGAAAACATAACTTATTCATTTATCAATTAACATACAATTTTTTATTTAGTTTTGATAATTAATTATGAAATAGTTCAATTTATTTAGGTACTAATAATTATTATTATCAACAAGCTTACTATTTTTGTTGAAATTTCAAAAATATTATCTAAAAATAAAATGATAATGGAATGTAGTAAAAATATGTCAGATTACTTTCGGTGCCGGATTGACGTAGTAACAGATTATCAAGACTATACACTGTATATGTTTAAGTAAAAAAAATTATGAAAAAATATTTATGACATCATAAATATTAATAAATAATTATAATAAATACATAAATATATATTTTTTTATGATTTTATATTAATTTCCTGGTGAATGATTGATAGTTGAGCCGTAGGATTGCGTTTCTGACACGAAATCGGTCTTCAAATTACTTCAAATCCATAAACTAATAAACATATTGCATTAATATTTTAATTGATAAACACAAATATTATACATTTATAATTGTCATTTTGTGGATATTAAAAAAATATTCAAAATATTATTAAGTGATTTTTTGTGGTATTTTGGTCGAAATTACATTTTTAGGATATCCGGACTCTGATAATTATTTAATTTTGTTTGTAATTATTTGATTGTGAACATAACAATTTAGTCAACTGGTACTGGTACTAAAAGTAATAAAAGAGTTTTATGGTAACAAATATTTATTTACATTATAAAATAATTTTCTTAAGGAAGATTGTGTTAATTAGCAATAGGCAACAGCTAATATATAATATAACGAATACGGCGAAATCATATTTTACAGTCTTTATTTTAGATTTTTCACTGTTACAACTTAAAGAATAAGAAAATATATATAATATGCATTTAATAACCAATGACTTTTTTTTTTATCGAGATATGACTGTTCCGACTATGTCCTTTTATCCATGTTTGCAAAAAATAATATGAAAAAGTGTATTTAATAAATACGTTCAGAAAAGATGAACATAAACAATGTTAAAATAGAACTTTAATCTTCAGTGTGTCAGTTAGTTAAATGGAGAAGTAAATTTATAAGTACACAATGTTAACACCAACAACCGTAATTTCTTTTGCCTTGTAACTGAAATGTCTAAAATCAACAGAATTAAACCTAACTCAAACGTAAGCATAAAAATATTTTTTATGGACTACGTTTCCCGCTACTAAATTTACTCGTGTAAATAGATATTATATAAATGATGATTAATATTACTATGCAAAACCCTTGATTGTTAATTTGTGTAAAATTATACTTTACCAACTTAATCGATATTAAATTAATGACTACAATAATATCTAATTTAAATTTAAATTTTAAAATTTAGAACAAAATTAACATCTAGTTAAAATTTTATAAATAATATTAATTTAAATTGTTGACTAATATTTTCGAAACTTTTATATTTATCGTTTAATATTTAAATAATACATATATTTCTTGTAACTGTTTATTTTGATTTTTTTTTTTTTTTAATTTCTCATACATTTCTTTTATATTTGACTATTTTTATCATATTTTAACTTACTGTAAGTACACCTTAAATATTCTCTCCCAAATTCTCAGAAAAATAATTGACAATGATTATATTAAAACATACAACAAGAAAATTATCATATAATATTAATTATTAATTTTATATTCTCTTTCATTGACTTGGAATTTTATTTATGAAATTAATATATTTATAAAGTCCATAATTTTCTTTATTATTTATATTATGTATAATAATATAAAATGTATTGTCTGTACGCTTTAACCATATTGGTTTCTTTTCATTACTAAAATATTTAGATTTGAATAGTACATTTTTTAATTCAATTCTATAAACATAGTACAATAATAATAATATGATATTAATTATTCAATACATTTTTTAAATTAAATATACCATTTTTATGACTTCATATTTTTTTCTTCAACATTTATATAAATAATATACCATATCCATTATTTATACTGTACACTGAATATAAGCCATTTTGATAATTTTTCCATTACTTGATTTCTCATATACATGTCAATTTTTTTTATTTTCATTTAAGTAATTATAAAAATATGACTGTAAAAACTATTCGTTTCATACGAATAATAATTGATAAATAAACTGAAAGTTTAAAGGCGTAACATTTTAAATTAAAATAACAAAAACAAAGTTGAAATTATACAAGAATAAATATAATACAATGTAATAATAATACGTTATTTTAACAATAACGCAAGAATTTGAATTGAAAAGAAAACCTACAGATTTCGACAAGATTAATAAAGAATTCAAAATAAGAATATACCAAACAAGAAATGTTGAAACGGCATAAAACGAATATATATACATGGAAAATGGTGTCAAAACGATATAGTTTTATTTTTTTTTTATACTAGAGAGAGGAGTTGATATGATCGAATGGCCATTTAATATTTGACAAATATTGGTGCACATAGTAGATGTTTCAAAAGTGATAAACACTTCTAAGACAGTTAAAATTTAACATTTCTTTTCAACGATACACGTTGCAGTCATATAATTATTTATGATTTATAAATTTAAAACTTTGTATTCTTGTATTCGTTGTGTGTAATTTACACTATAAAGTATAAGTTATAAACACTAAACTTATAGCATTATTATAATATAATATTATGTATGTATATATAGGAATATAAAACAGTATAATACAATTAATTATCTGAAAAGTAGTAAAAATATTTATTTTTGATGATGCATTATATTCGTTACATTTTGAACGAAATGTCCTATTTTCTACTATTTTCTATTTCCTATTTTCTACTGAAATATAAAATATCAGACTTTCGTATGTATGACATATTTGATAAAAACCCAAAGGTTTTTCAGATTGCATCTGATAGGTAGGTATAATACAATGCATTAAGGGACCTCGCTACAATCATCAATTTTAACTCAAAAGACTTTAATTTTCGACAAAATTAAAGTTAGTTTACGTTTCCGATTTTAATTCTGAAAAAAAAAATTGAACTCAACAGAAAATTGTCAATTGGTCGTACGAAACACTTTGAAAACATTAATCTTATATTATTGTAAACTGTAATTAAAAATTTGAAAATATGACTTTTTACAAATTATAATTAAAATTAAAAACAGAAAGTGGTTCCGTACGATTTACAAACATTTTTAAGCCGAATTAAAATATTTTTTCGGAATCAAAATCAGACAACATTAACTAACTTTAATTTTGTCAAAACAATAAGTGAGTTGTTGTAAAATTCGTATATTAAATTTTATAATATCATTTTCGAGTTTGACTTGTGCATGCGCGTACGAGAGTGACATACGTCGGCGGCTGCCGTCAGTGCATAACAGCCGTCGTACGATGTACAATATTACTAAGAAACGAAAAATAAAACTAATATTGTAATAATTAATGACTATCCACCAGAGAATTAATAATATAACCAATCAGTGGTATATATAGAGGGGGTGCCTGTAGGCTATAGCCCCCCCTAAATGTTTTAAAAAACTTAAAGATTATTTTAAACGTATGTTATATTTTAATGATGCCTTATGCTTATTTAGAATTTGCATCCAACGTCAAATCGTTATGGGACATTCTGTAAATGAAATGTAGATAAGTACCTACTGTGTCTTGTTAGTAATTCTTATATAGTAGTGGTAATTTAACTCTGTCCATAGTAGCCCCTCCCGAAAATATTTTCTATATACGCCATTGTAACCAATAATCAGAATCTAATCACTATACTAATGTCGTGGTAGTCGTGGGACAATATAATACAAATTAGTAAATTACACTCAATTTTTGTTTGGCCGTCAGACGTCAGTCGTCAAGTATAGTTTTGGGTAGTGCAAATTTTAAATTTATTGTGTTTCTTTTAGTATTTATATCACAATACAATGGGTAAAAATTGGCATTGTAGTGCGAAAACCACTATTCGTCAAAACGAATGTATGGTAATATTGCATCTTTACTAAAATTATCTAACATTTTTAATAATGTACGTTTTAAATGATAAATGCATGTGTCATGAATCATAATTATTAATAATATTTTATAATAATTTATTTATTATTTTACTAATATGAATTTAAATTTTATAAATGTTTTTATATATTTTTATTACTAATTATATATTTTATACAATCTATTCTGGTTAAACCAAATAAATCAAAATTACAATATCACAAAGAAAACTGCACTTAAGAATAACGCAGGTGTGCACCTAAAATAAATTTGAAATAATGATACAAAATAATGTCAATTATACAAAAAAATTGAAGTATTACACTACATAATATGTTTCTTTTTTTTCAATATTTAATTTTATAAAAATAATATAAAACAAAACATTTTTTCAAAACAAGAGTAAAAAATTTATAAAATGCACTAAAATTTCTAAAAATTGATGTTACAATCGAGAATTACTGAAATATTGAAAATATGCAAAATAAAATTTGTACCATTGCATTCTGTGTGGAATAAGTCAAATTTCTATAAAAATCATCCTCGAATACAAATATTACATAAAAAGATGCAAATGCATCAAGTTCCGGTACCTATTAATTACTATTCTAATATAAAAAACAAATTACATTGTTATAGTTTCAATTAATATTGAAATAAATTAATAAGCTAATAAGTTTACTCGTAGGTAAGTTTACCTATATACCTATGGAAATTTTGAGAAAAGAAAAACAAAGAAGACAAAACCAATCAAGATCCAAAACTAAACAATTTCGGAAACAATTATTTAAAATTGGAACATATATTTCATACGGGAATGAAGCCAGAAAACCGGATATGGACGAGAAAGAATTTTCCAAACAAAAAGAGGAAGTGCTAAATGAAATAAGATTTCTGGTGAAAAACCGTGAAGAAATTGAATGACAGGCTATTAACTAATATAAAAACATAAAGTGATTTGAAACTAGGAGGAAACTTTTATCTACCTCCAACTTCGGTAAAATTATTAATCGTCGACTTGGCACTGGTTGCAAAAATGTAGTCAAAAGTATATTGTGTATAACACAATTCACTGCTCCTCAAATTTAATGAATGTATTATCTATCAATAGTATTGTTCATAAATTATAAATTAATAGTTTACTTCATTAAAAAGAAATCTTGATAAAATATTTAAATTTAAGCATTTATTATTTATTCTATGATATTTCTATTACAAATAATACTAGTTACTACATTATAATAAAAATAGTCCTAAACTATATTTTAATATATTATACTAATATAGTTATACTTGAACTATTTATCAAAATATATACAATATGTCAATATACCTATTTATATTATCTGTCGAACAAATAATAATAATAATAATCTAAAAAATGATCCTGATTTATATATTATTTATACATATTATCTACATTGTAAATAAAAATAAATGTATTATTTCTATTTGGTATCAAGTATTTTTATTTCATAAGAGTAAGCAAATAAAATAATACGTAGGTATATTTTTATATAATAGTATAAATCAATTTCGTAAAATTTCGTATTGCACCGATTGGTGCTTATGGTTTTGTTATGCCAAATCATACTATTGATGGCATTCATTTTGGGAACACTGGACACCTTGTATGTTCAATTTAATTCTACTTACAATAAACATGTGCAAGTTAAAAAAAGAAAATAATTTTGATCTACAGCAAATTGGTACAGCCTTTAAAATTGATTATATACAGTTTGATAGTTAAAGGTAAGAGATTATATAAGGCGCACAGTGGTTGGTAATTTAATTTTAGTCGGACAAAATGGAAAAATAGTAGGATAAAAATGAGATACACCTATTTCACTTGATATTATATCTATTACACTATAAATATTAACATTTATTAGCCTCTGGGATGCTAAGCAGTGTTGGGACTTATCTAGATAAATTTATTTAGATAAATTATCTAGATAGATTTTTTGTCATCTTTTATCTTATCTAGATAAATAACGCTAAGTTATCTAATTACTTATCTAAGATAAAATGTTTACTTATCTAGATAATTGTCTGAATTCTTGCCAAGATTAGAGTTATTTTTATTTTTGTATGGAGACGAATTCAATAAATCAGCGATCATCAAAATCGGTCCAGCCGTTTTTGAATTATAAATTCTGTAATTAACCCGACTTTTTTTTATATATATAGATTTTGTATTCGTGTATTATTAATAAGTAATTATTATTTCTTGGTATGAAATTTTGTTTGTATTTTTATGTCGAAAAAATATCTTTGGTATTTTTAAACTTAATTTCTTATTTTTCCATGGAAGTTCCAAATATAGTTATTATTATTATATATATTTGATTTTAGTATACACTCATAACTCATACACTGAATAGTCAATACTTCAGTCTTGGAACCCGTAAGGTCGTAACTACTTATAGAATAATGAAAATCATCAAATTGAGATTATATAGAAAACAACATTGTTAACTTAAAATAATCTCTTATGTATTCTGTATTCATCCTGATACTAAGCAATTTTCATTGTTTTTTTTTTCTTTTTTGGTGTCACATTTTAGTGATTAATTATCATTAAATACTGTGCTTTATATATAAATACTGCTTAATGGTACACTACATTACTACAATATACATTTAACACTTAGGTACCTATTGATAATAATGATTATAATTGTGTTTTTATAGATATAATAACAAATATGAATTATTGATCAACAAATAACATTTTTTGAACATATATTTTTTTTTCTAGATAAAAATGAAATTATCTTTTTCTAGATATTTTAATTTTTTTTATCTATTATCTTTATCTAGATGAATTTGGACATATTATCTTTCATTTTTATCTAGATAAATTTTGCATTATTTATTCCCAACACTGATGCTAAGGTAGCGATAACCACTTTAAAAACACTATAAATGTAGAAATATTAGAGCCAAAATGTATAATATACGGTTGATTGAAAGAATATAAATTCATTTTATATTCATATTCATATTCATATTCATATTCATATTCATATTCTAATGTTTAACATTTTTTTAAAATGCAATAAATATTACTATTATTTCTTCACAGGTTGTGTTCAGAGTATCTTTACAATTTATCAAGAATTAAACCAGTAATTATGATTTAAAAATGGACTTAAATTCAAGTAAAGTTTAAATTCATATTTTACTTTTAAATACATACTGTATATATATATATTACATTACTATTTAAAACCTTCATTAGTGTTTTTTTTTAAATTGGATAGAATTTATATAAAAAGCAATCTAAAATGATCATATAAATTAGTATAGGTCTTATACCACAATTTCTTACCATTTCAATGACATTATTTTAATTTGCATCGAGTTGCGTCCGTAATTAACAAAATGGATTTCTCTAGATATTTTGGTGGTTTAAAGGTTATTGTTGTTACATTTCAGTTGGCGATAAAGATATCCAAATCGTGTACAATGATTTGTTCTTATGCTTAAGAAAAAAAATGCCCCTGGATCCAAGAACTGTGAAGTCCAACCAACATTTACTTAAATATATTAAAAATATATATAAAGATGATAATTGGGAAGAGACGTATGAAAATTTAGTTTTGCAATACATTTCCAATTTCACAGCCAGTTTAAGCTAATTTTGGATAAAAAACTTACGGAATGTGCACAGATTTAATGAATCCATCATTGATTGGCTAAAAAAAATATTTGTTATACCACTAATTATACCATTAATACTAACACCACTCTCACTGCCATCAATATCAAATGTTGGTAAACCTCAAAAATTGTTCTGATAGAAATAAAAGACGTAAAGTTCTACAACTTACTAAATCTTATACTTCTCCCGAAATCGTATTTGTCGCTAAAACTAAATTATAGAAGTCTACGAGCGGTTTGTAGTATAGTAAATGAATCATTATCCTCTCCAACTCAAGCCATAAAAATTTAAAAAATAAACATGTCATCACTTGACAATATCATCATGCCATATTCATTTGACGAGGCCTTATCATTTCTCATAGATAATAAATTAACGAAACAACAATATACCGTAAATCAGTGTAAAGTACGTAGAAATCGTAAAGTCACGTAAAGCAAATATTTACCCGAGATACGATAATGTTTTAACGGCAAAAAAAAATGCTATCCACCAAATATTCAAACTACAAAACATTCTTTTAAAATTAAATTGCAGCACCTTGTTGATTACACTATCCAGAGAATATTTTCAATTTCGGATATGCCAGCCATAGATTTAACAATGAACAATTATGAAATATTATATAAATGAGGATGTGATAGAACAGTAGTCAATCTCGATATAAGCAAATTTTTCATGCATCTTATGACGTAGATGATTCCGATATTTTTATGTTTTCATTGGTTCTTTTACAGCTGAGATGTACAAAGATAGCCAATCCTAGTAATGTAGTTTAATGGAAAAATCCCCGTTCATCAACTATTCGTTACTGTCGTCCGATAAAATTCGATTTCAAAAAGGAAACTATTGAATCGACATTAGAAGAAGTAAATACTGTCGAAGAATTAAATATATTATAATATATAATAATATGTGTGTAAATATTATATATTATATAATATTTACTTTACACACATAGACACGCAACTAGACAAGGCTGCAATGAATTGCCTATACACAACTCCTTAGAAATGGACGTGTTAAAGTCCCCTTAATTTATTTTTCTTAAGATCGATTTTATTACATTTTCTGGTAGTTCATATAAGATTATCAGATTGAATTTGTAAGTTAGTCGAAGTTTATTTACAGAGAAAATTATTTGATATGATAAAATAATAAATGATTCATAATACTGTTTCGTGATCTATGCATTTAATGAACACTATATAAATGTAGGCGAAATCTTCTCTAGCGTATATATGATAGTATCCAGTGACTCCTGATTTGGGATTTTATGTTGAATGTCGATGACAACATAACCAATGGATTCAGTTTCAAATAGAGAACGATTATAATGATCGACGGACGAATAACGTAGACTTTATTGTGATAGACGTTTGAAATAAGATTCAACTTTTTAAGACAGAGATGTAAATAGTTGTGATTGATTTTTAATTTTTATTATTATATTATTGCTGTACTTTTAGTGTCAATTTGATTATTTTAAATTTAAGTCTATACTTGTATTATTTATAATTATAATTGTGTACGTATTTTGATAGCCGGTATAGCTTATATTTAAACACAAGATAGAAACAATAAAATAATGTGTGCATAACGTTCGGTGGGCAAATCGACTGAACAAATAATAAGAAATTTTAAAAATAAATATAAATTTAAATAAATTTTAAAAAAAATATTACGAAGTTATCAAAAGAATAAAAATCTGTATTAATGTATTTTTACTTTCCACAAATTGTAATAATTATTTTTAATTCTTTCAATCTCTAATTATATTCAATAATCTGTCGACAAAAATGTTTTTGACATCTTGAATGTTAGTTGTAAAAGTATGTTGTATTATTATTTGTTGTTGCCGAGCGGTGAGTTAACATTGAATTGAACTCTTATTTCACGAATTACTAATTAAAGCTCTAAATCGTCTATGATGGGAAATTAAGCCTTTACTAGAATTTATTAATATTTATAGTATTATGTATGATATACGTTTATAATATGTCTCCATATAGGTACTATCTGGTTATAAAAATGTGTGACGAAAGTAGTGCGAGTTGTATATGCTGCAGACGGGCGATCTGGATTTATGACGCCATAAGAGGATTTTTACGTCCACTGTAAAAATTATTTTTCACCGGAAGCTGTGAAATGCGTATCTGAATTTTTCATCAAATGCAACGGAGCAGTTGCAGTACCCGATCGCGCTAATGATATCGTCATCGTCGCATAATAATAATACTGCGAAAACGGCCAAATGGATGTTCGTTTATGAACTATTATACCCCGTACACTATGGTCCAGGTGTTCTTGAATGGCTGACAAACGGGCTATATCCGGCTCGTGAATGTATTTTAACCGACAATAAGGGGAAAATTACAAAAATTGTCCATTGTTAATTTTTATTTTTATTCGTTTCACATAACTTATTACATTGAATTATATTGTCGTTAGTTTCAGTTTAGTAATTAAAAAATAAAATGAAATAAAAAATATATTATATCATTATTTTTTTTTTAATAAATATATAAGATAGATATATTTTTTTTTACTAAGAAATATTATATACCTTTGACCGATAGGTATCATTGTAATAATATAATATATAAAATTGAATTTTGGTAAACTCCAAAATTTTCCAGTTTCATAATGTGATCCTTAAAAAATATGAGCATACGAAATATCTTACATAGTTGAAGTATGCTCGGCGCGTCTTTACAAAACACGGCAAGGTATTTAATATACGAGTACGTTGTTCACAAATCTATTGGATATATTTTTTCGCGATCCGTGTTATTACGGTCGTATTAGGGTTCATCACTAAAACAAGAATTGAATACAAAACTAATAATTCGTTGCCGAACTAAAGTTTCTTTTGAAAAAATTTAATAACTGATGGTGTTATGATTGCTGAATTTGTGTACATTTTTAGAATATATTTATTTCGTATTTTATATTTTGACACGTAATTTCATATAGAATAATTAGTTAAACGGAATGGGATCAAATTTAATTGTTTAAAAAAAATTAATTTCGGTACATTCATATACTTATAGGCTATATGTATAAAATAGTATTAACTTTTTATTATTTTAATTTAAAAGTTTAAGTAATTTAAATTTTGTCAACAAATTAATTTATAGTTTTCAAATGTTATAAAACTAGTATTTTTGTTAGGCATATACTAAAATAATTTTGACACAATTAATTACTATTCAAATTTAATGTAAATAATTTAGTAGTATTAAATAGTAGTAAATAATTTTCAGTAGGTAATAATATTTAGTAGAATAATATGTATTTAAGTCTTTAGTAAATAATGATTGATTCGATTGTTATTAAGTGTATTACTTAAGTTTAAACAATGTTCTTACAAATATATAAAATATTAGAGATAATTTGCATTTATAGTAACTAATATCATTATTAAATTTTTTATTGCAAATGTTTGCATAAGTTTAAATATTAAAATTAATTATTTAACAATAAAACTACTGAATCTGACTTTACTTCTGCCTATTACACAGTTATTTACACTATATCTGAAACCATTTTAACTGTTTTGTTTTTTGCCGTATAGTTATGAAAACTGTAATATTACAAATAATAATTTTTAATATTAAGATATGTTAATAATAGTAAATGTTTGCAATATTGGAAAGATACAAACACTTAAAAAAACGAATATGAATTTAAATCGTTAACAATTTAATTAATTAATATATATTGTTGTATTATTCATCTATAGTGTTCAATTTTTGTTTAATGCTGTGGTACAAATAATTATTTTTTTAAGAAATGCAAAGCAAATAATATTTAATAATATTTTCTATATATATATATATTTTCTATATAATATTTTTGCCTTTTCTTTTGTTTATTCATTATTAGGTGGATAAACTAATCACATTTATATAATATTATCAACGATATGCAAAAATCAGTCTTTTTTATAGAAATATTTAACCGATATCTGAAACATTTGACAGAAATTAAAATAAGGGTAGCTAAATGGAAAAAATGTCATAAATGTACCGGAGAAAATCAAACTACAACATTGACTGCTTTACCTGGAATGAAATGTACTGCGATTTTTTTTTTCTAAAGTTACAGTTATTTTTTTCATATTTTGCTACATAATTTGAAACTACTACAATAGTGGAACAATCGTTCTCAACTTGATAAAGGCTTAACACATACTGACGGAGCAATATGAGTTATAAATTAGAAATACTGGATAAGTTCTACTAAATAAATACCACATTTAAAATATTAACATCGAACAAATATTACAAATAGGTTTGTCGGATTATTACAAAAGTGGGATATTATTCATTATAATATTAAGTAGTACACAATAAAATATCTAATCTAACTCTAATAACGATTTTTTGGATTATTCCTTATTTATTTTAATTTTATTCGCAAATAATATGATATACTTGTTTATTCGTAATAATTGTATATACATTACTACAATAGGGAAATGTTATATAACTGTGGTATGAAATCCAGTGTAAACATATGCGGTCAATTTTAATTAAAGATATACTGTTACGCAACACTATACGTTACATAGACACATGTCACCAACACGTATTGCACAAAGAGAGGGTATCGCTGTTGGTTATTGCAATTTTTTTTATGAAAAATCCTCCTCCCGATTTCTTGTTTGATATTTATACGACTGTCGGTCTATGTACAGCTGCATTTGATTTAACCGAGTCAGAATATCGCAATGGAGCGGTGAAAATATTATTATAAAAAAAAAAAAAAATAACGAGGAACGTTTGAAAAAGTGTACAGAAACGAAAAGTTAAAAAACCCGTCGCGAAATAACGAAATCACTGAATTTTTATTTATTTTTTTTCTAAAGGTCGTTTTATTGCTTGACATTTTCGTATCGTAATAATTGAAGTTTGCGGTCCCGATGCGTTTGAGATGAAAGTCATTGGGAATTCGTATAAATTACGTTTTGATTTCTCACTATTCGTTCGTAACGAACCGTTATTATTATTATAAAGCCGCGCGGAAGAAAAGCAATGAGGGGCCAGGACGGACCACCAAGTCCTCCGGGGCCGGTATATCGAAGAAAATATTAAGTGCGCATTATTAAAATGACTTCGGTTCGGTTAGGCAGTACGTATTCGACGCGAGCACGTCGGACCGTTTCGGGTTCTCGGCGGCAGGGTGCGTTCGGTGTAACGGGGCGTCCAATGGCGAACGTCCGCGGCGCACTACACCGGGGCGAGTGAACACGCGCGCGCACTCCACTGCCGCCTACAACAGCAACGCCCGGCGGCGGCGGCAGGCCGGTCACCTTTGCCGCCGTCACCGCAACGCCGCTATGCCGTGAGACGGTTCGGTTCACGGTTACCACGGTGGCGGCGGCGGCGGCGGCCGGCCCCGTCCAGCAACAACCGTGATCTTGTGCACACCGCGGCCCGCGATGGTTCGCCCGGCCCGGTCGCCTAGCTTAACCGAATGCGCGTGCGCGTACGCGCGAGGGCGCGAGCGTCGTCCGTCGTGGTTACTGTAGCCACGGTCATTATCGAACACTGTTCGATAGTGGTTAGCGATAGTAACATTTAACGATTTTCAAACCGATTTTGGCGTACTTATGTTGTGATCGTAAGACACATTTCGTGTTTCTACTATATCCTAACCTAACGAATTTTGAAATAAAATGCGTTTCGTCTCGCCGCGAGGTTTTCAAAACAATTATAAAACCAAAGCGGCCACTTTATGGCGCGTAAGACGAATTTTTGATTACCCACGAACAGCGGGTGTTATTAGGAATATCGGCGGGAGCGCAATAAGTTTGAAAATGATTGCAAAACATTAAAACGAAATCGTGCATTGGACAAACGGTTCTTACGAAGGTGGCGCAGAAAAGAAAAAAAACATTTCAAGATTCCCGAATGCTATATTGTCTACTTCGTGTGGTAAGCCCTAACGGCCGGACGCAGTTTAGACAGTTTGCTTTTGAACTTACCTGCTCCTCGTCAAACACAACAGTGTAAACGGTACTCCGTAGCCGTTCGTTTCGTCCAGAGCACCGTTCGTGTTTTGTTCGGTACGATTGGTTAGCAGATTTTAGTTTGATCCGGTCCGCGTTAACCGATGGCGCGCGAAAGAGACCTACCCGGCGGTTACCATCGATAGTCCGTACCGTCCGATAGTGTACACGACCAGGCCGTCGTGTGCGCGCGGTCGTCGCCGCCGCCGCCGCCGCTCGGTGGGGAAGAGGACGCTATCGACGTTTCGGGTTCCGTACAACGCTCCGTAGCTGCCAGTTTTGCGTGCGCCGTGCGATCGTTCGTACACGTACAACACGCACACGCTTATCTTGCTCGTCCGTACGGTCTCGTATTGGCGTGTCCCGAGTATCGAGTTCACTCAACATTTATCAACCGCCGCGCGGCTTTTGAACGCCACTCGCAGTCGGAAGCCCGTTCACGCCGTCCGGCCGCCCGAAGAGGAGATCACCACCGCCGCTGCGTGCGAGCCCACGGAAAACGACGCCCGTTTCCATACGCCCCCGGCTCACGCGGGGGGGCGCGTAGTGCGTCCAGAAGGTTACGACTATGTCGGGCGTCCGTTGGACGGGGTTGGAGACGTGCCGCTGTTGAACGGAAGTTCGCCGCCACCGCAGTCGTCGACCAATCCGCATACCGCAGACTACGGACGCCACCGCCCCGGGGGACAACACCATGTTCAGCGGCTAGAGAAGTTTGCGCACGGCTCGAGACATCCGCTTACCACCGACCAAGCGTACCAGACCTCCCGTACATTCCGAACGCACGCCGACCCGGCCAACATGTAGAACGATGTCACCGTCTCCGAAGACCATCGGCCGCAGGTGAACCCTAAACATATTTATAATACATATTCATATACGTAAACACAATAACAACCGCGATATTTGCACGGCGTACCAGCGCGTTGTTCACGGTTAAATTGTTTTCATCTCCACTAGTCATCACCAATGCGTACAAGCGTACAATGTATCCTAAACGGTTTAGCCTCTGCGGGCACAGCGCTTGACGCGTCTCTCTTTTGTTTTTCCGTTTGTATATATATATATTTATTTTTTTTGTTTTTATCGAATATAATATCTCGTCAGCGCGCCTCGGGGGCCGAGTAGATTACGCGTCCGTTTATGACGGTGTAACGCGGCGTGTAAGAGGCGTTTGTGCCTACGCCGAGCCTGCACCGCCGACCGTATACACCTGTGCATCGGCGAACAACGTTCAAACACTCCGTTCGGCACACGTGTGTGAATTATGGTGTGTTACGTACGTTTGCGCCAGGCCAATGCACGGCGTACACGTTAATGATGACGACGCGCGCGCATTATTATTGTTATTGTTGTTGTTCTTACGCTCTCCCGGTGAACTCGTCGTGCCCAACGAACAGGTCATCGTCTCGGCGCGTACACCTAACGACCGCGTTCGCAGGATCTCCGCGGTCTTCCCGGACGTTACAGGTCTGATGCGGAAACATCGAGCGCCATTCGATTCTTTTCTTCCAGTCGCGATTCTCCGTCTCGGCAACAACTGTTCGACCGACGCGAACCGTATACATCGATATCGCACGCCACAATCGCCGTTCCGGTTGCGCGATGTTTTTAACGTACGCGTTTCAAGTTCTCCGACGGTTTCGCCAACGCGTCGTTACAACCTCAACGTTCGACCGTACACGTGTAATCCATAATTTCGTTAAGAACGTCAATCTACTGAACACAATCTTCGGGTGCGTTGCGTCCGTGTTCGTTGACCACATTTCGGCGGCGCGTTTATAACAAACACGACGAGAATCATTTCGACCATCTGAGCCGTTCGGCACGTTGAACCGTCTGTTAAGTATTTAACACAATAGCCAATGTTGACCGTTTTGCTCCCATACTTGAAATGTTTATCGTCATTTTTCACATCAGTTAGTTTTTAATGAAATCCTACAACTGCTAGCAAAGTGTTCCTTGCCTTTTGTTTACGACTCGACAGTGTATACACGGGTAATTAATAATTCTAATAGTGTTTTACGTTAAAATAAATGTTATGCCCGAGAACCGAAAGGAACGAAATTCGATGATTAATTTTCACGTTTAGTGTTTCAAGAAACAGTACTTAATTCAGTATTGTATGAATAATCAACAGCCTCATCCCGGGAAAGCGAATTGAGTAACTCTACGTAGAGTACTCGCTGAGTGAACCGAGACAAGTGCGCTACATCAGTAACTTTTAAGTTGATTATACGTATATCAGTACCACGCACACCGACTAACAATATACATACATGTAGCGGAGTCTCGAAGTCGCGAAATATTCCATCGCGTTGTATTAACGCGCGACGAGTAATTATTTTGATAATTACTCGCAAATGCAAGTACGGCGGATACGCTTTACGGCAAGAAGTTTCGTTCTAATTATTATCGTATATCGTATATTTCATATTCGTACGATTATTCTAAGCACATCTCTCGGGCCGTTACGAAGGAACTTTTTCTTTATTTTTTTTCAGAAAAATTTCCAATTCCTAAGTACCATACGTTTACACCCGTTGGGCTCAGACAGTACTATTGTATCGAACACTGTATGCGCAGGTATCTACTTATAAATAAACTCGTTTTGTTAAACCACAACGACAAGGGTATGTATCTGCTGGCTATGGTAAACATGATATTTTATTCAGTTCATTTATACGCCTATTACCCTTCGATTTCATTACCCGTGGTACCCGCTTGTTATTTTAGGTCAATTGAAGGAAATACTTGTTCAATAGGGCTGTATATACTCTTTCATATGTACATAATTTTTTGTATCCGTTTCTATTATACTTCAAGGGTTACTTTTGTGTCAATTTTATAGTTATGTATTACAGCTTATTTCAGTTGATACGTCATCCGTGTAATATTCCGATTAAAATTCAAATAAATACATTTATAATATTTTTGACGAAAACTCAAGACGTAAAACATCGATTCATATACTTCTTATTTTATTTTAAAGTTCAAATTGTTATTTTTCGAGACACAATATAATCACAAGGGTAGTTTTTATGAGTCTTTCTTTTGAAAGGTTTCGGCTGTGGCGCCATTTTAATTTTCTATAAAGGGTTTTAAAGTTCAAGCAGGAAAATGTATTTTTATTCCTTAAACAGAAGAAATGAAACGGTGGAATCGTATTTTTACTAATAAATAAGACGCATATATTTGCTAATAAGTGTCCTGTTCTCCTTCTTGTAATTTATTTTATGTTACGGATTTCAACGATACGTAACGTGGTCCTAGTTTTAACACTTTTACTTTAAATTATTAAATAAATATTTAAATTATTAATTGAACTTTTGATTTTTTTGATTAAATATAGTTGCTATAAACCAAATCGTTGACGTTTAGGTTTTTGGTAATTTTTTAAGAAATATTAACTTGCATACTTTCGTAGTTTTAAATATTTTAGATTAATTTTATTTACCAAGTATTTATTATTTTTTTTTTGCAACACTCGTAATAATTATAAACTTAAAATCAATTCGTCTGAGCTTCAAGGATTTAAAAATTAAATATTTTTCAATCATTTATATTTACTTTTAATATTTTTATCGGGTTATAACTTCCTTTTTTTAAAAGGGTTGTTTGTCTTTTTTTTTATTTTGATTAGAAAACATTTTAATGTTGATGGAAAAAAACTTATAAAAAACTCTTACTAAAAAGTGATTGACCTTTTAATGAAACTAAAAAAAAATTAATTATTTGTGGATAGTATAGGTTATAGTAATTTACCGGATTGAATTAATAATGTAGTTTTATATATTTAAGTTTTGTATACATTTATGGTGTTGGATTTTTAACATGTATGAGAAAAAGAAAAATCGCACAATAACAAATAGTTATGTTGCTCGATTATTATAAACGTAGTTTAATTTATTTTTATTTATTCATTTATTTGGTAAAATTAATTTAGACATTAGACGCAATTTTCCAAATGTTTCAATAATATTTATGTGGATTAACATTTTGGTTGCTAGATTAGACAAGTATTAGCCTGCAATCAATTTGTATCATTGAACCAAACTGCGTTCATTGTTATAAATCCACTTTATTAAGATATGGTTTTGCATTTCACTGTGTTTGTATACATGTGTTTTGCTTTTTATTAATAATTTATTTGCTTGCAGGAAATTGTATTTATTATAGTTAAGATATTAAATTTTTCATTAGTATATTAATTGTAATACGTACGTATTCATGCATATAAACATAAAATTATACATTGTATATACATATCTATAATACTATTTATAATATCATAGTTACATTAACTTATATATGTACATATATTTGGTATTTATGTGTGGCTAAAAAGAATATTATAATGGCTATTTTTCGTATTATTATTTTAGAAATTAACCAGCCTTATTTTATTAAACAGTATTACCTAGGTATACAGTATAGCATTATTTTAGGGCTAAGTTAGATGTTGGTTATGTTGGTTATTATTGGTATTGATAATAAGGTATTATTAAATTAAATCAATAAGACTAAAATTTACCATTGTATCTTTTGAACATAAAAATAAAAAATAATAATTACATTTTAATATAATATTTCTATGAATAATATTATGATTCTTTATGATATTATAAAAATAAAAATAAATATTTGTTCAAATTTTAATTTAATTTAACAATACCTAAACTGACTTATATCATACAGCATGTCATTGAACTAGTAAATAAAAAATACGTATGTGTGAAAACACATGGTTTTAAGGCATGATTTTCATATTAGTTTTGTGAAGCAAACTATTAAAACTCACAACATTCTTTTGAAGTTAATTCACATTGAAAAACTTGATTCAATCATGTTGAGTATTTGATATACATTTTGTTTACCTATATACTTGATGTAATACTTATGCATTAATCTATTGTACCATAAATTATAGAAAGGTACATTCATTTTCTTATAAATTCCAATTATATAGGTACTTATACTATATACTATATATATTATATTAAAGTAAAAATCACAATATGTTCTATTTATTGACTCAAAGCCTAATTAAATTTTTTTAAATATTAAAATAAAACTTTTGTCGTTTCAAGATAATACAATGAGTAAATTATGTGTTTAAATACTTAATACTGAATATACAAGTGGGTAATTTTAATGAATACACTACTTAAAAAATAAAAATACGTATAATAATATTCTTCGATATTTTTATAAGTTAGTTATAGTAGATGTTTAAAATAGAAAATATTTTATTTGTTTATTGATTATTATTAGAAATTTATACATCATTTTATATAAGCGTTTATTAATTATTTACTATTAACAAATTCGTGATATTAGATATTATTAATTACATTTTTTATTTTTTTCATTTTTTTACTTTACTATAGAGAAGACTAAAATCATATAAGGGATAGTTATTTAATTATTTTTATGTTCTAATTTTGCATAATAAAATTTAATTGCAATTATTTAAACCAATTTTATAGTAGAATGGAGTTTGATTGAAAGTGTTATTGAATTTTTAATATTCCTTTTTGGTTACAATGTCATTCACTGCATTTTTAAAATTAATTCCAAGTCTAACAAAGTAATGTTTAAATAAAATGAATATGGTTCAAGAGAAAAGTATTTTATTTGTAAAAGAAAATAAAATGTTGGTGAAAACTCTCATTCAATCAGAATCAAAGAAATTAGATTATATACTTGTATTATTTTAAAGTGCAATACATTGAACAATAAAAATAAATTCATTGAAAAATGTTCATAAAACACAACAATTAATACTTATTTTTAGTTTTGTTCTTTATATTTTTAAAATTATAAATATTATGGTTTGTTGTTAGAACAAGCTTCTTTTATTTGGTATCGCATCTAGTTAGATAATGAAATAAATATCTTTTGAAAAGCTCTAGTTTCATTCAATTTCTTAAAAATTTAAAGTTTTCATCCTTAAAACTATAGAAAGTGTGAATTGAACATTAATTGTAAATATTTGTTTGGATATTAGATAAACAAAGATATTAATGCTATGAAATTAGCCTTGAACATATAAATTAAAATTCCAAATGGCTTTAATCACTTGTTTATTAATTAGTAAACTTTTATGTACTAGAAGGTACATATAAACGTTTTTATTTAAGGTTAACATTCCATACCATTTTTTAAACTGTTTAATTTGTACATATATATTTAACTTAATAATATATTAGTATATGCTGGCTATTGTAGACTTCTTATTTAATTGCAATTAATTTATAATGCTATTATAATCGCTTTTGAACATAAAATGTTCTTATAAAAAAATAAAATGATATAAAATACCTAAAAAGCAAGGTTCTTTTACTATTTGCATTAGTTTGTATTTTTTAATAATGTGGTTTTTTATGTAATTCAAAACTATTATGAAGTTTACTTATGAATAGTCTAATTTCTAAAAACTTAAAAAGTATTTATAATATGTATTTTATAGTATATATACATACATATTTTTTTAAATCATATGGAAATATACTAATTAAAAAATAGATTTTACTATAAAATAAAACAAACTTCACGAAGAAGATATATTTTAACATATTCATAAATAGTTAATAACTTTAAAACGAGTTAAGTTGTAGAATTGTATATATATATCGCTATAGCGATCGATGGGTAGCTCAATGAACTGAATCACGCAATAGACGTATGTTTTCTTAAAAAAAAAAAAAAAAAAAATACGTATAGCTTGAAGATATACTTGTAAATATAAGTTTTAGAAATTGTGCTGTAGGAATTCATATTTTTAATGTATTTTTCACAGTAAAATTAAATTTTTAAATTCTTATCAATAAGAAATGGCATATATATTATTATATAATATATTATTCTTATGATAAAATTATAAAAAATATTATTTCAATTCAAACACAAATATAATAATATAATATTAGATATAAATACATGAATCATGTAAAATTTATTTTCCCTCAATATGTAGCTATATTTTTATTTGTCCGATACATCAAGATTATAAACATTGTTTCAAGCTTATTAATTTTAAATTTAAATTAAATACATTAAATGATGCTATTGATATTTATCATTTAATTCATATATTAATTAAATTAAAACGATATTCATCTATCAAATTATAATTTAATAATAAAATATTCACACTTAGATATCTTAGTCGACATGTATCTAATAATAAATAATAGTTTCTGTTGATATGTCATAATGTGTTTATATATACACAATATCAAACTTGACAGTTATAATTAATTGAATATACCTACGTATATTGAAAACTATTCCGGCTTATAACTCGATCAAAGTGCTCATAGCGTTCAATTAGATATAACTTTTAACTTATAGGCAGTTTTATAAATTGTAATATACTACTTGTGCAATAAATTGTTGTATTCCGGTTTGCTAATTCAGTTTCAGTTTTTTTTCAAAGAAATAATAAATTTAATATTAGCGATTCAAATAATCAATACTTTGAGTAGGTAACTCGATTAAATTAGCGGAGGTTTTGGTGTAAGTGCTGAAAAAATAATAGAGTAAAATATTAAGTTCATTGAAAACTGAAATGTCAATTTTTAATTTATATCTGCAAATTATAGTGCCATTTATCTGATATATTTAGCCATTATTTAATGTATTTTGAGATGCGTTAAAGTACTAATATACGTTTACGAGATTCGTAAACCATGTTTTTTAATTTGATCTCAGATAAACATAAATATTCTTCTCGTTTCGTAATTTCTGTCGGTCGTTGTAAAAAAACTCGTTGCGAGATAGTCATTAATCAGTACTGTAGTAAGTAACTAATGCAATAGATATTCGTCATAACAGCGCGGGTTTATAATCCGACATACGGTTTACTTCTGCGTGTACTTCTGTACTGTATAATAAACACTATGCCGAATCTTCGTGATGAATTTTATTATTTCAAAAACCAAATACGGATAGAAGGTCATACACAACATACACACCATATGATATTCAAATCGATCATTCGTTTATTCGTAACGTAATCGTAGTTGGTCATAATAACTATTGTCGAAATCCACCGAGGTAAATTATTGTTAAAAACTAGTCGACTATGGTATACTCTGTGTATCTGACATTAGGGGGTCAGTCACGCAGCGCCGTCACGTTCCACGCGGATCAGCCTGTATAATTTTACCAAGCCCCATCTATTCTAAACAGAGGATGTAGGTGTACTGAACCAAAATTCCTAATGATCTAAATACTGGCATACATTATTCGATGTTTATCATATTGATATGAAATATGGCATTTCATTCGTGTTTTCTAGATTATACATTCTTCCATTCTTCTAGTTTTTTCAACCGATGTACTATGAAATTTTTAAAAATTTTAATAATAATTATCATTGAACATGGAGAAGAAACTTCTCAGAGACAGCATATTTTAATGTTGTTTTATAAAAACTTTAAATGTTTAAAATTTGTTACTAGATGAAAAAACGTAAAGTGAATTTAAATTTCATACAAATCAGTATTACAAAAAATCAATATTATGTTTTAGAAAATTTTAAAAAGTTACTTTGCGCACACAAACTATCGACTTGACTTATTTTTGTTACGAAATTTCAAAACCTGTCAAAATACTATAAAAAAAAAACTTCGCTTATTCAAAAATGTTACTTATCTGATTTAGTTGTTCAAAACAAGTGTAGAGGTATTTTTGATTTTAAGGGTATAACGATAGCCATGAGTCGTAGCGACTGATGCCAAATATTCGAATAATTGGCACATTTGACTAGATGACAACTGAAAATTCGATAGATGATAATGAAATTAATAAATTCGTGATTCACTCGAATAACACATTTTAATAGTGTTAGAAAAAAAGGTGATTCATTTAAATTATTTATTCCTGATTTTATGATGCGTATTTTAATAAACTTACTAAATATTGGTTTTATCATTAATTGTCTCGTTAGTTATATATTATACCTATGAAAGTTTAAATTAAAATTAAAATGCATAAATTATAATATATTCATATTAATTATTTTTTAATTATAATTTAATTATACTTGTTTTTGTATTGAGCTATCGAAACCGCAGAATAATGTAGTGATGTATAGAATAGTTCAATAACTAATATTTCGCTGTTTTGGCACATTTCGTATTGCGTACTGATACGTATGATAATTAATTATATCAAAATGCATAAAAAAAAAAAAAGTTAAGGGAGAACATAAGATTAAACAAATAATCGATAGTATTTTAAGAAGGTATAATTCACATTCGGAAAGAGACGAAAAGTATTGTTTAAGTATACTCGTACGTTCCGACATATTTTCCTGGTATGGTCATCGATGCGTTATATATGTATATACGTTTTTAAATGGAGTTTTAATTACATCGATATGTTATTGAATTTCATTTTTTCATTCATATCATAATATTGCATTCAAATATCACATTTAGTAAAAGAATAGAAAATTTAAAATTTGAAACTGATAAAATAATTTTACTGAAAATAGACAACATCATGTTAATTAAACTATAGTATATTATTAAAGACATAATCAAAATTAAAAATAAAGAATTCTATAATAATATGTTACCATGTTAATTTCAATTATAGTCATAAATACTGTGATGATGTTTTCAATTTTCTCGTAGTGCTGTTTTGCAATCAGCTTCCGCAATAAGTTTTACTTAAGTTTTTGATGTCTTCAAAAACAGATACTGTTTCATGTTCAAGCTTAAATTAATAAAATTTAGGTTTAATAATTAATAAAACATCTAGTTTTTTTCCATTAAGTATTATAATTTATTATACTCAAATTTGTATTTCTCAGAAAGTTATTATTAAAGTTATTTTCCCCTTTTAGCGCACATTGTATAAAATATGGATTGAACATTTTAGTTAAATTACAATCTCTTTGGTAATGTACGAAGATATATGCCACAGGTAGACTTCATGAATAAGAAACGTTTTAAGAATGTGATCAATAAATTAACAAGAATAATAAAACACACGTCTGATGATTAATCCTAATAAGAGATTTATAAAAATTGTATACATCGCATGCGTATGCGTATAAGTGCAGAATGATGAATTTTTTTTACAAATATAATATTAAAAGCTGAATTATATATACCTTTCCGTGTTCAGTACAATACAATTTATACGATTTAAAATGTTCAGACTTATAATTTTTATTTTTAATTATAATTGAATTACACGAAAAGTACTTTTAATTAACATCGTTTTGAAATACAATTATACATTGCAGCAATATTATTATTTATCATTATTTATTAATAATAAGAGGTTAACATTTTTTTAAATAATCTATTATTTCTTATACTTCGTGTCTACTGCACAGACAAAAATAGACGTTTAATGAATGACGTAATCGACTCTATGAAGGGTAAGGGGATTGGTATAATCAATATTATACTCATTGTGATTAAAATATTCTGAACATCGAGATAGGACCGTAGGTTTTGTCCATTAGAGGGTTGAGGATGTTTCATGGATGTAATAAAACAGGGAGCTTACTAATATATCTTTAAAACGATTTGGTATATCGTTGAAAAATAATTTTTTATTTACAATTGATTTTACCACGTTTAACAATATACAATTTTACAGTGATCGTATAGTGATCTATACGATATGTGTACACATATGAAGTATTTATATCAATGTATAAATGCATTTTAATACTGCTTATATGTAGATAAATTAATGATGTACCATGTGTTGTATTAATATATTTTTATAATATAGAAACTACAATAATTATACGTTGGTACTAGAATTTAAGGAATTCATTTTGCGATTATTTTAATATAAAATAATAATATCGCGAATAAGAATTATGTTTAAAGAGTGTAGTTGAAATTAAATTTTAGTGAAATAATGTTTATTTTGATATCGTGAAACTTTCTTGAACTCGTAAAATTATTTAATGTTTTTAGTTATGTATTATAATAATTATGTATGCACAAATTTTGGAAAATAAATGGTTTGGACCTCAATTCTGTGCACGAAAAAAAAAAAGAAAATCAAGATGTCCGTTCTCTTTGAATATCTTAAATTGAAATGTTATGTTGTACTATAATGTTATAACCACATGTCGTATGTTGTAGTGTTCACCGTGGGAGGTTCTTGGGAATTTATCATTTATTTTTTTTTTAGGTAAATGACTCGAAACGAAATCTATACGGACAACTTTGTTCTTTTCCCGCTTTTTTCTTTATTATTTCGACCGTTTATTCGGAGACAAGGGTTATATAAACACGGTACATGTATACGATATCTTGATTATTCTTTCGAATGTTATACTCTTAGTGCGGTGACGTATATTATTATATGAACGTTTTTGGATACAAATTAATTAATTTAAATCGCTCCACGTGATAGTATTAATTTATTTATTGCTTCACCAAAGCATTAATCGTGTCCTACGTGTTATTTAAACGTGAATGTTTATTGATTAATTTAAAAAAAAAAAAAAAAAAAAATAACCGTGATTCCAAATAAATGAAACATTTGGAACTGAGGAGAAACGTATTGATAATTTATACGAGCGGCGAGGTATCGAAATCTAAAGTGTACAGAGCGAATTACTTCACGCGTGGTCGTCGCGACCTCCGTACAACGCTAATGGCATGCATGTGCGACTGGAGAAACTTATTATCTCCGGCGCCTAATCGCATTACGTAAAAAACCGAACGTATCGTAGCCACGTGTTAATACCTAAAACAATTGCCGTCGTTATCGTATCGTTACCGAACGGACATTGTGACATACGTTCTGACGGTGATAAAATTACAAATACGAATAAAAAACCTTTATGTTTCAAATCTGAATTAACCCGACGTATTTTGTTGTATTTCAGGGTAGACGATCGTCTGTTGTTCACTAGGGGTTGACATTCACTCGCGATCGTAGTGGACGAGTTATAAAACGGAGGGAGAACACTCACACACACCTATACAACGCGTTGAAAAAAGCGGACAGAGTGAGAGAGAAAGGTCAAAGAGCAGGAAGGAAGGCGGAAAACGAGATGAAGAAGAACACGTGCGGCGGAAGTGGCGTAATGCTGCTGAAGGCCGCCGTGTGGACGGCCGCGCTGATCGCGGTATGCCGAGTGCCGGGTGCCGATTGCAGCGACGGTGTCTCGCTGTCGCCTCACATGCACCACAACATTGCGATACTGCCCAGCGACGTGTACCCCGGGTTCGGCATCAAACAGTTCACCAGCGACAACAAGTACGCGTACTTTCGGCTGCTGGAGACCGGCTTCTCACAGTTTTTCGCCGTACTCAAGGACGGGCTGCTTATGACCACCACAGATCTAAGCTTGCTGGTCAAGCGGCCGGTCAACCTGGTTGTTCTGGAGGAGTCGCCGAACACCACGTTCACGCACAACATGCAGTTGTTCGTGCTGGAGAAGCGGGAGATGCTGAGGTTCTCGGACGACGCGTACCCGGACGGCAGGGTGTCGGAGAACCGGGCCCCGGGAGCGCGCGTCAAGGGCGTGCCGGTGTTGCACGCGTTCGGCGAGGGTGTGGCCGGGTTGCCCATACGGTACGCGATAGTGGATGGCAACGACGATGGCGCGTTCACGCTGAAGACGGCCGAGAACATCGCCGGCAACATCACCAACAAGTCGTACTACAAGGGCGTGCACCTGGTCACCAAGCGGCCGCTGGACCGCGAACAGAAACCCGCGTACGACCTGATCGTGCAGGCAGCCGACGGCAGCGGTATCGACAAGGCGTACACCAAGATCCACGTGGACGTGACCGACGAGAACGACAACAGCCCCGTGTTCGTGCAGGACCTGTACAAGATAAACGTGGACGGGTTCAGCCTGGGCCTGGACAACGGCACGGTGGGCCCGGGACAGTATTCAGTGGTGGGCCGCGTGGAGGCGACGGACGCGGACGGCGACCATGTCGCGTACCGGCTGGCCTCGCCCAGCGCCGCAGTGGTCGTTGTGCCGCAGACCGGCCAGTTGCTCGTGTCCGACGACGTGCTCCGATCCCGCGAGTATTTCGAGTGCCAGCTGACCGTGGACGCGCACGACCTGCGCACGCCATCCCGCGTCTCCGAGCAGCCGGCCCGCGTCTGGATCCAGTACAACTTCGTCGTGCTGGACGACGACATGCTCATGCAGGACTTCAATCTGTACGACGACGCGGCCGTGGCCGATCACCGGGTGTACAAGAGACGCGTGACCCGCGCGGTCAGGCCCACCAAGCGCATCGAGTTCACCGAGACCGACGGCGAACAGGAGGGCCGCAGCGTGTTCCCGCTCGAGAAGGAGACAGAGAAGGAGACGTTCAAGATCCGAGACGAGAACCCGTGGGTGACGGTCGAGCCAAATGGCGCCGTACGCGTCAAGAAGAAGTGGGACTACGAGGAGCTTGGTCCCGAGAAGACAATCGACTTTTGGGTGACCATCACGAACGCCGGCGTCGGAGGTACGTAACTTTTGGTCTTCCATCGTTTTCAGATCCGCGTTTAGCGACCGTCCACGGGGGAGGAGGAGGGGAGATGTTTAGCCGCCTGCACCCGGAGACCCTTCGCGAACGTACCGATTATTCTCGCGGACGTGTCCGAATCACGTTTTACGTAACTCGACACGCTCATAATTACACACAAACCACATCGGAAACGGTACAATTATTCATTAAACGATAATTAAAACGTCCGAACGCCACGTGTTGTTCGAGTCAAATGCCGACGGGCGAAAACACTTAACGGCCTGAAGTACCGTGTCCCTTGACAATCGAATCGTGTCCCTTGAATTACGAACGTGTATAGTTTTAGGCGAAATCCGTCAACGGTAACGATTGAATTAAAAACCATGTCCTCTGAATCGGATGTATTTCAGACCTTGCTTACATTTACGTTGAACTAATACGAACAGAGCTTATGCGTTGTATACATGTATGGAAAAATCGAAAATATGTTCTCGGGCTTGTCGGTGAAATATTGAATTACTACAAATCAAATTGATATTACTGTCTGTTGTTTCCTAAAATCCTAGAACATAATAGCGAAATATCCTGTTTCAAATAATCACTGAATGAAAAAAAAAAAAAGTTTTTTAGTACTCGAATTACTATACGTTTAATATATGTGTAGCGTCCACTGGTATACAGATTTAATAAAATGTATTACAATATTGTTCTAATACGTTTCATTCGACGTGCATTTGATTTCCCATTGTAAAATATTAAATTTCGCTGTCGTGGTTGTTTTTTGCTAAGTTATATAATGGAATAGAAAACATTTACACGATATTAATTTTTAATATAATAATTGTTTTTGCGATGAAACCAAAAAAAAAAATAAAAATACTAACTCGTTAAGTACACGTAGTGTACCTATTTGCAGTGTCGAATTATTATGCAAATAATAATATTGTTTTAAGGACGCATTAGTATTTAATAAGCCTAAAATAATAATCATTGTCGTTTGAAAATCATTACGAATTTACCTTTGTACCGAAAATTAAAGTACTTAATAATCCCCTCATCGGTTTACTTTTGGTTAATATCATTAATTCATAATAACAACGTTACAAATATAGTATGGTTACGTACAAATAAATGTGTGTTTGCACGTTTGATTTCGTTAACTTAATTGATGAAAATCAAAATTAATTATTGATTTATTTGTCTCTGGATTTTTTTATAAAATTGCGAGGTTGTTCTATTCAAATTATTTAAGTTGAATTTTATATCCCGTTACCGTATTTTTAGTTGAATATTATCTTTTTTTCCAAATCTATATTTTGAAAAATTATTTATAAAATTATTAATATACATATCCTGAGTATTATTATCCTCTTTTATAAAAATAATTATTTCCATTTAAGGTTTTTATTGAGTTAATTAAAACCGTCTAATAGTATGTTTGAAATTTCTGATTGTTTCGGGTTTCAATTAATTTACAGACTTGATTGAAATTGTACGAGCTAAAATGGTAAATTTATAATAGAAAGTATCGTTGTAGGTATATCATGCATTTTACATTATATTCAAAATGATAATCAGCCAATTAATAATTAAGGCGATTAAGTTATATGTTATATATACTTTAGTTGACTAAAAATATCAAATTATAATTAAATACAATAGAATAAATATGTGCTATTGATTGATGATTTTTTTTTTGGCAACATAACAAATTTGAATGACATTTATATATTAATATAATCAATATGTTCACGAGTAGATACAATCGTACATTCAGAAAGAATTTGAATATTTCAATTATTTGTTTTAATTTTATCTAAACTATTAATTGAAAGAGAGAATTCAATGCCCATTATCAAATTAGATAGGTAATAAAAATAGTTCGTGTATCATTCAATTGATTTAAAGTCTTGATATGTTTATAAATTATATTTATATACACTAGGGAATAATTTAATAAATTATTTATCCAGGGAGTAAAATGATTTTTTTGGCGTGTATTATATTTTTATTTAATGACTGAAGTAAAACAACGCTACCTATAGGAGTGTTAAAGCGTTTATTCAGCATATATACATTTATTAGAGATGTAATTAAAATATCGCTAAGTTAGTATGTATGTATTAAAGGATTATTACAACGCAATGATGACTTCAATAGCCTATAGATCTTACCTTTATTTCTATGGAAATCAATTTATTCTTCTTTCATATTAAATCACAATATAAATGAATAAAATTAAATAATTGCATTTTCAAAACGATAAACTATAATTCAATCTACACTTTATCCAGATTTATTATTTTCTTTGTGTAATAATACAATTATGTACGTGTAATGCAGTTTGAGTACAATCTAGTTAACACTATTGTTCAGAAAATTATTTTTTTATTTTAAAATATGTTTATTTTTAACTGTTTGAATTAAACCCACGTGCCTAGTGGAATAATAGTTAGGGCATTTAACTTAATTTACAGTTTTATAATTCCGAAATATACAATGTTGTACTGGTAAAAACTTTTTAACATTAACGATTTGTCGTTTAATTATATTTACATAAATTGCTTCAAATATATAATTATATTTACTGATAATTGTATACCTATTTTAATTGATTAAATGCCTGAGTACTAGTATCTAAATAAATAATAACACACTCCATAAATTTCATAGCAAATTTCCGGGTATTATGTACGTAATATTTTATGAGTCTATAGTGGAATATAATAACTAATGTAAATTAGTATCATCGTATTGAAACGGATAAAATATTTAAACAGCCCTGGATTTCGTATACATGTATTTAATATGTATGAAATATTCTAGACATACATGACAATAAATAATTTAATAAATTTAATATCAATAGAACAATGTATATGGAAGTACAACAATAATTTTGTAAAATCAATATTGATATAGGTATTGATGATAACCATGGAGACGGCTAAGTCGTGACAGACGGACGAACGCACGGCGGGAATGTATATCCCCATAGGTATAGTAGTGGAAAATATTTTTCGTCGGGTAAATGTTATAATATTAAAAATAATATTTGAAAAACTATTTTTACTTCATTTGAATAATATTCCGATTACTGAGTACTATATTAAGTGCATTGTCAACTCGAGTCGTTTTCTAAATATCTAATATACGAAATATTTAATATACCCATGGTAAAAATACTAAAAACAATTAATTCAATCATTTCCAATATCACAATTAAATAATTTAATAAGAGTAAAAGAGGATATGATATATTATACATTAAAAACGCATCTGAAAATCGAATTAATAAAATTAAAATATTCAGATACTAATAGTATCGCAAAAAAAAAAAAAAATCGGTAAAACACAACAAGCAATAATTATAACGACCATAAAACAATAATTTAGGGTATAGCCACTACAACCACGCGTAACCTTGGTAACCCGTGGCACAGCTACATACGAATTGGATATTTTTATAGCAATGCATCCGATACCGGCATAAATTAATATAATATAATTAAACTTCTCGTCTGCACAGCACTGCACGAGCGAACGAGAATTTCTACCCGTTGGTAGCGGGCAATAGTGGCACTAAGTGGCGGGCTAGGGTGCACCTTGAATGTACCAAAAAACGCCTGGCCATGTCCTATCCGAATCTCACTCGAACCCATGAATTTTTCGTGTATTTTGAGTTCGAATATAAGAATCAGAATAGTATGAAAATGTTTAAGGTATGTACTATAGAAACGGTCAATATAAATAATGATTAGCCTAAAATCACATCGATTGTGCAGTCGTAACCATTGTGTTTTTTTTGGAACAATTAACGCTATTGATTAAACTGTCCAATGTATGTATATCTATATCTATATGTATAAAATATACACTATATAGTTATTACAATATTACGCGTAGCAAATTTTTTGTCTCTATGGTATTAAGGTATACACTCGATGACTCGTCACTTTTCATTATACCTATTATACATTAGACATTCGTCGGATGACGGTATAAAAATAAATAAAAATTTAAGATTTTTTCGTACTTTTCCGAGATTTAATTTAATTAACGTCGAATAGCATATCCAGAAACTTATAAGATTTACTTGATTGTTACCACGTTTTTCATATCGATCCCACTGCAGTGCAAGTTTAATTGTACAAATAAAATTTAAATATTTCACCATTTTAAAAAGCTGAAATATAAATTATTTTAAGATCTTCGATGAATATGAAATTCAAATAAATATTTTAAAGCAATATTCGTTAAAAGCCGTTTATTATATTGTATAGGATATGTACTATTTTAAAACAAAGAATGGTTTTCATTTATAAAATATTGAAAATGCGTTGATTTTTATTTCTATAAAATGTATTGATCTGAATTTTTATTAGAAAAGTTAGGTAAAATCTTTGTTTATGTGATCCAATAAAATATATATATGTACATTGATTTTGACCTTTTACTTATATCACTGAATTTTGATTAACAGTACTAATATATATATATATATATATATATTGTTACCATCCCTGCAGGGCCAATAGAAAAATTTCTGACGTCGGTTTAGCCTAATCAACATTTTCCGTATACCGACAACAGGTAAAGATAAGTTTTGGTGTTTGACATCATCACGTAAGGCCGTAATGAGAATCTTACATAAAAGTATCGATCGTGGGCCGTATAAATAAAACAGTTATTTGTGGACGTATGTAAATTGCCATGATCCAAAGTACAGGAGCTGTTCCTTGTCAACTCGAGAGACGCAGGTTGTTATTATATGGAATGCGAACAATATATTTTTATCGTACGGAAGTACAAGTTCATACAAACTATAAAAACGGAGAAAAATATATAGAGAATCATATTTGATGAGAAGGAATAATGCTGTGATGTAATAATATAATAACAATAATGATATTTATAAGCAATCAGAAGCTATTGGTGTATATATTTGTCTTCTATACGCCAGACTTGGCACAATTGTATCTCGTCGAGACCGAGAAGAAAATCGCGAATTCTTCGCAGTTCCACCGTAGATAATTAAATATGCGCGACGCGTGAACGATTTACTTGAGGTGTACATCTAGAACCGCTTGGTTATACAGCTGCAGATGTTTCTACACGGGGAAAGAACTGCGATTTATCGCTGTTGCGCGTTCAAACGATTAAGGGGCGCACGCACGCAATCTCAATTTCTGAGATTAAAACCTGCCGACCGAGGTTCGGCGATCTAAATGCTTATTTTCTCGTAAAAAAAAATTAAAACGTTGCGGAAAAACGGTGCGCGCAGAATTTACGCCGTGCGACTATTTACAGCCGTTGATCACATTGTTGTTTCGCGATCGCATGCGATACGCGGCTATTATGTATATTTATATTATTATGATTACATGCACGTCCGATATTACGCTCGTGTGTATCGGTCGTAAATAAAGGATTCGACGGCCACGTGCGGCCATAAATTTAAAGAGCTACGTGGCGGAATGGCAGAGCGCGCGCGCGCGCGTTCGGTGGCGTTGCTGTTTATGGTTAAGTCGCTGTCACCTGAACAGCACCGCTGTCCCGCAGAGAAGGATTTTACACAAACAAAACAAATTATTCCGATCGTCGTTATTGCTTCGCCGTACGCGCATTACACCCCGGATGGGATCGATCGGTCGACGATTATTGCGTTTGCAGCACTCGTCCGCCGCGCTGTAATATTATTATTTCGTCCGGACTATCGCTGCGCGCGGCGTTCGCTGACGAGTAGCTTATTTTTTATTTTTGTATTTCTTTTTCTGTTTTTTTCCTTTTTTTTTTTTTCTATCATTATCCGTCGGCCAGAACGCCACTGTATATACTACGCGGTAAATATACGACGAGGACGATGACTGAGAAAATCTCTCGAGCGCGCGCGCACACGCGCAATACACATTTCACTCCGTATACATCCCATTTTATCGTCGTATACACTCACTCTATTTTTTTTTCATCGCATTTAAACGTATATATAAAACGAATACTATAACTAATTGTAATTGGTCAAGCGAGTCGGATAAAACGCATCAAACGACGACGCGACACACTGAAGCTGCGGCGATGATTGCACATTCAGCTGTATATTACGCCTGTACCGGCTACTATACGGGTGGTATACGTAAAATGCATTATTTTGATATATTGTTTATAATAACGCCTGTTGTATTACGGTGATAGTAACGAACCGTGAGGAAACCGGGAAATCGTTTACCGTGCGACCGACGGACGGGCGAGTGAACGGTAACAGCAGAAACCCGTGGTGCCGAATTTAAATATTCTCTATAGAGGACTCATCGATTGTCCACCTTTTCTCAATGTTTCGCAACTGACATCGCACGAACAATAACTACCTTTTTCCTCGTTTCCGGTACCTACTACCGTTGCGGTCGTTGTACCAGGAACATCACCGTTTTTGATCGTAAGGTTACGATTAACTCCGATAAATATTTGTTAAACGTACTGTGGGGCTTTTAAAAACGAATTTGCACTTTTCTTATTTTCGCAGTGTAAACGTCGTAAGAGTGCGCTCACGCCTATTTGTACACGGCTGTTTATGGTTGTACGTTATACTCGTATATACCCAAAAGGTCAAATTTAATTATATCAATTAACTTCCCAAGTGCCAACCTGCCGACCCGAATACAATATACACCGTATACACGTATATGATACGCGTGTTTGTGTGAGTATAGTTCTCAACACGGTCTTATTATATTATTTTTTCTCTTTGTTCCGCGATCTGCGAACGAGCTCCAAAATTGTATTTCTCTTTTTTTTTTATCGTATACGCTCGGCGTGGATTCCAATGGAAAAAACTAACCGGAACTACCACCACACACATAATAAACATAATTATATACATATAAATATAATATAAAATTGCTTTATTATGGTCACAACTGCACCGGCCCATACATTTTGCGAGCACATTAACCGACGGAGACGCGATAATAAATGAAAGTATATTGTGAGTAACGAGTGGCGCGCGGAGACCAAATGAGAACTGCACGGGCTCGCTATTGTGTACGCGTATGTAACGCAAATTACATTGTGATGCCGAAGCTTTTCGTATAGTTTTTGCTTTTTAACGAGGCGCGTGTGTGTTCCATTCGGATATCGACAAACGTTTCGATTAGCGCGGTTATGCAGCCAAGGCGGGAGGAAAATAATGATAAAAAAACAAATTACACCGCTCGCGCGATTGGCCGAAACGTTTTCGGAGCAAATTATAGCGACTGCATAAATGTATGTTCATACTTGTACATCGCGGCTAATGATTTACGTTCGCGAGAAAACGAATACAAAATAAACGAACGAACTTTTAACGTAATTTTTCATCGAATTTTTTTTTCCCCCTCAGGCTCGTGGATATCAACGTTACGCGGCGCCCGGAACTCACAGAGACGACGAGTAGAGGAACAGGAGGAGGTCGTCTAAAATAATATTCTATTACCCTCTTATCGTGCGCGTAAACTTTTTTCTATTTTTTTTTTTTTTTTTTTTTCATTTTGTGTACGGTCCGACATTATACGGCGGCGGCGGTGCCGGCCGTGTTCTGATGGGATAATAAATGAATGCGTGTACACGTATACGTGTGCGCAGTAATACGAGTTGGAACGTTTTTAATGCGATTGTAATAATTACGACTGCTGCGTCAGGCTTCCGGTAATGCGTGTGCGTACACGTGATGATGAAAGATGACCAGCCTAACAACCAGTAGGCCGGTCATGCGTTGCGTCGTGGCGTTGTTGTAGCCCGTGTCACTGTACACGGAATAATATCTGTTTCGTTGCGCGTGAAGGGATCGCCGTCGGGGGTCCTGCTGGCCAGTAGCAGTGCGCACGATGTAGTAGCCCGACGGGGCATATACGCGCATTATAACAATTATAGTATATCTGCGAGGACGAACAGTCGAACGCCGAAAACAAATCGATACGAAACAAAAAAAATGTCTATAATACAAGTATGGGGTGCGCTGTATAGTTCGTGAATGGTAAAATTTACATTTTATGATTGTGCAGTGGACGTGTTGTATGTATTTCGTGTTGTTCTGGAAAAATAATTATTGGTGCAAAGCCACTGCAGTATATTAGTTTACAGTCGGAATTGCAAAACTCTGTAACACTACGTACTACGGGGAGGGGGTGGGTATGTCGGATCTCGTGTGGGAATTGATACTTGGGGAAATATTCGAACTAAAAAAAAAATAATCTATGCGTGACATTAAATTATACGTACAACGAATAACAGATGAGTTTGTAATTTTTTTGTTTTTTTCATACGAGAAATATGTGAGATGACCATTTTAATTTTAAACAAAAATCTGTTTTTGTCATCTAACGCTTTTATCGATGCACGTATTTTACGTTTGTTTTCACATCAAATTCAAACGATTCTGTAGTAATGCGGTTTATTCAACTACATTTCATTATACATCGTAGTTATCATGATTTATTCTATTACATATCATACATTTTTAAAACAATTTTCAATAGTCGTTAATAAATACCTATTCAACATAATTTTATTTGACTAAAGGTGTGTCCCAACATTTTTAAGCATGACATAGCACCTATAATTTTGTACATTTTCTAAAGTTTTTTTTTTTTTTTAATGCACAATAAAAAAAAACTACTTTTTAATAGTATAAAATAAATAGATAGTAAATGATGAATGTTAACAGTGTTATTTAGACTGACGGGGCGAGTTTGGGTTTAAAAATAATATTTATTGTATATACTACACTTTTTTGTAGGTACGAGTATTATTTTAACCGCGTACTTATGAATCTGATAACAACTATGTTTTTTTTATTTAAATTATTTTGAATGTATTAGTATTTTTAAAGCTTATTTTAAAAACACAACTTTATGATAATTTGAACGGCTTAAATTTAAATGTTTAATAATTATATGATAAAATAAAATATGGGACCGTATAAATAAAAATATAATAATATTTTATTTCGACCAACACGCAGATTATATATAATGTATATAGATGGGTTCAACATATAGACATTTATCGACGAAAATGTGATATATTTAGGGTTCACAATTTTCCTCGTTTGGGATAAAAGTATAAGTATTAGAAAGAATGATTCACGGTGGGAGGAGACTACAAAGAGAACTACCCCAGATTTTGCGACAATCGAATAGGGTGTAATAGTAAGGGTGGAAAGAAAAACAGAATGCGCTCTTAGCTCGTTTTGTCGAATGTGCCATTATTGATGACAAATAAATACCTAGTCTAAGTATATATGTATATAGTGTGCTAAATGAAACATCATTGTCAACAGATATAAATTGTCTTTTTTGGCTCTTAGTCTGAGACTGTATAACAAGAAATAAGAAATAATTGTATTTTATTTCTTAATTTAATCTTGACGTGCGTTAAACATTACGATATATGACAGTTCCGTAATTATAAGCGCTTATCATGAAAAAAATATTATTCAATAAGTATAATTTATAATTGTTTTTATTACAAAATTTTTACAATTATTTGTTTTATAAATGTATAAACAGTTGATTAAATAATGTTTTATCAACTGTTTATATAAAAATAAAACCAATTATTGCATGGAGTTAAACGTAATTTCGGTAGGTCTTATTCAATTCGGACACATGCATACTGCGTTGTTATTTTATTTTTTTTTTGTTATTTAGGAATCTGATGACAGACAAAACCTAAATCATTTTTTAATGAGTGCACTTTATCTCTTAATAAATCAGTCACAAGTCTCAGTGAGATGTATGTTAATAATTTACTCTCGAAAATTCTAAGTTAAGTAGTGTGGCTAACATCTATGTTTCTCATTTTCTATATTTGTTCGTAGTATAAGTACATATTTTTTTCACTCCTCTACCACTATATTTAATAAAATACGAATGACTTTTAAACACTATAATTTGTCGAATAAAATGGTACTGAGACCCAGGCAAATACCAAAGACGTTTTTTTGTGAGCGCGCGCGCGCGCACACACACACAGACACACACATGTATAAATATATATTTGTATAGGTCTGTATGTGTGTTACTATATATGTAGACAAAGTATATGATAACCATCTAGAAATAATAATTGACGTGGGAAAACAAAATGTATACGGCAGTTTTTGTGACCCATAGACCAACTTCAATTGGATACTATAATTACAAAAAGTCAAACATATAAAGTTAAAAGTTGTACATCATTCTTTTTATACAATTAAAATTAAATTATATCCTCGTGGTTAATAATTGTTGTAAAATTGTACGTGTACCTATGCAAAAATAAATCATTTTTGAGTGTTCGTTAATGAACAATTCGTTACGATATCCGTGAACAACATCAATATAAATTTAAATCTTACGTCTTAAATATACGTACCAAATTATTTTGGTTCCAGTGAACAAACCTTGTTCAAACCCTCTAGCTTAATAGCGTATAATAAATATTATAACCCGTCTCCAAATACACGCACCGAGCCGACGCCATACCTCAATTATTGTTTTCATTCGATTCAAATACATGTACTTGCCCAGTTCTATTGTGCTGTTAAATATTTGAAAACCATAAGGCTCTACGGTATTATGACCATATGCATTATGCTATAAAAACCGTGTATTATATGTATATATATATCTATATTTGTACACATAAACCCTTTACAATATTTGTTAAACATTTCTTTTGAAATAAAAGTAACCGGGGTCTCTCGTATTTCTTATGTACATGTCACCTTTAAATTGTTAAAACATTTTTTTTTCTATTGTGTTGAAATACTTTTGACTGGAATCGTCTGTTTAATCCTGTGAAATATCTTTATTTATTATTATTGTTATTATTTGTGATGTTCAAACCCGTTTGATCAAACGCTAAACTTTACCGTACTTCGTGTGATAAACGCAAAAACGTCATTTGCCAATGTAAAAAGTAGCAGATGGTGTCGTTTGATACGTTCTTTGTAGCACAGCAAAAAAAAATAAAATAAAAATAAATAGCCTTACCTCACTGTAGAGTGATTATAACGGCGAGGGTTGTTTATTATTAGGGAAGAGAAGTTAGGGAATTATACGGCAGCTAGACTTTATGAAATATATGCACGCACATATGTACAAAGAAAAAAAAATCATAAAAAGGGCATTCGAATCTTTGAAATACACATATACTCGCGTAAATACTGTACACAGAACACATTTTCCAAATGTTATTAAATTGATTTTTGGCGCAGTCATAAAATACGAGTTATTTAATTTTTCTTGATTCTTCAAAAGCGAAAAATGTTTGACATATTTTTAAAAATATATGTTTCTTTTTACTATCGCGACATAACCTTCTGTTATAACAGTTTTTAGAAATAATATGAAATTCATATTAAATCCGAATTTTCTTCAAGTCGGAATAAAATATGTTTCCTTAATGTACAATTCGTAAAATCATTGAAATATATAATTTAAATTCACTAGATGATAAAAAAAATATTGATATTTTGGTTACCTAATTCAGTAATTTGTTACAACAAAAAATCATTAAATTTCTTCTAATTATTCGTCCTAGTTATTATACAAAACGAAAAAAAAGCTGACATTTAAAGTATTAAGAGCACATAATAAAATGTTCAACTACTATAAAATACTATAAAATAAATACAAGTACATTTTAAATATACCTAATCGTTGTACTATCGATATGCTATAGATCCTTTAATTAGTTCGTGTGTAAATAAAACGATATTATCGCAAATTTAATTATGTATTTTGTTATATTTCGAGAACGCAAATTTAATTTCGTGGCATTACAATTACGGGAAAGCTGTTTTTTAACAATTTTAATTAAAACTACCGAAATTCGCATTGTGCGCTCGAGTAAACGACGACGTTGCTACTACACCGACTGTGTACAACACTAATAATTCATTGAATACTCTCGGTAGAACTTTAATATTAAGCAGATTATTCATAATTCGTCCGAAACACGTATACATAAAATTTTTTATTTATATTTCTTTCTTCGTATTATTCATTAAAACGTTAACGACTGAAATATTTTAACCGCGGCCAAAAGAAGTGTAAAAATAATAATAATAATAATAATAATAATAATAATAATAATAATAATAAACGGAATGCGTGTTCACTCGCATAACGTAATATGTATTTACCGAATCGTACGACCGACGACTGATCTAATAATAATAATAATAATAATAAAGTAACACATACAAACGGGCGGTTACGAGTGTACAGACGGAACAGACTACTCCATTCCAATAACACACACACGCACCGACGAATATTAATAACGCCTCCACCGTGTTCGTCCACCCCGTCCCTAACCACAAATCTACCGAATACATGTTTTGGCTGGTCGCTCCGTAGCCCTGTGCACATTGTTACGCATCATTTTGTGCACGCGCGCGCCTTCGAACGAGGGATTTAATCATTTGCGGTGGTGTGCGCGTGTGTGTTTACGCGCATTATTATTATTGTATGTGTGCTCGACCGAGCACAATACTGTATTGCAAAAACGGAAGTCGTCACTAATTTTAGCGCTACACGGAGTCATTATAACACGTGCGCATTCGTGTGTGTGTGTTTAGTTTGTTTCGCCCTAATCTATTATTATATACCGCGCACGCATAGGTACCCATAATACAAGTCTACAGCGATTTCGTCATGTTTCTCCGGACGCGTTAAACGCTGTGCAGCGTACACATTACCCACACGCACACCCTATTTTTTTTTTTCAATTTTTATTTTTTTCGATATCCATTTTTTTTTTTTTTTGCTTTGCATGCGTCGCATCCGGTTCGCGTACGGGGCGCATCGTCGTGTACACTGCGTTATTATTTTTTATTATTCACGCGTTGGGCGGTACGTGTAATCGTAGTAGTTCGCAGCGGCCGTGGTGTGTAACGGTAGAAATGTGAATCCGCGCAACGGAGCCGCAGACATTCAAACGACCGTGACGGTGTGTGACTCGAGAAGCACGCGCAGCTTACGGGGTGCACCGAGAAGGGATAAGGAAGAGAGAAAATCGAAACGCGCGTAAAACATGTTATTATATATATCGCATATTATAATCTTATTATTATTATTATTATTATTATTATTATTATTATTATTATACACGTTCAATGTCCGTTTGTTAGGTTGAAACACCGCTCCTCGATTGGTTTTTGTGTCAATGTCGTACCGATACTTTGTATGAACCATGCGTACGGTAGACCATTATTTTGTTACCGTTATAATAATCTATGATGTATCTATGCTGTAATGCGGCTTTTCCACCTTTGCCCGTTCCCTTCGCATATCAATTCGAATTAAGTACTTCCTCGTGTTATAGCGGCAAAATTATTATTTGGTTTGGGTATCGTTAAAATGACACAAATCCGCGTTCAAAAAGGTATTTGTTCAACAATCGTTCGGATAACAGTGCAAATCGATTGTTCATCGTGAAAAATGTCTTTTCTTTTTCCATATTCCTTACTTACCTGCTGTTTGTGAATATTCTTTCAATGCGGTTAAAATGTTACCCTGAATACGTTTTCTTCTCACGAACATATGCACAGGTTGTTTTCACAAAAAAATTTAATTTATTTGAAACATCGCATGGTCCATACGTTATATTCTTATACATATAAAGCGCATTGATATTAATTTTTTTTCTCTTTTTACTGCAGGTGAATTAAAAATTATTTAATTTTGATGTTCACAGAAAATATTTTGGGAAGTTTTTAGACTAACAGAGAATCAACCCCCTGCGTTGTCGCTATTCTCCCACTTAACGCGTGGCGTTATGTGCGTATTGTGCTAAAGAAATATAATACAAAAACTCTCACTTCTCAGATATTTTGCGTTCGTGTCTTTAAACGTACCACACGGCTTTTTGACGTATTTTCCGCCCTTTTTTTACCTTTGTCATGGTCCTATTATATATAAATAATTTCTGCACATCGCGTGCGCCGTGACGACAACGACGGGTGTTTTCGAGGGTACCGCTGATTGTGTCCTATCGACATTCATACATACTCGTACTCTAGCGCAAGTATTGTGTTTACATACAAACTAAGGGCGTACGGTGTTTACCCGCATGGAAATGCGTTTATGGTTTTATATTATAATCAACACGAACGCGACAAGTCACTTTCTAGGAAACCCAGAGTTAAATTATACGATGAAAAAATATACGTTCCGAGTAGAATAGAAACACGGTTGTTGCAGTACATTCATGATGAACGACATTGATTTGAACAAGATCAAAGTGGACCTAACGAATTGTACATGAATATTAAAGCTGGCTTAAACATTTTCCTCTCGATTTCTAGATCTGCAGGTCTCATTAAAAAATATCTAGCTATTCGTTTTCCAAACGGTCGTTATTCGCCTAACGAGTCATGTAAAAATCAGTGTTTTCTTTGAAGCTCTTTTCGGCACGGCTCTAGAAACGTGCGGTTATCTAGGCCCACGACTAAGGGTGAACAGCCCGAAGCTGTTGTTGCCGCGGCTTAAAATATTTCGTACGGCGCGCCCCGCGGCAGTCGGTCGTCCGTCACCCCAATTTGATTTTTGCGCTCGTGCCGCCTCCAATTCGTTTCGGCCCGGGGAGCAACGTCATGCGTGGCGGGAAGGTGGCATCGAGGAGGGGCGGGTGGAAGGTAAGAATAGGGACTATTGCTGCGCCATGCACAGAGCTTCGTGGTATTCACCCTTCGCACACGTACGGTACGTACGCGCGCGCGCGCGCACACACACACACACACACACACACACACACATTGTCTCTTTCACTGCCGTCCGCCCTCCGCATGACGCTCAAACCCTAAACTCTGCACGTTGCTGCTCTTAGCTCACGCGCACCCGCGCGTACGCACGCACTCACACGCGTTTTCTGTGCGCACGCGTGCGCGTAAACCCCACGTAGGCCGTGTCACCGCACCCCGGCCGGTGCGCGGCGCAAAGGGCGTACGTACGACCATTCATGAGCGCACACGCGTAAACGTACGGCTCCGGAGCGGCGGTGGAGAGTATACGTACACGTAAGGAAACTTTTATTACAAAAGAAGGCGGCGGCGATGGATCCGCAGTTGGTGGGGGGGGGTGAGGGGCAGGGTGTTTTCACACCGATGCGAAACGAATCAATACACCGGCACGCGGGCGCATGATCATCGCGGCCGCCGCCGCGGAGCGCTCGTCCTCCCGAACCCCTCGCGTCACCGCTCTCACGCTCGGCTTTTCCGCCGCCGGCCGGTTACGTCGTCGTCGTCGTCGTCGTCGTCCCAGCACATGCGTTTTTACTATTTACGCTACGACCGCTCCTCGCCGTCCCCCACCAGCCCCTACCACGCGAACGCCGGTCCGTCCTCTACCATACGGCCGCCGCCGACCGTGCGCTGCGCACGCCGTCGCGGTATTTATACACACGTATAGAAATGTACGTTATACGTGTACGGTATCGCGTACGCACACTCGAACAGTATTTATTACGGTAGTGCGCGCGTACAAAACGCTTTTAATTTTTTTTTTTTTTTTATTCGTTTATCGTTTTCATATTTTCTCATCGTTCTCGTCGCGTCCCACGGTGCACACCGTATTTCACGCGCGTCCGTCGAATAGAGTATTACGGCCGCGTCCTATTAAACGACATGCGAGCCGCGTAGATCCGTCCGAGTCATTTATCACACGACGCAGACAACGCATCATTAAGAGAGACCGAGCTCTATTATAACGAAACCGATGTAAAAAATAAAACCGTAGTAATAATGAAAAAAATAAAGCGAAAATACGCGCCGCCGCCGTACAATGTACGTAAACGTATCCGCGTCCGACGCGCGCGCGTGTGCCCATCGCGAGTCGGCTGTGCGGCACACCACGCGATACGTGTATATTATAAATAATTGATTTTCTTCCGGAGGGCGTGATAACAACATCGCACATACTACGGGCGAAAAAAAGCGAGAACTAACGATCTTGCCTCGGCGAACGCAGTCGGCCCAATATTCACACATTACCTGAACATCGTATTACACACGTTGCGTAGGCGCCCGATTTTCGTAACGGTTGTTTTTTACACGCCGTTTTTACGATCCGACTGAACTGCCGCGTTCTCGTATTCCATTCCGTTGATCCGTTCGATAGGCACACGGCGGCACGAAAAGCGGCAGCGGAAGAGTGCCCTCCACACGGGACAGCAAACAAAAACGAACGACCGATCCACGGGCGCCGAATAAAACGTTATTGTTTTATTACCGTTCGAAAGAGAGGAGCGACGCGACATCATGCGAACCGCTTAACGCTTTTCGCCCGTGGCAACGCAACGTCGTGTGCGGTTCGCCGCGGGCCGCTAATTGGCGAGTGATGAAAAAAATAATAAAAATATTCTCGTGAGCCGTGCGGGTGTTCTTGTTACGCGCCGCACTCCTCGGTGGCCCTCTAAGGAACGGCACACACATTCGCAGACGAAAGTGGAGACGGATACATTTCAATTGCATCGTACGCGCCTTCGAGAACGTACAGAACTGTCGTTCCAGTGTGCGGTGTTCGCGCGTACACATTGTTTGTCGACGGAAACGTCGCGCTCGTTCGAGAATTTTCCATCGTTGTTAGACGCGTTGAGACCACGTTGCCAGTACGTTTGATTCCTCTTGATATTTTCAATGGCTTATTTGTTTCCTCTTGATGTTATCGATATCGAATTGTACACGGTTGTTGACAGAGCACAGTGTTCGCGCGCGATATTTTCGTCCGTCAAATACTGATAATAATAATATACTTTTCACCAATCGCCATGTTTCTGATGGTATTGGCTTTGCCGTTTGGAAAAAACTAAGACTCCTTTTCAGTAGCCGCGATTCCGCTAAAATATGCGTTACCGTCAAATTCTATCCGCGAAAGACCGTGCAGCGATTGCGATCGGACGACAGTCTCCATTCAGTCTCTAGGGTCGTAAAACTTACCCGGTTTGATCTGTACCCTAGACGACGAAAGACTACCGTCCGACCTTTGTGACACGTGTGGATATCAACTTTGACCTGATACCAAGCCTGCAAACATCAACCCACCCGTATCACGTAATGCTGTCACATTTTCGCAAATAAAAACAAAGCATTTTAACATTTGGGTTTGAACATTTTTATCACTCAATTTACTTTTTCGTATTATTTTCGTTCCCTTTACATTTAACAATAGCTGATTGGGTAGGTTTGAACGTAAGAATTAATGTCATCACGTAATAACATTGGGCATCGATCTAACTTTTAACACTATATAGGTACTCGTAAACGGTATGCAATATACGAGTTACGTTTTAACTTCGGCTTTAGACGCGCGTGCCTAGTTGGTCAGGACTGATAATTTCGTTTATATTTATACACGTGCACGTAAAAATATGTATACACCATGGGAAAATCGTCCGGGATACCCGGTCTCGAGTAAACTCGTATATGTTACGTTTACTGTGCATACCGGTATACGGTATAATAAATACGATTGGATTTATGTATTATATTGTATTCCTCGGGGGATTTTCGTACGCGGCATGCGATGCATTCGTATATCATATAATACCTGTACGACGACGATTCCAACAATAAGTTAAACATTTATAACGTGCAGCGGTGCGTGTGTGTATGATTATTGTTGAAACGAAGCGCGTGTACATCGGTACGTCGTATATAATATGTGTACACGTGTGTAGAATAGGTTTTTTGTCGTAGTACGCCGATGACGTTACGAAACGAATTTTAACGTGGTCGGGGATGGCCATTTAAATATATGATATTCAGGGAAGGTTTTCTAGTCCTTGTGAATATATTATACCGGAGCATAAAAAGAAAGATCTTAAAATTACAAATAAATGTAGATCGATTTAGTTTAGTTATTATTACTTAATATACATATATAAATATGACTTACGGACTACGGAGTACATAAATACAATATAGAGTTTAGCTTTATCGGATGAACGTCGTGGCAAAACTGTCGCGACTTAATATAATGTCGTAAACATGTAAATCAACGTAACGTCTACTCAGCAATGTCCATATTATACGAGTTGACATTAATAATATGTAACGATCGTTACAGAATATTCAAATAATCTGTGCCGGGGGACGTGGCGCTAACGAAAGCGTTAAACGTCAAAAGTTATGCGCGTATTGAAATAAAATAATCGTTTGTCGCGTTAATTTCGTTTTTCGGCTATGTTGCGCGCGACATGTTGATTTACATCGCGATATTTATGTTAACGTGGAAAATGTGTGCACGACGTTTAGTAGTGTCCAACTTATGCGGTGCGTAATGTATGTCTACGTATGTCTAAGTTACATGTGCAGATACGTGTGAAATAAATCGTAAATAAATATTTTATCGGAGATACGCGCGCGCGCGTCGTCATAATATATTTATATCGTTTCGTCGTTGTATTTTTTTTCTTTTACAGCGTTTTCGCGTTCTACGATACGAACCTCTCGCAGAACGCATAAACAGTAATAATTACCGGCCGCTCCGAAAGAGTACTAAATTTGTTATCCAACTAAACAAGAGGATATGAGATGCATCCGCAATAATTTATCGGTTCGTTCTTGAATTTCAATACCACTCAACCGGAGTCTCAATCCTCGCCGACAGAAACGCTTGATATACCTTATAAAAAAAATTATATTCTCATCTCTAGTCTAATAATGCTATGTTATATTTTTAATCGTGTTATTTGCTAAATATTTACTATGCGAGAAGTTCGCAGTGTATTTCGTTCAATAATGTAATGTATGCAGGATACGTTAACTTCGACGAGACTCTAGAAAATAAAATACGTCTTTAGGAAAAAATAACAATTATATACTGTATTTCTTGTACCTCGATAAACTTTTTTAACGTTTCAATGTAAAAAATTTCATTTTTAACGCGTACATTTTTTTTTTCGTACGAAGCGCGAATGATAAAGTTTTAATTCTATGTATAGTATTTCTCGATTTTATCTTTTCTTTGTGCACTGTGCAAAACGTTTGAATTGCTATTTTCGTTTCTAAGGATCGACTGAGTCAGCAACGAGTTCAATCGACGTTTATTTTTAGACCAAAAAATAGTAAAAATACAAAAATACTCTATTATTTGTAAACACTATACCTTCCATTTATTTTTCATCAGGTAAAATGAATGAAAAAATACTGCATCTTATATTTTATGACTTAAAAAAAAAAAGAATCAAATGCTTGGGCTGATTTGTATTCCAGTGTCGTTGATGTACGCTGTAGCCAATAAATATTAATTTATTGTTGATAATAATAATGACAAAAAATCATTGGAGGTATATCGGAGCGTATTTGTACTCACCTCGAAACTGTCAATGGATAATTGATCATAATTTTAAACAGTCATCGGTGTATAATTTTTATTTGATCGATGAGAATTGCACAACAATGTGATATAATATTATAATAATGCAAAGAAAATACAAAAAAAAAAGCAAGGCTTCACCTTCGTGGGCTGTTTGCTGTTTATAAAATACATAATGATTGTATATTATATATATATCAATATGTTGCCTTAATACCCTAATATTGTAGTATAATGTGGTATCATGTGCATCCGGTAAAGCGTGTATAACATACGAGTACTCTAATATTAAAATTGTTATTGCGTTTGCCGTCGTTCGGCGGTTTATGTAAACACACAGTATACCCATACTATCGTATGTTTAATATTTAAAATACTATAATTTATAAATGTACATTACCTTATTCCGTGCTATATAATATATTAATATTAATTATTCTACGTGATACCCCGTGTATGCTCGTTGCATTATTATTATTATTGTTATTATTATTGCAGTTCACTCGAGCAAAAAAGTTATAATCCGAGAAGAGGAGAATTTGTTTCAATTATTAATATGATTTCTTAAACGAATCCGCATAAATAGTGGCATAATAATACATAATAAATAAAAAAAAAAATGTAATATACATTAAGTATAATATATATACTGCAATGAGGTAGATAGAAACGATAGCACATTTAATTTTAATGGAAAATATATTTTTCTGGTTTTTAAAAAGAAAACTTATAAAAAAACCGATTCCCCTTCAGCTCATTGAACAAGCAAAGCTAAAAGATGACTGTTTTATAGGTGGATTAAAAATATAGAAGTATGGGTGTGTTTTTATTAATAAGTATATTATATTTAAAAATTATTTTTTTTATCGAATTCAAAAACCAACGCGTTGAAAAAAGCTATAGTGTATTTTGAAAAATCGAAAGTAAAATTTTTAACTTACAACTTTATCGGTGTAATATTTTACAATATTTTAATTTATTTTCGTATACTTCATGATTCGAGAAACTCAAGTTGAAATTTCCATCGTAAAATATTAGCGGTTTCATCAGTGGACATCCAAAAGTAGTATATACCGTCCTAAAATGGATATACATTATAATACTTTTATACATAGTCCTATCGTCGTCTTACAAACTTTTAATGCTTTAAGTCAGTAAATGTACCGCACAACAGTGAATACATTTCAATTTATTACGTCGTGATACACATCAGTATTGCTACTCGTATTCAATAAAACTTTTAAAACATTTTTACCGTCCGCAAAAAAGTGTTTTCCAATAGGAAAAACGTACCGCATCATTTGCATAAGCAATTCAACTCCGATCGATACCCACCGAACTGTTATTCGGGTACGCTTGTTACACATTAATTATACGTCTGTCATTAATAAAACAGTCGTGTTGTGTTGTGCGTTGTATAATAAATCTAAAAACAAGAAAATATTGACTTTATCTACTTATAAATCCTCACGGAACAATATTATTATAACACATCGGATTTCGATGTTTAGTCACTCTCACGATGAGTGTCGAAAGTAATGAATGATTATTACATTATGTGAAATTGTGCGGCGATGTCTATGCATATAAACTATTAATTCACTGTGATAAACATCATGAGACGGTGATTTTATAATATTACAGATTATTCGTTCCACTCCGTGTGTATTCCGATGGGAATTGTTCGGATTTTTACGCATTTTACGCACACGTGGTGCGTGTTGTTCTGTTGTGCTTCTGTGTGACATGATTAAGTGTCATTACTGTTCTTGTTAGTACAGTGGGTTTAAGACGCGACTTCTCATCGGACCGCTAAAAATAAACTTTGATTTTAACTGTTTTCACAAAATCCATTTCGAAGCGTTTCGCCGGAGACGAAAAGCAGTCGAAGAAAAATAAAACGGTACACATCGTAACGAAAACATTTTTATTTATCAAGAAAACGAAATGAACGCAAATTGTGTAAAGTGTCTTTCAAACTTTTAAGGGGCAAACTTATTTTTAAATTAATCGTCGCGCTTAAAATTATATTAAATGAAACGCACGTGTTGTAAATTACTCGGTTTCGTGAAACCGTCCAAGACCAGGAATCTAAAATATACGTAGGTAACTTATCTATTGCCATAGGAATACGTAATTATAAACAGACAATAGAAATCGTTGGAACTCGTGCCCCCGGTTTTTTGCGTAATGTAATCTACGGCAAAAGTTTCCAAGATTAGAGAAAAATATTTATATTTTATTCATATTTTATATCGGAACTCAGCAACATATAAACATATTAAATCGTATTCGAAGAACTAAACGGATCGTTTAGAATCGAATATTTAAGGGGCGGACGTACGTACCGTTCTGTTAACTCCTTGTTCCTGCGTACGATGACAAAACGACGTGAACGAAATCCATGCGAATCGCGCCCATTATTATTATTATTATTTATCGCAAAATCATACATACCTATCGGGTTGATTTTTACTCTATGTCACAGTGGTTCAGATATATTTCGCCCCGGACCTCCGCGGAAAACATTGTTCAGGTATCCGCCGAAATGCGCGGAACGGTGCTCGCGCACGTACACTTGCACCTGGTTTAACGATTTTTCGTTTTCAAGCACTACAACTACTACTCGTCGTACTACTACTGCTACATCATTACTACATCGACCACCGTGGACGTGTAACGCGATATCCTTGCACCCATACCTGCGGCGCCGCGCGTTACTCGTGTACGTTTTATCATAATAAACGCATTTGTATTTTCGTCCGCGCACGGACTTTGGTGTACGAACGCTGCGGACCGCCGTGTAGGTTTTCATTATTGTTATTTTATTTTATCTTTTTATTCCACCGTTCCGGCCGACGTCAGGTTACGCGCGTCGTAAAAAAAAACCCGAACGATTGCTCGCGCGCGCGTTATTATTATTATTATCGTGTACAGTACAAAAAACGCACTCTACAAATGAACAACAATAATAACAACGATCCATTGTTGTCCGTCCGCTCGGTATTATATGTTTAATGGTACGCGTACACCTAAAGCGAACTATGCGCGCGCGTACACCGGGAGATCCGAGCCGGTGCCGCGGCCGCGCGCGCGTACCTAAAACCACACATACCGTACCCGGTAACTGTGCGTACGTATACCGGATCGTTGTAGCGCGTACGGTTGCGCGTTAACCGGCACGGCGGTGGCGTTCGCGCGGGGAACGCGCTGTACGGACCGGTGCGCTTTCCGCCTCCGTCCTCCCTCCGGGTCCGGTGCCGACAGCCGCCGCATTCGGATGAAACGGTTTTTTTTTTTCTTTCTTTTTGAAGTGTACGCGCGCACATGCGCACGGCTCTGGAGTGCAGTGCCGCGGTACGCGCATACGTGTACGTTTAATATTTACGTTGCGCCGTAGATGCGACCGCGGACCGAGAACGGACCGTGTACGACGCGCGCGTTACCGAACAACAAAAAACCCGCGCGTAACGATTATTCCGTCACATTCCATTGACACGCGTTCTGCTCGAAATCACGTGAAAATCGCGCTCTCTCTCTCTCTCTCTCTCTCTCTATCGCTCTTCCTTTCGTTCGCTCGCCGTGTCTGTTTCCGTGCCGCGCACCCGTTGCGACGCGCGTACACAACTCACGAGATTGTCCGCAGCGCGTGGACCATAACGTGTGCCGCCGGTGCAATGCGATTTTTCGAAACGATCACAAAATTGACAAATTAATTCATCCGGCTCACGCGACGTTTCAATTTCGAACAGCCGCGCCCAGGCGAGTGCGTACTGCGACTTTTTTACCCCTACCGTCGGGCTTTTCGACGGTAAAATCGCATCGCGCATCAGTCACATACCGTCATGGTATTTGGTCGGTGCCGGAAGATACCATTCGTGTTATGTTTTCTTCTCGTTTTTTTGTTCCTATGCACCGACGAGTAATTGCAACGAATCGTACAATAATCCCGTTTGTACATGTTTTGCCGACTATTGTGCCGTTCACGGCTTCAAAAAAATACCCGTACCGCCGATAAAGATTTTGACACGTTAACATGTTTACTATCGGTTTCAACATTTTAAGATATACGTACATACGACGTATCTAATATTATTTTCACGAAAGTGATGTTTATCATTACAATATTTTGGCTTTTGTCATCGGGACAAGTGTCTATCCAATTTTATGGCTTGTGATTACAGTACGAGCCTATAAAATGCTTTTATTACGTGACGAGCTTCCGTTACGGTTAGACATTCGACACGTACGTACTCGGTGCATTATTGCTCAGGATCACTTTTCGAACGTGATGACTTCCGTGCGCACTGCTTTCGAAAAATATCATGTACACGAATAATCCTATATATATGTGATAAAAAAACGTATCCACGCAGTGTTTTTCGGCTTTTTTCTATTCTTAAGTTTAATATACGCGTGTGATCCGGGCTAGCGAGATATTTATCCGTACATAAGCCCTTATGGCCCGTCCCTGGAATACGATTTCGGTGCTACCGCTCAGTCGTTTGGACTGCTTTGCGTGTACTGCCTCATCTATACGTGTACACCTGTAAACGGTGGCTTGTGTTTACCGAGGAAGAGTACCGAGGAATTGTGAAAATCTAATAGCAGTCGAGACGACATGTATATTGAACACACTGTCACGCGCGTGCATGTTCACGTATATCGTACTTAAATATATGTGTGTGTGCCACGTACATTAGATATGTGAGGGCACGTATGATATAGAAAGAAGGAAAGGAAAGGAGAGAAAAAACGCCGCTGCAGATTTCAATCGATTACACATCGTCTCTTGTCGCCCTTTTCCCGCTCCCCCCTTAGCCCACCTTCCGTACCCGCGTCCCCTTAACCGTCGCCATCATATCCTGTCGTCGTGCGCGCTGTGCAACGACGGCGGTGGCGGATTCTTCACGTCCCGCAAAACGACCCCACGCGAACATTCCCCATACCGTGCCACCGACAACTGTACACGTTTACACGCGGACTTCCACGTGTGTTATTTGGTTAGAGTTTTTGCGTACAGCGCACAGCGTTTTTCCGCGCGACGACCGATATGTACGTCCGACGAGCATGTGTCCCGGGGGCCCCAATCGACAACACTTCCACTAATCCGTCGCTTTTGTCCCGCTGTTTGTACTGCGATGTGACCACAACCTTGCGTGGTTCGATTGTAAATAAAATGACAAAAGGAATAGTTTGAACGTTATCGCTTTTGGTCTTCACAAAGGCGACAAAGAGTTTTACCGGTCGTGTACGAATTTATTTTTCGAAATCTGTAAAAATCGCGGCGCAGAGGTGTGCTTTCGAGAGTACAAGTCAACAAACGTATGAGTCCTCACATTTATTTTCACCTAGTTGAGTTCTGTTTGAGTCTCTAGCCGTAGATGTACAATATATGTATATACTATTATTATCTTAGTTCTTAGATCGAAAACGGTGAAATATTTTTTTTTTAAATAACCCGTTATTGAGATGATTTATTTGATGCGATTTGGGCTCGTACTATTCGGATAAGTTACAACCGTTTCCGTCAGATTTTATTATAAAATCATATTATTTTAATAATAATACGAAAAGTATTAGAATATTTCGGTCGGACGCAATACCTCTTGGCTTCTTATATGTGCGTTACGCGACCGGGTGGTATCGGATTTTGGAAAACGTTTCGGGTCGGCCTCGGTATGTCGATAAATCATGTGAGTAAACCCGAAGTGTTTTTATTCGTCGAGTGTTCGATATTATTATTATGATAATAAAACAAAATTAGAAATCTGTTCAGACGTTTGTTTTGAAAATAAAATTGATTATTGTTCAGTAGTTACTACACAGCATAATTTTACGCTTATGTGAACACTTTGATCGTTAATATCGATAAAACGCGATATCGAGTTTCGGGAGTTACAAGAACGAAGAGAAGGTCCAAACCGTTAGTAAGCCTAGTAAGCCCACCGCTGATTTAAACAACGCGTTTTCGATTCGAAACCGGGTACAGGAATACTGTGTGCAAAACGTGTCATCACGACCACGCGGCCGGAAGTTGTAGCCGTAGACGACTCCCCATCACCACTCGCGTGTTGTCCTGCTATATAGTACTGTTTTCTCGCCCGTGGCATCGGTGACGCGATTAGGATAATTCTAGGCAGCGCTCAGCGTTTGAGCGAAACGGTCGGAACTCTAAGTATAATCTTAAGTATAATCTCGTTGTAGTGGTGATTTACGCTAGTGGCATCGTCACACAATTTATTTTTATGCGGCAACTTATACGTGCGCAGTGCGATTGTTGTATTATTTTTCATGTCCGTTTACGTCACGGTAAATCTCACCACTACGGATTTGTTGGACATTGAACGCCAACGATCAACCTGTATTTAATACGTAAGTCTTACGAACCTCAGACATTACTAATTGGTATTCGAGTATAGGTAACATTTATTTGTTCTGTTAAGAAATATTTTTTCGGTTCTATTCTAATAACTGATAATTCGAATAGCCCGTCGGCTTATGAATTATTTTCGTTTCGTATTTGTATCATCGGAAATTATTGAAGGCGCGTACATTTAAAAATGTTAGCGACCCCTGGAAGAGAGCACATCTAGTTGTGCCGCTGCTGCGCAATGCGATGCGCGTTGTATACATCTGCGCGGAGCGATTTTCAGCCGAGAAAAAAAGGGTACACGGACGACCGCGGTTGAATAGGGGTGGAGCACACGAAACGCACACTTTTATCCGAAACCAACTTACAAAATAATAATAATACACGATACGTGTACGCCACTGATGTACAAATGTGTACAATAAAATTCATAAGTGTATAATACGAGCTACGCACGCTACCGGATTGCCCGCCGACTCCTACGCGTGCGTGGCAAGACTCCACGGCGTCTTCTCCTCCCGCTGCAGTGGCGTATAATAATATCGTACACAGTAACTCTATACTAGGAGATTTCCATTAATTTCCGCCAAAATTATACCGTAAAAGCATGTACGCTTGTATATGAGTACACATGTATTCGCAAATTATATTTGAAAATTAACGTGAATTCATTATACGCGCACGTTATTCGTCGTAAGAGTATTCCTGTCTCGTATGGTAATATATATGTACATATATGTACATATATATTACCGTGTTGTTGACCGTAATATATTATACTGTTAAACCATTGCGACCGAAACAAACTAGCGGTTATAGACGATGTTTAATATTCATGTATACTTGTGTGCATATAATTTCATCATTCGGTAATAAGGGTTAACGGATGATTGGAATAGCGAAACGTTTCGCGAATTCGTAAATTATAAGCTTCGTCCATCCTTTAACGGTTGGATGTGTGCGAATCGACCGAGTTTAAAACGAAAAGCTACACATAAACATTATAATACGTACTCTTGATCAGTGATGGTTTTACGGGGGAGGGATCGGTGAACCCCCCACATGAGCCACATAAAAACTAAAAATATGAATGAGCAAACAGACGTCTTAAAAAACGTCTTTGCGATAATTTTATGTCAAAACTGTTTACTGTTTACAAAAATGTTTGCTCCATTAGAAGTTTGGTTGTTAATTAAGTTTGAATAAAAAATAATTTTTGTTTTAATTTTTTTATTGATACCTATATTTTTATGTTATTCCATTGTGGTATAAAGTTTATAGAACTTAAAATTGCTTCTCATATATCGAGCAATAGGAAAAAATAAATGGGATATGTAAGCAAATTGAAAGTATATCCAAAATATTTTCGTTCCCCTCCCTTGTGGCTTCTCAAGAATCTTTACTGGTCTTGATGTATAATATATGTATATATTGCTCGTTGTTATTTTCGAAGTTGTCGTTCCATAGTCTTACTTGTTTATTATCTATAAATCATAATAGTTTATTGTCATGTACGTTTTTGTTACCGGAAGAATTCGAAATTACGACGCTTAGTCATTGTACATGCAATGTCCGTATAGTGGGTAATGCGTGTAATACGAACTTTTTAGGGTTATATACGATGTGAGATGTTACCTAACATTAATCAGACAATATATGAGATGATGCACCGTAATTAGCCGTTTCGCTCAAATTATTTTTGATGAACATTATCACAGGCTTCGTTATTCGCCCTTGTAAAACTTCAGTTCGCGATAATGGTCGATTGTTCCATCCAGATTTCGTTAGTAGACTAACGGCTTAAGTTATAATCATTTTTCGGAGTGTTCCAGCGGATAAACTTAGGGGTGAGATTATGTCGACTGCTCGGAAATGTTCGGAGTAAAGATTTGCAAACAATAAGCTGTTTTTACACGGGCGCGTAATAAGTGTTTACCTAAAAATAATTATTATAAATTCTCAGTACTATTCGCCATTCGTCGTTAGCTTCTCCGAATAAATACGTTGCATGTTGCATAATAAACTCTCGAACGCGCTGGGAAGGTTTAATAACAAAAAAAAAAAAAAAATAAATGAATAATAAATAATCAACTGTTGAAAATCATAAACATGTTTCGTCTTCGTCCGGAGCCACTTCGGAATTACGAAAAACGCTCTGATATGCTTCGCGTAAAAGCCGCGTGGAAATGAAAAAAAAACATTTTTCACTGTTTCGGTTGATAATACTCGTACAATGCTGTTAGACTTGGTCCAACCGGTATCCATAATATTACGCGATAACTGTTTATGATACACAACCCCTTGGAAATCCGGCGTATTTTATATTTCGTTTTTCCGGCGACACGTATTCGAGATCTCACCTCCAAGAAGGTCCGGAGGGTTTATTAAATTGAGTTTTCCCCGGCTTACGTGTACCGAGAAATCTAACGAATCTGGGACCGCGTGGTTTTCCAAATACGCGCCCGCTGTGTTTACCCGCTCCGTCCGTCATCGCGCGACGTACAAACGGTACACGATGTACACGTCAAGAGTAGGAGCGGGTTTCATCATTAACCAAGAGAGGGTCTAATGGAAGTTTAAGAATTTAGTTAGTTGGTTTTTAAATCTAAATAAAATTTTAAATTATAAAATATGTTTTTGAGTCTCTCATAAGTAAGTCATTTTTTTCTCAATAACGACAAAGTTTAAATAGTTACATTATTGGTATCAATTTTAATCTGAAACCATTTTAAAATATAGGTAAATACATATAACAAAAGTGAGCTATTTATTTATAAAAAAAATATAGAAAATAGGTACCATATTCATTAATGACCATTGACGATATTTTATTATAATTATTATTATATAATAATACTTTGTTTTATAATATAGATAGCTTAGTCTCAAGGGGAGGTGGGAGCTAATGCCCCCTTATCCACTCCCTTAAACCCGCCCATGGTCAAGAGTGACACGCGTTCCGTGCGCGTACCGTAATCACAATAATACATAGACAGGTATAGATTAGATTTATAAATGGACATAGTACGCGTCAAATCGCACACGGACGTTTCGCTGACCGATTGAATTGCGAACCGTGAGCGCATGCATAAAATATATTATCATCTGTACGGCGGACGTTGCACAAATGTTACATGCATGTGTGCGTGTTGCGTAGAGAAAATCCGATTTTGCCGTGTTCGGACACGCGTCAGAGAGGTGTCCATCGTTTGTCATCGGCGCGATTTCGAATCGATGGTTTTGCCCGTCGGCTATTATTCGTGACGTGGTACTGCACACGCCCGTCGGAATATTTTTCCATGAATCCTGGTATTTTATAGTTGGAACGATGAAATAAAATAATCTTTGCTCTCGAAGGGTAATGAATAATAAAATGGGGTTTTTTTTTTTTTTACTGTAAACGGATGAAGATTGCCATAAAATTGATTTATTATTGTTAAAGATTCGAATTTTGAGCGGAGAGAATGTCATATTTTTAGACCTCCCCCCCCCCTTACCGTCGAAATAAATCGGTGTCGGGCACGCATACGGTTTTACTCGTGATGCAATAGACCAGGTACGGATATCGGCATTTTAGTCTTGTGTTGCGCGGACACGATCGAACAAACCGATCTCCAGCTACATCTCGTCGGTTTATCAATTATCACGAGTTCGGACTTGACGGTAACCGAATATCTCGATTTAATCCAAACTTTTTTAGCAAAAATATTTGCCCATTAAATTAGTGTTAATCCTGTTTTTTTGTGTTGTTAATCCTCTCCGTGTTGATATTGTTCTTCGGTAAATATTATTGCCTTAAATAAGTAAACTGTCTACGATGTGCAACATGAAATAATTAATTGCTTACAAGTTGATGTAATCGTGTTCGACAATAATTTGACGAACTACGGGAGTAGGTATGCGCTTATCACAAAGATATAATACACAAACAATGAAAACCAGAATGCTAATATGCAACCGGGGAAAGTCCAGCGCCATATTGCACTATTGTGAAGTGTTGGATCGAAGTGTATGCGTATCCATAAGACCTTGTGCATCACACCTAGTTGGTTACTGTCCAATGTCCGTCGCGGTGTGTGAACATCACGAGCATTGTGAATTCTTATCGGACAGAAAATCGCGTCGGTTTTCGCCGATTTCCGCGTAATGATTGGGCGTTTATGCGATTATTGCGTTTATGTTATTCGATTTTGACGGAGCAGCGTTAACGTAAATACGGCGTTCGGACATAATTTTACGCCGATGAAACGAAATTGATCCAATCTATAAATGGAAATATCATATCATCATATCGAATCACTATTTATTATAATACGGGAATTTTTTCTCCCTCGAAAGAAAGTGAACGTTTCCGGACTGATTTCTACCGTAAATAGCAAAACGGTATTTGAATAAAAATATTATTTCGGTCGGTAAACAAATATCGAATAACGTTTGATTTTTTTTATATTCACTCGGTCAACGTTAATTCCCATTACTAAGATCCCGCTGGTCACTTATCGATAAATCAATTTTTTTTTTCATCCGTACAGCCCTCATATTTTGTTTAATAACGTTAAACTACCACCCACGACCTTTGTACCGATACGATGCGAACAGTGCGTAGGAAATTGAATAAAAAAACGTTGAAATCCAATAAATTTAATATTTATAAATTAATTTTAATCTGCGGTTGAAGGAATACGATCCATCTTCGTTGTACTTAACGAGAGATTCTCTTAAAATAACCCCTATCTTTTAAACGATTAAATATAATTTCCGGGATAAAACCGTTCTCCGGTTTGTACTGTACACTTTGCCCGGTGCGCACAATAATTATGTATCGATTGAGCTTGTGGTTGTATCACAGATGCCTTTGTGCATCCGACAATGTGAATTTATTTCACATTTCGTTTCCCAGGAATACGTGTGTACGACGTACAACGCGCGTTGTAAAGACAGCGAAATGCCCATGTCTTTGATGATCGTTTTGCCATTGAAATGTTACAGTTTTGTTGGCTGTTACTATCAAAGCCTTTGAAGACTTGTTATTTACAGTGAAGATTAATCTTTTACCAACAATATACACACACATATATACGTATCTACATATAAAATATTATACACACGTGAATATAATATTTTATATTATATACTTGAATACCAAATTAAGACCGTAGAAATTCGTTTATAGGTAACGATAGTTTTGGTAAACAATTATGCATAATTATTTTTTAACGGGAATTCGTTTAAAACATTTTTTCACAAATATTATGGTAAAAATATTCCACAAAAATGCAAATAAAAAATTAAATAGATCACAAAATTACAAAACTATAAATATTGAATTACTTAAAAATCGTTTAATTTTTGGATAATATTATTTTTCACAAACATTTTCGTAAAAAAAAAAAAATATTGCATTTCAATACAGTTTTCCTTGTAAAATATTTATTTTATACACAGGTACATTGTATATAGCAGTGGTTCATAACCTTTTGTGGATCATGGACCCCTGCTGAAAGATTTTTAGAAATTGCTGACCTCCCCCCCCTTACCAATTTTTTTTTAATACATTTTTATTTACAAAACATCTCATGTTATTAAAACCAAAATTATTATAATGATTTTATATAATAAATTATATTAGTAGACATAACAAAACATACATACATTATAGTTATTTTTATTACATTTAATTTTTCAGTTAATTTAAATTTAATTATTTTAATTATAATTATTTTTTTTTTTTAATATTCTTAAAATTTAATTTTTATTAACTTAATGTGATGGTTGGTGTTATACTTAAGATTCAAATTCGCAGACCCCCGAAATAAGTATCGCGGACCCCTAGAGGGCTGCGGACCACAGGTTAAGAACCGTTGATATATAGTTGATATACTCTTGTATAATATTAAAAAATATTAAAATAGAATTATACTTAAATAAACTAAAAATAGTATCGATCTATAAACTAATTTTTAACATTTTTTCTCCCAAAAACATACGGAAAAATTGATATAATATATTATAATACGAAACATTTTATTGATGCGACTCTTTTTTCCCAAAAACAACGAATTTAGTTATTTTATTATTTAAAAATATTTGTTGAAATTTGAATTTTATTTAATAATTTTCAATTTATGTAATGATTCTTTTACATATAACTACACATATTATTATAAAATCATAAGATATATTTTCGTAATCAAAAATTTAACTTAAAATCGTTACTTCAGACTTTATGCATAAACGTATATACTTTAGAGTAACAAATAATAATAATTTATAAATTACAATTTTTTGCTTTAGGGTTTATTATTAAATAACACATAGTATATTAACCGATCTGGCATAACTGATTATGTAGAGGATGACTGTTATTTTTAAAAAATATAATAAACGTTGTTTGTATTTAAAACGTAATATTGATAGTAAAATATAATTTATTATTAATAAAACTTCATAACTTATTAAATATTTTTCTTAGCTAGTATTTTTTATTTTTTGTTCTATTTGTTGTAATTCGTATAACATTAACTTGGTGTTCTAGAACAGTACATATGTAATGGAATGTATTTATATTTTTAAAACAAAGTAACTAAATATTTTAAGATTTGTTTTTTAAAGATTTTTCAAGTGTCTATGTTAATTGTCAGTAATAAAAAACAAAATTGATTAAAACCAGTAGTGTACTCGTATTCTTATACGCTTACAAATATAATATCTTAATCTAAAACAGGCGCCACGTACACATGGCACTTATGTATAGCAATGTGGTGTGGTATTTTTTAGGTATTTTATGTATTTGGTATGTATAACTCAAGGATAATGTTAGATGTCACATACACGCACAAACACACACATATACACTACACGCCCACATCCGCTTTAATATACAAAAATACATTAAAATATCTATAATCTATACAATGTATTTTTAAAAGCCCTATTCGATATTATAATGTATTTGATTAGTTTATAAATAAGATATTTATACCTACTCACGGCATTAGCAATCATCAATGTCGCTCCGATTGCTTTAGGTCAGTTTAATAAATAGAACATAGGTAACACGTATGTAATAAAACCTAGCCTAGAGATTCACCTACGTATATATCATAATCATTTATTATACTATATTTTTACTTCGGTTAAGTGAGCTAGAAGAAACATAAAGTATGGAATAAATCATAGACGTTTTATTTTTTTGTTTTTCTACTTTAAATATATTAGAATTTCCAAGAAAAGTGATTAAATACTAATTATTACTATTATAATCATATTATTTTATTCATTATTAATTTGTACAAAACGAATCGTCTAACGATGATGAAATCGATGTGGAATGTTTGCACTTATTTCACATTATTTTCGATTCATTTTTATTTCATATTTAATCGAACTTTAAAAAATTAATACTTATCAAAGTGTACTGTGTTATACACAAATCATCATGTATAAATAGTTACGTCTTAAATATAATAAAGAAACAATTAATTTTCTGTGTTAAGTCTATTAAATGAATGTTTTTACAGTTTCAAGTGCATATACCTACAGTATTTTTATAAAATACAAAACCAACGGTTTGATATTTTTACGTAATTATTGTATGGTATTAATTTTTCATAATTACAACCCCCAATTTTGGTTCAAATTCTAAAGTAAAATGATTATTAAATATTAAGCGAATAGTTTGTTATTTATAAGTGTTCAATTTTTAGAGGATTCGAATAGTAGTGCAATACAAATAATGAATAAAATATGACTTCCCTGTCACTCCATTTCTCTTATCAAAAACTTTAAACATTTATAATTAGTATAAACTATACGCGTCTGAAATTTGACATGTATATGTTAAGATCTTTAAACAATTATTATTTTACATCAGAGTTTGAAACTCAATTTAAGGGTTGCTTACTAAGATAAAACAAAACCTAATAAACAGTTTCAGACTTTCAACTTAAAATAAATTAAAAACGCAATCTTTTGAAAAATAAAAAATGTAATTTCTAAGGAAATGAATGAAGTAAGTTAAATAGATTATCTGGTGATGTATGTGTTTAACTACAAAATTAAATTATTTCAAGAGTTACAATTATAACTTTACTCTTTATAATGCATGAAAATAAATAATTGTCGACAGTTTGAATGATGTATGTCTAAGAAATCATAAGGCGAAACCTTGTAAATTATCTCACAAAACATTATACCGGAGGGGGCGATTCATCATGAATTCGATATTTTTTAACTCTAACAAGACGAAATGTACACCTAAAAGCATACCATACAAAAATTGTTTAAAATAAAGACGGATGACGTATTTTTGTATAATATATTTTACATAAGTGAAACGTATATTTCTAGTTTATGATTGAATATATATTTATAAAAAAAACGTATACCCGAAACTAATCCAATCTCTTTTTCTTTTGCATACTTATATATTATTCTCATAAGCCATAAAGTAATATTTCACTTAACGAATTAAAAACTATCTACTTAATTAAAACTTACTCGTAGTTACATGAATAGATAAAATGTACCAATGAACATATCTGTAGAGATTAATCCATTAAAAAAAAAAAATAAATATACTTTATCACACATATTATTTATATTGATTCATTCCTACATAGCGACTAAAACGATGAAATGCTCGTATTTTAAAATTTGATACCGCAACTATGACCAGCTAAATGATTATCTACTAAGTTAAACAAAATAACTTAAACTGATGACGAAAATAGTACAAATAATTAAAATACAAAAATTTGAATCAATTGTTAATGGTTATTACTAGGAATCGTTTATGAAATTGCAGATTTTTCTATTGATCTAATTTAATGTGGACCTGAAAACAAATTTGATTCAAGTTCTTCTGAATCAAATAATAGTATTTTTATGTTGCATATTTGATTATTTATGATTTTATATTTGAAATGCATATTTTTGGAATTTTAAGAATATGAATACATATTTCAATCAATTTTCGAAATTTTTAAAAATAATATTGAATTTAAGGAGTATATAAATTATAAATGATTGATCTGTATAATTGTCTTAGTTTATATTATTTTTAGATTTATATTTGATCGTATTAAAATATTTATTGTATCCACAGCGCAACGCTCATTTGTAAATTAGTATATATTTTAAAAATAAAAAATATAAAATAACGAGTAATTAAAATCAAATATTTATAAATTATAATTTATTTTCTAATCCTAAAGCTAAAATAAATTTTATTCCGCATATTTGATATATTTTTTAAAGCAAAAATACATACATATTACAGTAATTTTAAGTACATAAACATCTGAACCATAGTTATTATAATATCGTATATATTTTTAGTATTGCACTGTAACCATTTCAATATCGATTGCTATCTCGTTGAGCAATCAATTTACCTTATAAATGATGGTTCTATTTGATTGTCCGATAAACTTTTTACTATCGTAAGGATTTTTAAGGTGTGCCGTCGTAGTATGAACATGATCAGCGAAATGCGTTTCACAGAACTTACACATTTCATGTAAATCACATAAACAGTTGTACGGTTATAAGTCAGTTATAGTTACACATCAGATACTGCAATGAAAATAACACATTTTAAAATATTATCCGTAGAAAATAAAAAAGTTACATCGACGAGAATTATTATTGCACTATTATACTAATGATTATTTTTATGAGTAAAACATCAATTGGAATATACAGAAGTTAAAAGTTTAACATTAAAGTGATTTATAATTGTAATGCTTATCGAATCGTAGTTTTTACGAAACGAGTATCGAGCGCGAACAACATATCATTATAATGATCAACGATTATTCAAAATTAAAATAACAAAATTTAATTTAATTTTGAGAAACACAATTGGGAATGATGGATACAATGTATCTAAAAACGTGATTGGCTTAACCAAATTATATGTGCATTATGATTATAATAAACAAAATTATACGATTCTGCGCGAAATTTCACGTAATCATTATGAAAACATTAACATATTATTATATATTTCATCATGACGAATATTCCGTATACGAATGTACACATACACAGTATATACGCGTGTGTTTGTGTGTGTGTGTGTGTGTGTGTGTTTAAACAAATTGGTCGCGTTCGCAGAAATCCAAACGAGCTGGTTATGATTTATTTATACTTGAATAGAGATTTTTTTTTTATTGCAATTTAAAAAATAATTTCATTAGTTTTCAATAATAATGTTTTGTATTTTACTCGGCATACCGTATAAAGTTTTTTGACGTCTATAGATATACATACCTGCGCTACTCAAATAAAAGGAAAAACAAATTTATAACAATTTCAAATCCTATTTCGTTTTTTCGTGTACGGAAACAGTTATAGCAACTCGACGATTCGCAGCAACTGCGGCAGCTCCGAGCTTGTTTTTATTTTATTTTTGGTCACGTACTGCGCACCAGTAACTTTTATAGCGAATTTTCCTTGTTGGAAAATATCGAAGTGCGGGAACGTATCGGATTCCATTTGTATCAGATAAATTAAGCCGTTCGGAGTGCCTGTGCACATCCCCTACGCGCACGATACGTTTTCCCACTCGACGCCGTAAAAGACGGTAAAAATATTCCGTTCGTATGGCGTGGAGTTTCATTTAATCCGAAAACTTTTCGAATAGTGCGCGTCTTATTGTTCGTCACACACTAATTAAAAACATCGTTTCTAAACCTTCGAACACTCGAGCGCCGCGGAGGCAATTAGGATAATACGCGATATTATAATAAATAGATACGGTTGAACTTTATTCCATGTTTTACGTCCGCCACCGGAAATATAGTATTTCATCGATCCGTTATTGTCGGAGAAAACTATAATAACGCGGTTTGTGTGCGCGATGTAAAGTATCGATTTGCGTTGTTCCTACTTTATACGTGTGCGATGGTATACACATCATAAAATTGTCCTCGACGTTCGGTTAGTACACGGTTACCGGGAAAAAAAAAAATAAATAAAAACAAGTATAATACGTATGTATTTCGATTCTAACTTGGCATCCCGCGGACGGTATTGCTCGTCACGTCGAAACAATAATAATGTTAAATGTGTGTTGAAAACCGACTGCGCGCGTACGTACCTAAGTAAGTGTGTTCGTATAATAATGGTGAAAATTTCCGTCTCTCTGTTCTCTCTGCCTGCAGACAACGGAAATATTCGTTGTTTGCATAAGTGCGTGCCTACCGAACTACCAGCCGTTATCGGTTTCGAACGAACAAACAACATAATATATTGTTGTGTGGGTATTATTTTTCGACGATCTCAAGTTTAACGAACGTTGTACGCGTTGTCCCACAACGAATATATTAAACGTTGGTGCTAGAAGACAATATTATTACTGCTATTATTGTGTTCGGACGACGTGCACATGCGCGTTCGATTCTTATCTACTGTAGATCATTATTATTCCCGTCCGTTGTCGTCGTCGCGTGGGCGGATCTAACGGCGGCGGCGGCAGCACGCACTGCACTATTATAATAGTTTTCCATCAGCCCGAAGTATTGTAAATGCATTCTTCGCGGACGTCGTACACTTAACCATTAATAATCAAACACCACATTGTATTTGTTTACATTGTACTAATCCATTTTTTTTTTCTCTTTCTTTTTCATGCTAATCTCAGGAGTGAAATGTGAGTATCTCTAAATCTATTTTATGTGTTCTCAACGTAGTTACGTATGTGTGTATTGTTGATTTTGTACCCGTAGTTACGTGTAGATCGTACATAGTGCACTGTATTAGTATATGTTATATTCTACATGTGTGTATTGTGTGTAGTTACGTAGCGCAGACGGAATATAGAGGGTAGTTAGATAATCTAGGTTTAGCGAAACGCTTTTAAATATTCAAACAAATAAAATTAAAAATATTTATTTTACTGCTTTATGCAGCACGTGTAAATAGAATATAATGTTCGCGTACATAAAATAACTTTTCATCTCGTTACGTTGCTCTTACGGGTACGCAAAATGTGGTGAATACTTTTTAAACCGCTTTTGAACGAGCTTATATCTAGATGATACCTGCAGTTTTGTAAATTATTTTAATTTTCCTACGACCTTATTTCATTATTATGCCGGAATGTAATCGACTAAACTAAACTATCATTTTTTATAATTATAAAAAAATATATAAAATCCTCATCAATGTCAAGGGGACATTTTTAATGTATTTTTAATGTTTCATTGTAAACCGAATTAAAATAAAAAGTTTTACAGCTTAAAAAAAGTAAATTATGTATTATTTTAGAACTGCAGCGTACCTAGACCATAAACTAGTTTAAAAGAATCGATTATTTTAAGTAATGAGTTTTTATAAATAATTTCAGTTTTATATCTACCTTGACCTATGTACGTAATAAGTACGTAGGTACCTAAATAAATCGAGTTAGCTATTTTTCTTCAGTGGAAATCAATGATGACCTTTGATTGACAGTAGTAATGTTTTCTTTAGTAAGGTACATACTTCAATATTCATGCAAGATGTTACGTCAAAATGAATTAAATTTATTATAATTGCATTAAATAATAGTAGTATTACATATATATAAAACATTTATTTATTTTTAACGTTTACTAGATTCTAAGCTTTTCATGCTAGTTATTATTTAAAATTACAAATATAATTTTAAATGCGAACAGCTTTTACAGATTTAACCTATTTAAGGATAAAGTACTAATTTTTCGAAAAATCTCAATTTTAAGTACTTAATACACGTTTTATATTTTTGTTTATCTCAATTAAATATATTATGTTTTTGTTATTTATTAAAATTTATATTTTGAATACATTTGATAGTAAGAATAATTTTGGCAGATTTTTTTAATGGAAAATATTTATATGATTAAATAAGTACTTTCAAGGATCACTAAAAAAAAAAATACACATTCATTCTTCAGTATAAACCTACACATATTTTTTTGTATTGTTTCTATTGTGTAGGTATTTAATAAATACCAATTCAATTTTCAATTTAATTTAAATATATGTATATCCGATCAAAGTTTCATTGTTTCAAAAATTAATTAAAGCAAAAAACACTTGAAAAAATGAATTCGAAGAAAAATGATTGGTTTTATTTTGACACACCGGATCTCATTGTATACATTTCTTTCCAGGGATTTATATTCGACTAAATAGTTACATAATCTTTTATCATGACTTCAATATGCAATATGAAAATAAAACCACCTAGCATGAAAATATCCATGTATTTTTGAATTCACGAGAAATAATTACTTCGCTTAAAAGTTATAACTGTTTAATTAAATTTAAAAGTAAAAAAAAAAAATAGAATATATAAAATTGTAAAGTATATTCATAATTTTATAGTAATAAAAATAAAATGTCTAAGATCCTTTTATAAAATTAATTTAATTATATATTTTTTATTTAAAATATCTCAAATTGAAGACTTTTTTTATGTTTATTTACTGACTATGTTAATTTAATTTTACACTCTTCTTCTTCTTCTTCTTTGCTATTCTTTCAACTATTTGGGGTCGGCCAACATTTTACACTGTTCATAACTTAATTATAATCGTTTTTATCCAACGCAAAGTATTTAAATATTCAGCACTTGCATCTGAGTAGTTTTTTAATTTTATAACCGACAAAATAACTAGAAATAATATTAATAACTTTTTAATACTTAATACAACACGGAATTCTGTAAATAATAAGTAAACATAATGACGGTTTTCGTAAATGTCTTGTCGTACTATTCAACAATAATCATCAACGTAAATTAATGCACTTCAGTGATATTTTTAAAGACTTTAATGTTTTTTGTTTTTTTACAACTAATAGTAACATACTTTTTATTGCTTAGGGCCGAAACAGAAAATAATATTTTTATTTCGTATTTCTATTTTCAAGTCGTAAAATATTTTTGTTTTTTTAATAAGTAAACGAACGTAAATATACAATATATATATATATATATATTGTATTGTATAATTTATATGCTTTTACGACTCTACGTTGTATTTTATCGACTAAACGTTATATATTGAATACATATTTTTAGTATGTTTTTTGGTAAACCATTTGATGAAAAATGAGATTGTATGTTTCAAATTATGTATGGGTTGATGTTATTTGGCACGCTATACCTCCGTAAATTTGGTCACCGTTTGATGATGGCGCTCAACTCTGTAAAGCACGACCCAATTCATTATAATAGAAAGTTATTACCCCACTTGGGCGCTGATTGCGCTAAAATGCTAAATAACTTTGTACACGACTAGAAATAATGATTCCGTCGGTTTTGAAAACCGAATAGACAGCATATTTGAATAGTTTCCCGAACAAGCATACAACAAATACCCTTATACGAGAATGGGTCGATGTAGCTGTGGATAATAATTATAATGTATTGGTCTTGTACAATTTATAGTGTAACAGAAATTCGTAAAAAAAATTCCATGTAAGTGGTAGGTAGTGTGTTTGGAACATGGTTATCCACTTATAATTATCTCGAGTACACAATAGTTGTATAGCAGCGATTCGCAGCAAAATAACACCTTTCATACCGATGATGATATACAAATAGGATATCAATTTAAGGGTTTCTACTCAAACAATATTTTCAGCGCTACATGATTCGTTAATTTTGTGATATCAAATTATTGGATCGATTTATTTTATTTTTTTATTTTTCGTATACTATGGTAGACTTGTGTATACTTTTAAGTATTGCATTTTTTTTGTTTATTGATTTACTTGCGTTTCATGTAGTTATTATTTGTAGCAGTGTATTGATGTATTGTATACGCATGTACCTCCGATGTTTATCTACTGAATATGATCGCTTGATAAAACAAAAATAAATAGTTTGAAGATTAATTAATTTACGTATGAAAATTTCGTTATTAGTTTCAACCGTAGTTAAATATAGTCGAATAATTATTTCGTTTGTTTTCTCATTTCTCTATATTTACGAATCATTTATTTGTTTCCAGACACGGACAATCAAAGAGTTATCATACATGTGAAAGACGTTAATGACGAGCCTCCTTATTTCATAAATCGGCCGCTTCCAATGCAAGCCGTGGTTCAACTGAACGCACCGCCAAACACGCCGATTTTCACTCTTCAAGCACGCGATCCGGACACCGATCACAGCATACACTACTTCATCGTCAGGGATAGAAGTATGTATCGAAACATTTTACGCGCAACGTCGCGGTTGTTAATATTGTAACGTGACTAAAATATAATGTCTCGTAGCCGGCGGAAGGTTTGAGGTGGACGAACGGTCGGGCGTGGTCCGGACCCGGGGCACGGATCCGTTCCAGTTAGACATGGAATACGTTTTGTACGTAAAAGCCGAAGATCAGAACGGTAGAATGGACGAGCGTCGTTTCCAGTCGACGCCGGAAGAACGTCTGTCGATCGTCGGCGGCAAAAGGGCTCCCCAGTTCTACATGCAGTCGTACGAAGCAGAAATACCGGAGAACCAAAGGAAAGACTCGGAGTGAGTGGACAGCCGGTTCTCGTGTCGAGCGTTTGTTCGTAGCCAGTGTGCAATGTGTAGTACAAAATGTTTGAATAAATGTTCACAGCATCATATCGGTGAAAGCCAAATCGTTTGCCGACCGAGAAATACGTTACACGCTCAAAGCCCAAGGACAAGGTGCCGGGACGTTTAACATCGGACCGACATCTGGCATCGTGAAACTGGCGAAGGAGTTGGATTTCGAAGATTTGAGACAGCCACATGTTTATTCACTGATCGTCACCGCTACCGAGGATTCAGGTGGATTTTCAACATCTGTCGAGGTATGTATACGGTGCACTACTACACGTGTACATAAATATAGATGTTACGAACTTATATCTCGTTTGGAGAAATAAAAACCTAACGTTTATCGTTCACGGTGTACGATATTCCGTTTCATTGGATTAACATGTTTTTGTACGTAGCTCACCATTCGCGTCACGGACGTGAACGACAACGCGCCTAAGTTCGAACTTCCCGACTACCAAGCGCACAACGTGGACGAAGACATTCCGCTGGGCACGTCAATACTGAAGGTGAAAGCGATGGACGCGGATTCCGGGGAGAACGCCGAGATCGAGTACAACGTGAGCGACGATCATTTCGCGGTCGACGCTTCGGGCATCGTGAACAACAACAAACAATTGGACGCCGACAACAATAACGCGTACTACGAGTTCGTGTTGACAGCCAAAGACAAAGGTGCGGCGCGCGAGATGTATTATGCGAATCGTCGTTATGTTACGAACGAATCGATCCGCGCGATAGTTACGGTGATGGCGAATAATTGTTTGGTTTCCGGTTCTGTGCACAGGTGAACCTCCGAAAACGGGCACGGCCACCATACGCATCTACACGAAGAACAAAAACGACGAGGAACCGAAATTCTCGCAACAGGTGTACACGCCGAACGTCGACGAGAACGCCGGTCCCAACACGCTCGTCACCACCGTGGTGGCGTCCGACAAAGACGGCGACAATGTTAGGTAACGTACTATATACTATATCGTTGTTCTCCCCCGTTGGACCAATAACCTAACCACCGGTCTGTGACCGGTTTCGTTCGTCTGCAGGTTCGGATTCGTCGGAAGCGGCACGTCGTCCGGCCAGTTCGTCATCGAAGAGATTACCGGTGTGATACGTCTGCATTCGAAATCGATATCGCTCGAGAGGGACAAGTACGAGCTGAACGTCACCGCCGTGGACGACGGCGCTTGTTGTATGAACGGCGCGGCTACCATACACACCAGCACCGCGGTAGTGGTCGTGTTCATCACCGACGTTAACGACAACAAACCGGTGTTCAGGGAATGCGCCAAGTACAACCCCAAAGTCGAAGAGGGTGCACCTAACGGGAGTCCGGTGCTTAAGGTATAACCGTCGTTTTGACAATTGTGTGCGATCGGTTAGCAATCGTTGTAACAACCATAAGTGGTTTTGAGACTAAACTATAAAAATCAACTGTTAAAGTGACAACATTTTATCTGTTGCATTCGCATTTGTTTTTTTATTTTTTACTATCGAAAAAATAATAATCACTCCGATTGTTATGGAAAACCCTATAAGAATGCATAAGTTATGAAAAAAAAATCACATCCTTAAGAATTATTAACATGTAGGTAACTTTATGACTCGTTAAAAAGTATTACTAGAAAAAAAAAAAAATGAATCATTTTTCGTCAAACCTTTAACTTTATAGTGAGAATTCATTTGAATAATTAACGTTAAGAAATATAGAATCTACCGAAACAATAAATATACATAAAATATAATAAATAATATCCCGTTTATTATATAAAGTATTAATAATTTAAAATTATCGACCTAGATTTATTAATTTATAATTGTTACTTACACTAAGTAATATACAACTATTGGTTTGAAAAATTTTGAGAGGATAAGTACCTGATTCTATTACAATTCACTAACTTTAATGGAATAATAAAGCGTGAATTGCTAATATCTAATGCGTTTTTTATAACCAGGTACACGCAACAGATGAAGACAAAGGAGTTAATGGACAAGTAAAATACTCTATTGTTCAACAACCCAATCAAAAAGGCACAAAGTTTACTGTTGACGAAGAAACTGGAGAAGTATCGACTAACAAGGTAATATTAAAAATACAATTTATTTAGGTGTACCTACATAAATATTTAGTAGATATTTGTTCAATCGTTCATATTTATATTACTTGTGTTTTCTATTTCTAATCCTTACCTGTGTTATCCTTAGGTATTTGACCGAGAAGGTGATGATGGTAAATTCGTATCCGTCACTATCAAAGCTACTGATCAAGGAGATCCATCGCTGGAAGGCGTTTGCTCGTTCACCGTTGAAATAACCGACGTCAACGACAACCCTCCACTTTTCGATCGTCAAGTAATATACAATTATATGTTAACATTAACTGATGTTCGCGTTTTACTGATAGGTTTAATTTCAATAATTTCTAAAAACGTTTAGAAATACGTCGAAAACGTAAAACAAGACGCCAGTATAGGTACAAACATTTTGAGAGTGTCGGCTTCCGACGAAGATGCAGATAATAACGGAGCGATTGTATACTCATTGAGCGCTCCGTACCCAGGTGACGATTTAGACTATTTTGAAATTCAACCGGAATCTGGATGGATTGTTTTAAAGAAACCACTCGACGTAAGTTTCCATACACATCATTAAAATATTTTATAACTAATATTAATTAACTTATTGTATAAGGTCTTAAATTAACAGTCGAAAACGAAACAATTTGATACATATGCACCGTATGAGTACTAAATGTACGTTTATTTCGCTATATTAATTGTATTATTCTCATTTTAATTTCTATTTAAAATAAAATAAAATGTATTAAAATTAATATAATAATTCATGGTAATGCATAACTTGCAATCGATTGTTTCGTATTCAGCTGAACGAATATATATTATATTCTAATTTTAGATTTTTATCTAACACTTGAATCATTTGTTAATAAATTTAAAAATAAATTCGAAAAGTACAAAACAATATTCAACTGCAATAAATATTTAAGTTATACTTCACAGTTCATTTCAAACAGAAATCTATCTCACACTTTTGTGTATATATGTATAATAAGTTATATTTATATATAATTATATTTATTAATGTCTTAATGTCATATAATCATATTTATTCAATTTTTAAATTTTTGAAATATGTGTATTAATTTTTATAATATTAATATTTGATAATGCAAAACTTTAATTTTTAGAATAATACATAAGCAGTAATGAATAAAATATTAATTTACCAATATGAATATAAATTAACAAATATGTATAATCTATATGCATAATCTAACCTATAGTTTTATTTTTTATATTATATAAATAAATCAGAAACTATGTTAGTCACAATATAATTTTAATTTCACATAAATGAAATATGATATACTCGTAAATGTATAAGCTTAACATTTGGAAAGTACATTATTATACAATGTACATTATTAGTATTAATCATTACATTTTCATTAGATAATTAGTTCATTATTCATTATTGCAGTTGAATATTAAGCTAAATCTGTAAATAAAATTTAAGCTTTTTTGTTTTACTTTTCATCACTTTTCTTTTGTGTTTCTTTAATAATTTGAAATCGCACAAGATTGATTTATTATTTTCTAACATTTAATCGCACCAATCCTTGTTTAATATAATAGGCCACCACGGTATTTGAATTTATAAGCACACCATTATTTTAATTTTATTTTTGTTTATTTGCATAATATTGCATTAATTGTTATTTTTCTCAAACTAAAATATCCAATATAATTTTTTATACATATATATTGTTTATGTATATGTATATTTACATGAACCAGTTTTTGTTTTTTAATTTTTGTATCTTTAAAAAAGCAATAGAACTGAAAAAATAATACTTTTGGATTTTTGTATTTGCAATAATAAAATACTATTATTGTGAATATTTTTATCAACATATTTTTTCAGGGATGCTCCAGAGGTGATTTTTTAAAGTCGATATGATATTTTTGAGACTTTCCTCTGAATGCTAACACGTTTTTAAGATTGTGACATTTTTTTTAAAAAACTGTGTTTGGGCCACCGTACATGGTCTGTGTTATTGGGCAACTAACAATGTTTTTACTTAATTTTGTTACTGCGCTTTTTCATTTTTAATGACCATCTTTTTTTTCTTTTGATTTTTTAAATATTTTTATTAAAATCTGTCCTTAATGACAGTGTAAACATAGTACTTTTGTAATTTTTCTCTCTGTAGTATAGAAATTTCTGATCATTGTTTTGATAAATAGTAGATATACCCTTTTAACCTAACCTACCTATTGACCGGAATTGTTAATATAAATTGTATAACTTTACGAAAAAATAATCTTATTTCAAAATTACTCAGCATAAATAGCAATACATTAAAATATGTACTTTTTTGAAAATTAATTTTTATAAAATTATTTATTATGACATTTTAACAACATTTCTCGGTCAATTGTTGAACTATTCCATTGAGAATATTAATCATTAGTTATTGTCCATTTATAGAATTTGAAAACAAAATAATATATACTCATGAAATATGCTTTTAATTTTATTGAATAATACATTGATATAATATTCTCCATATTCGAGTACCACTTATTTAATTGACTTCTTTTTTTTATGTAAAATGTACATTCTTATATTAATTCATAATCAAGTTTTTTTGTCAGTCCAACAAACAAAATATTATAAGATACTACTAAACAAAAATGTTTGAAATTAAAATACATCCTAATATACACAATATGTATACATCTGTACATGTATGTAATTTTGTGTCTTTAATACTATAATGTTAAATAATATAGATAAAATGCAAAAATATGTATAGACAATAAGAAAGGTTTTCAAAATTGTTTCATATTTTTAAGTTAGGTACATATGTTCAATTTTTCAACGATTTTCTAAACAATATTGATTTTTTTTTAAATATTTATTATATTTCGTTATAATACCTGCAAACGATGTATATGTTTTCAGTATGTCTGCGATTGATTTCTAAGAATGGAAATGGAATAGTTCAATAATTACAATGGGTGTTATGTATTATGTTTCGCGTTATATAGTTCTGAATGCTTATCTGTTTGCTTAAGTTTACAGCATGTGCTGATTGTTGTTTGTAAATTAATTATAATGCCAAAGCATGTATCCATATTATGTTATGAAATTATTATGTGTATTAATCAAATACAGTCTAAACGTAAATACAATCAATAATAGAATGCTTTAAAAAATCATTTTAATTTATTAATTTTTTTTTCTAGGATACAATTATATAATATATAAATATATATTATTTTAATTTAGCATGTACATGTTTACATAACAATGACCAATTCACAGTACGAAAACAATAAGAAAACGACGATTGTCTACCATAAAAAATATATTTTTTTATTAATTATTTTCTTTCGAATCTTAGGCGACCGTATTTACATAAATAATTTGCAAATATTTTAAATATCAAACCAAATATGAATAGAGTGTGTAACTTTTAATGTTGAAAATTGTTTAAATCGAACTTAAAATTACTATTATAGTTATATATAATTGTAGCTTGGATTTGAATTCGACTTGTTAATTTCTAACATTTTAAGTTTACTACAAACGTATATTACGTATATTAAATTTAGGCACTAACTGTTTACTTTACCCCTTTCTGGTTTGACTATCACTTAAAATAATGTTCGAGTATATGTTAGATAACGAAGTAATAGGTGGTTAACGTGTAATAAAACTTTATTGTTTTATGATTTTATGGAAATCATGTTTGAACTATAAATACGAAAGAATTTATAATTAAATAATTCAATTTTTTTTAAACACGTCATAGTTAAAAAATTATATAAACGTGTTCTAGCACTGTGATTCTCAACTGGGGGATCGCCAACAACTTTTTTAGGGTTACATCATATGAAAAAAAAATTATTTCAAATCAACAACAGCAAAAGAGTCATTAAATTAACAAAATATTAAAATTTACATAATTTTTATTTTTTTTTCCCATTAACGCCAATCGGCTTTTATAATATACTTTTTTTTTTTTGTAAAATATATACACAAATAAATACAATAATAACAGTTTGTAAAATTTTTCAATGCTTACATTATAAAAGGGTCGTTAGACACATTAGTAACATTATAGGGGGTCGCGAACTCAAAAAGGTTGAGAACCGCTGTTCTAGCAGGTAACAGATTACAGTCTACATCTACTACTGTGTATAGGGTGTCTTAAAAATAACGCAGGATTTAAATCTGCTATAAATTAAATTTATTTATTTAAAAAAAAAATAACAAATATATCATTCTCTTCAGGAGAAGTTAAAGTTTAATAGTGAAAAACAATATCGGGCATATGACTCTCCCTAATAGCTCTACAGGCGATTATTCTTTCCTTCAAATTTACCATCAATGGATAACGTTTCGTTGAGGAAACGACAAATTTCTTGTTTAAGTTCCAAGACATTTCGAACTTTTTTCTGGTAAACTCGTGACTTCTCTATAAAAAAAAATCACACGATGTCAAGTCGCAAGATCGAGGTAGATAGCTTTGATCACGCAACGAGATTAGTCTGTCCGGGAACTTCTCACGCAGCAGAGAGACTGTTTCTCTTGAATAGTAGTTTTAAAATTGGGCAGTATTATGATTTATAGTTAATTTAATTGATTTATTTATTATTCGTATATAAATCCACCAAGACATCACCCATCACCCTCAAAATATGGTCTGGTTATGACCAGATTTAAACTCTGATTTCTGCGCCACTGCCTGCGCTCTATGCTACCATCAAAGAAATCGAAAATGAGACTATACAAAGTAATAACAAGACCTATCACAATGTATGCATGGAAATATAACATATAACATATAATTATATATATTTATACATATAACATGGTCAACAACGTTTAAGGATGAGGAAAATTGGCTATAGTAGAAAAAAAAATTTCTTGGGAAAATATGTGGACTGGAATTAATGTAACACAGAGGTATAAAATAAGATAAAATAAAGAAGTATGCAATACCTTTGGAGGACCAAATATAATTGGGGTAATTAGAGCCAAAAGACTAATCTGGTTATGTGACATATTGACGTCTAACATAATTGCAAAGGAGGTCCTAAGATGAAAACCACGAGGAAAGAGGCCCTTAGGAGACCTAATCAACGATAGTTTGATTAAGTTTCAAAGAATCTAAAAACGCTAAGAGTTGGTAACTACAAAGAGGTAGTAATAGATAGAGAAAGATAGAGAGAAGTTTATATTACAGCATGGGCCTGAACGGCCTTTAAAACTGATAAAAAATAAATAAATAATTATAAACTGTTGGTACCTATACTACTATTGCGTACGATTTCTGTTGATTTTTTAGCAAATTGATTGAATGTTAAATAATATGTACTAAAATACGTCAATTGTAAACCCACATTTCTAGCACATTTTTTACACCGTCCTTATTTATAACCATAAACGTTATTTATTAGAATATTTTAAGGACGGCCGGAAAAAATAATAAATTGTGTCAAAAATATTCATCAAATAATTTAATATAATGGGAAACGGTTATTTTGCAACGCTCTTTTTAGTTATAATAATATCATGTGATACTATATTTTAAACATGACAAATCGAAAGTTTCAGCTTAAACACACGTTAATACCTATTTACTCGCAAACATATACTTTTATTTGTACAGCTATTAAACCCCGTATCGACAACAACTAAAATTAAACAATATAAATCGCGTTGTCTTATTGTTTTCGCTTGGATTTTTCTTTAGTGGCAGTTTTGTACGTTGATCATATTTATTCTTACTTTTATCATTATCATTTATTTGTGTTTATTTTTATTTTTATTTTTATTTTTTTCATACGTTATAATTTTAACCTCGGGGGCCTTGATATTGTGTATGTAGCAAGAAAAGTATCGTCTGCGCGTGAAAGCTTCAGACAATGGTGCTCCACCGTCGTCCGCTGAGGTCGATATTGAATTAGACGTCGTTGATCGGAACAATAAACCTCCTCTGTGGGAACGGAGCGTGTACGGTCCTACACACATCAAAGAGAATGTCACAATTGGTACCATTGTGATCTCAGTCAAAGCCAGGTTTGTATTCCTGGCCACCCCCGCATAAAATACCGTGAACGGACGCGCGCGCGCGGAGTTCTGCCGCAGTCATATACGCAACGCAGCAACTCTGTTGTCTGTGCGATAATAATAATACACTACTATCGTTTTGACAAAAACCTATAAGTCCAATATTTTTACCTATATAATAGCGAATACAATGAGAAACAAAAGTATTATATTTTGATCCGTTGCAGCTGTTATTTTTATTAATATTATTATTATTATTATTATTATTATTATGTATCATAAATGGTGTGACTATAAATGACGATAGACATAAGCTACTGTACTGTGCGTTACCTATATTATGTTGTACACACGACGATACCGCGTGAAAGCTTACAAAGTTTACATGTAGACTTTTGGCCGAACTAATCTTGCAGTTGCGTCTTATTAATTTTTCGTGTTTTCCGTTTGGAATAAGCGATTGTAACGATCACGTTCAAATACTAATAATGCATCGCAATAAGACCAAATGACGGATATCGTTTACTCTTTTTTCCGTTCTCGTACGTCGTACGTCAGTAGTTTTCAACGAGACCATTATGATACGCTATGACAGCCCCAAAGTTTTGAATAATAATAATAATACGTCGACTCGCAGAGAATAGTTCGGTCAGCCGTACGACGATGATCGTGGGTAATCGAGTGCATACGCGTTGTAGCGTTCGTGTTGTATTTTTCTTTTCTTAAGTTAGTCAACGATTAAATAACATTTATTAATATTTAAACAAACGAAAAAAAAACAACGAAAACCAGGTATTATCATTGTATTTTGTGTTCCCCCCATGTGTGTGATTACATTGCGGTATATGTAGCGCGAGACATACAAGCTGGAAGCTACTGCCCAAGATAAGGGATACCCTCCTTTGTCTCGGAGTGTCGAGGTCCAGATCGACGTGGTGGACCGAGCCAACAACCCACCGGTCTGGGACCACGTTGTGTACGGGCCCATCTACATAAAAGAAAACAAGCCGGTCGGGGCAAAAGTGGTATCTATTAAAGCCAGGTCGGTCCAAACAATTTCCACAAAACAAAACTCAATTATTTTTATAATACATGTTGTTATAACTCAGATATTTATAAAAAAAAAAAAAAATTGTTGCACGGCACTAAGAAAAAATAATGACCGATGTTCACGATTAAGGATAAGTATTATATAATTATAATATACAATTTGTCTTTAATCGTGCGAATGGGTTATGGTTATTTTTTCGCAAGATATAAACACAATTTTTCTACGTTTAACCCATATAGTTTTACGAGATGTACAGATATCGTATCAACCATATTTTGATGATACGTCCTAACCGTATTTATTTTTTGAATTTTTTTTTGCGGGACATATTAGTACGCCACACCACATATAAACTACATATCTATTATATAAAACATAAAATAATCAACAACATGGCGTTGAGAACTTTAATTTCAATAATAACAAATATGAATGCAATATAAACTTTTTGTTGGTAATATTTTCATTTTTTCACCGGTTACCAAATCTGTACATCTCAATGTATATACCTGTGCCTGCATTTTATTATAGGTTGTAAATTGTTTCGCCACTTTGAGATTTTTAGTAAACTTTTTACTGGTTACAAATACAATTAATTTTGAGTATTATCTCTAAATGTCAAAATAATGCATGCAGGTCAAAATATTTTGCACGTCCGCACTAAACAATGCACGTTGTGTATGTGCGGATTTTGTTAAAACGGAATTTGTTTTTCGATTTTAGTTTAGATTAAATTAGTGTATAATTGTTTGGTCATTCATTGATTTCCCTATGTGCATATTTTATTGAATTATTTTCTAAACGATTACAAACAACCAAACTATATTAATACTTAGTATTAAATGATTCATATTTTTTCCATTATCTATTTTCTACTTTCACGAGTTTATATTTCAAATCGATCATTATTTTCAGTGTTTTAAATTCACAAAATATATTTTCATGTAAACCAATGAATACATAATTCGGTAAACGTCCATATTTTTCGCTCGATTTCAAATGGTTCATTTATCTTTTAAAAATTAATTTTTATGCTAACAAGACCGTATTTACTTACTTGTTATTTAATATAAATCTTTTACGAATTTGAACTAATGGTAAAACTGACCGCACATATTTAACACCAAGGTTTAAGGCAAACGATGTATTGTCTACATTATAGGATATATTAATATGCACAAATGAGTTGGGATATTTGGGAGGTGTTGGAAAATCACAAAATAACATTAACGGAACATACTTTTCAAACATTTTTCTATGCTGTTTGAAATGTTTCAAATTTTATCATTAATTGTTTACTAAAAAGTGACGTTAATATTAATATTTTTAGGCCAATCAAAATAGTAAAATAATTTTCCTTATACAATTTAAATAGAACGGAAACAGTGAATGTTTTATAATTATTATATTTTTTTCTTTTGTTTTTTTAGATGCATATTATCATTTGTATTTTTGTATTTTGTGTAATCGATTTTGACCAGTCACATTGTTTTTTGGCATGTCTGGTTTTATTTTTTTCATGTTGCTAAATTAATAATTGTATTTTGTTTTGTCTTTTTATTTACGTACGTTGCTTTTTACATACAGAAAATAATTTTTTTTTGTATTTTGCTACTTGTCCCATTCGATTTTTTTGGAACATTATTTTAACCAACTATTTTTGTATGCATACAACTTTTCCTATAAGTTTGCATGGCATAATATTTTGTTAAAAAAAAAAAAAAAATATGGACTATTTTTTATCAGTCTATTGGACATATGGTTTACGACGATTTTTTAATTTTGTCAGCATTCGAAAAGAAAAAAATTTTAACGATTCGCAAAGTCAAGTTTTTTTGACTGACAAAACGTTTCGAATCATATTTTTCACTGTTCAAACTATCATCAGTATTATGACTATGATAATTTTATAGCACAATAATTAACCTACGTTTTTCTCGGTTCATTACCTACACCGTGCTCCGAAATTCGTATGAATATCATATATGCGTTTTACGGTATTCAAAAGAGTACGGGTAACTGTTACTACGTTCATGACTCTCGCAGTGAACTGAGTACACATCAAATACGTTTCGAGATCGAGAATTGATGACCGATCGTCCGTTGTCCAATAATTACTTGTTTGTTGTTTGTCCAGTTTATAATCGTCACCATCTACGCATAGGGGTTTCTTAATAACGCGTGCCTGATCACTCAAAACATAACAACTTTTTCGACTCGACGTGACTTTGATTTTTGATATTTGCAGTTCGGGCATCGAAGGAAATCCAACAGTGTTCTACCGACTGATGCCGGGATCCACGGCCCAGACGAACAAGTTCCACACGTTCTACCTGCAACAGAGACCTGACAACGGTTTCACTTGGGCAGATATTAAGGTGAACCACCCGTTGGACTACGAGACGATTAAAGAATACAATTTAACCATCCGAGTGGAGGTAAATACAGTTGTTATGAGCGTAAAAAAATGGACGATCACGCGTTGCTTTCGCGAACGCGTTTTCAACCCGTCCAATGCTCGCTTGTAACACGTGCAATGTCTAATATTCAGTTTTCCAATCCCACCCTCGCCTTGTGTTTTAGAACAACGGAGCTCAACAACTCGCGTCCGAAGCGACCGTGTACATCATGCTGGAAGACGTGAACGACGAAATACCGTTGTTCACCGAACGGGAACAGGAGACCGTTCTTGAAGGTGAACCGATCGGCACCAAAGTCACGCAAGTCAACGCGATCGACAAGGACGGCACGTTTCCGAACAACCGGGTGAGTTGTTGCGCTCGCATACATTACCATGTCTCGAGGTATTTCGACTAACCTATATGGTATCGTGTCACAACCGGTGTCAACTGCGATGTTTGACGAGTCAGAGTAGACACATAGATTGTATCCGTGCAACGTGTCTCGCATAAGTATTCCCGGTCGCGTTTTTTCATCTTATCGACCTAATTCCGTTGGTCGGCGAGATTTTAGCCGCTCTCCAGACGAACGCTGTTTGTAGCCATTCCGCACCGATTCCCGCCGAGAACGGTGTACCGCGCACTGTAACTGCCATTCAAACGCCACGCGGCCGAGTGGGTGCCGGTAGTCTAAAAACCAACTGTTAAAACTCTTGCCACGGAATCTCTGGGATCCCACTCTCCTTAACTGGACAGTGCCCGAGAATGGGGGGCGCACCTCCGGACTCGAGACTGACGGCGCGCGCCTTTGAGGTCGAACTCGTGGTGACGCCGGTCTTCGCTAGAAAACGATAGGAGTTTGAAATCGGCCGTCCGTAGCCGCACCCAGTCACGCATCGGGGCTATACGCAGGCTCACGCCTGATGCTCCGCGTGTCGACAGCAGAACGGGTGGAACGTTTGCCCTACGGGGATGTAACATCTTTCGAGCGACACACTCTGTAACCGCTTACTAATCGCCCGCGCTCACATGTCCGCAGGTGTACTACTACGTGGTGGATTCTCCGCGTAATGAGGGAAAAGACTATTTCGAGATTAACACGGAGACCGGTGAGGTCTTCACAAAAATCGTTTTCGACCGAGAAAAGCAAGGCGCGTATGCCCTGGAGGTGGAGGCCAGGGACGGAGCTCCGTCCGCCAGACCCAACAACGGTGACGCCCCGAACTCCGGTAAGCACGTAGTAACGCCCGCCCGTAGTGCACCATAATAACGCCGCGCACGTGTATTTGCAGTGTCCAAGTTCATACGTATCGGTATCGCGGACAAGAACGACAACCCGCCGTACTTCGACAAAGCGCTGTACGAAGCCGAGGTCGACGAGAACGAGGATATACAGCACACCGTGCTCACCGTGACGGCAAAGGATCATGACGAATGTTCGTATAACGTCGTTTGTAAACATAATAAAAGATTTCGAGACGGTATTGCTTTTTGAACCGTTCCCAAACTCTGCGAGCCCATCACATGACACCGTCTTGAAACGTTCGAGCAATGGCATAGAAAGACTCACTAGTGCCCCTGACAAACTTGGAACACAATACCAGTTACAAATTTTATGTGACCATATTTTTTTTAACCATTAATTTTACTAATTTTTTTTTTTAAGATTACAATTTATGTTTATAAGTTATCATTACGGTGTACATTTTAAACTTTGAAAATTTGCTATTCTCGCTTTACGACTGGTGAATTCATCGATCATTTCTTTATATGAAATATCCTATACAAACTCCCTTTCGTTATTTTTATAATTTCAACTTTAAATGTAAAATTAAACAAAATCTACGTATTTCAAAAATTATAATGGAAAATTTTCGTTTATGATGGTAAAATAAAAATACGACTTTTGTACAATTTCACACCCTACCGCAGCACGGTTTGCCATAACCCGCGCTACCCCATTGCGTCTGAGGTACATGAAATTATGTATATGGCTGATTTTCGTTTGTTTTTCGCATTTCATAGCGTCCAGAATACGTTACGAGATAACCGGAGGCAATCTGGGTGGAGCGTTTGCCGTCAAAAACATGACTGGTGCTATTTATGTAGCCGGACCGTTGGATTACGAGACCAGAAAAAGGGTAAGTGACGAAATACATTATTATTTACACCATCCATCACACACAAATCAATATACTAATTTTAAATACATATTGCGCATGATACATCAAATTGTTTCATGATTTTATTTTTATCATTATTATTATTATTATTTATTACAAAATTATGTATATGAGAAAAATGTAATGAATTCAAAAATGAAGAAGAAAAAAATACTCTACTACTTAAATAACATATATTACACATCATTACATATACGGCATCATAAAAAACAATAATTATCTGCAAAATAGGTACAATTTTATTGAACACGATAAACTTAGTATTTACTAGCTTATACCATTTCATTTCTGATAGGTCAATATTTACAGTTAAAATACCTATACAAAAATAAGACAAATTAATTTTTCTTGACTTATCTTACTTTGTATACTTTTTAGCATTCCCCACTTGTCCATTTTATCCTTTAAGCTATTTTCGGTTCTTGTGACGAGTCTATAATGTGTTTATGTGCAAGATTTTCAATTTCATTGTGTCGCTAGTATTTTTTGAAAACTGCTTATGAATTTTTTCTCACGAAACATGCTAATTGTTTTATAATAAATTATATTTCAATAATGATAGTTCAAATCATTTTTATGTTATTATTATACATCCTTATGAATTCGGTTATTTTATTTTCGTTATGATTGGTTTTTTAATTTTTTTTATATATATAGATATATAATCTAGAAAATATGATTTTTGTTTATATATTTTATTTTCTTTTATATTTTTTATCATTAATTCATTTTATTTCATTAAAAACAAACAAATAATCATATTTAATATCCGTAAATGACACCGTGTGTACAGTACGAATTACATCTATCCGCATCGGACAACTTGAAAGAAAATCACACTATTGTTGTGATCCACGTGAAAGATGTTAATGATAATCCACCGGTGTTTGAACGGCCCACGTACAGAACACAGATCACGGAAGAGGATGACCGCAACTTGCCCAAACGTGTCTTACAGGTCCGGCGCGTTTGCCTAGTTCTTAAGTCAAACTCCCGCTGCATGTAGCATGATTCACCTATAGACACCAAAATACTACACCGAGTTACTCAGTCGAATACAACGCCAGAATGCCCGGATTGCAATCGAAATAATATGTATATTTGCACACAAATGCCATTCTAGGTCCATAGTTTTCAACGTCATTAGTTTTATATAATAAAGCATGTTTCTGTTATTTTGTTTATTCGTACAAAATGGTTATATTTTAAAAAGCACGTGTACTATAGCATTATAATGTTTACGAACAATGATTAATAGAATACAAATAATTATAAAAAAAAATATAATAACAATAATGCCATAACATTAATTTCGTTACCCCCTCGATCATCTTTTTTTTTTTTTATTTTACACAATTTATGCGCCCTATGTAGTCATAAATAAAAACACAAATAAGTGTATGTTTGCATGGTTGTAATGTAGTACGAATTGATATTGGCCGCTTCCGACAACTTCCAAGATAGCAAAACGACCGTCGTTATTCATATAAACGATAAAAACGACATGCCACCCGTGTTCAATTCGCCATTGTACGCCACTGAAATGGAAGAAGAACTGGTTGGAGCCTATCCACATCATTTATTACAAGTACGTAATTAGATCCCATACAGATACTCGAAAAGTGTCGTGTAATATTGTCAGGTTATTAACACTATTCGTAGATATAATACTAACCAAATGGATCTCAGGTAAGGTGTCGTCTTATCGGCCAGCTTTCCAGCACTCATTTACACTTATAGTTGTAGAGTTTTGCTACCATCCTTATGCATTAGTTATTCGTTTATATAACGTAGTCATATTAAGCTTTATTGAAAATTGATTTTTATATTTCATTAAACTATTAGGTAACGGCTACTGATGGTGACAAAGATCGTCCGCAAAACATAGTTTATTTCCTAACTGGACAAGGGATTGATCCCGATAACCCAGCGAACAGTAAATTCGATATAAACCGTACATCTGGAGAAATATTTGTACTCAAGGTAAACAAAAAAAAAAAAAATAATAATAATAATAAAAACACTTATTCAAACCATATAGTTTGTTAAATTTTCTATTATCTTGATCGTTACTTTTACAGCCTTTGGATAGAGATCAACCTAATGGTAGACCTCAATGGAGATTCACTGTGTTCGCTCAAGACGAAGGAGGTGAAGGTTTAGTTGGTTATGCTGATGTCCAAGTGAATTTAAAAGACATCAATGACAATGCACCAGTGTTTCCACAAGGCGTGTACTGGGGAAATGTAACTGAAAACGGTACAGCCGGTATGTATCCAATCACTTTTCCGATTCACTTATCAGTTATTTTATAAATACATGTATCAATGTAATATTAATTAATTATGTGTGCAGGAATGGTAGTGATGACAATGACAGCTGTAGACTATGACGATCCAGCTGAAGGTACTAACGCTAAATTGATTTATTCGATTGAAAAAAATGTGATCGAAGAAGAAACTGGTACTCCCATATTTGAAATTGAATCTGATACCGGTGTTATTAAAACCGCTGTGTGTTGTTTGGACCGAGAACGTACACCGGATTATTCTATTCAAGTAGTTGCTATGGATGGCGGAGGCTTAAAAGGTATGTTAATACATATATACATATATATATATATATTTTCTACTTAGATTTAATTGGAAATTAAAAACAATATCAAATCCTTTTTATGCAGGTACGGGTACTGCGTCAATCCGAGTGAAAGATATCAACGATATGCCTCCGCAATTCACAAAAGAAGAATGGCTTACTGAGGTCGATGAAACTGATGGTTTTAATTTCCCAGAAACGCCTATTTTAACAGTAACGGTTCATGACGAGGATGAGACAAATAAGTTCCAGTATAAAGTAAGACTGTCTACATATAATTAAAAATTGATGTACTAGTACTAAACAATATTGTTTATTATACGTTTCAAAATGTTAGGTTATCGAAAATAGCGGTTATGGCGCAGATAAATTCACAATGGTGAGAAATAATGATGGCACTGGATCCCTTAAGATTGTTCAACCGTTAGATTATGAAGATCAATTACAAAGTAATGGATTCCGTTTTAGAATCCAAGTTAACGATAAGGTAACATTTTATTGTTTATAAATTATCGACGTAAAAAAATTAATATTTTTCCTGATGAAATACCCGTATTGTGAATATTTTAGGGTGAGGACAACGATCACGATAAATATCACGTCGCATATTCTTGGGTTGTAGTCAAATTACGCGATATAAATGACAATAAACCACAGTTTGAACGGCCGAACATCGAAGTATCTGTCTATGAGAATGTCGAAGTCGGCAAAAGCTTAGAAACGTTTAAGGCTACTGATCCAGACCAAGGAGGAAAAAGCAAAGTGTCATATGCTATCGATCGCTTATCTGATCGACGTCGTCAATTCCGTATTAGCCAAGAAGGAACCGTTTCTATTCAACGGCAATTGGATCGCGAAGAAACTCCTAGACATCAGGTACGTTTAAACTTAATAACCTAACATATTATTTTGATTTTGTAAAATATTGTATACTGTAAATAATACATTAAATAAGTATTTTATATATTATATAGGTATAATATTACATAAAATATAATATTTATATATAGTATATAATATTTACATAATGACATTTTTATGACTGCCAACATATATTTATATTGTGTATGTTACTCATTTATCCAAATGTCAGGTGAAAATTTTGGCCATCGATGATGGTGTCCCGCCCAAAACGGCAACGGCGACTCTCACAGTTATTGTTCAGGATATTAACGACAATGCTCCAAAACTTCTTCGAGATTATCGTCCAGTTTTACCCGAGCATGTACCTGCAAGAAAAGTCGTTGAAGTCCTTGCCACCGATGACGATGATCGCTCCAAAAGTAATGGTCCACCGTTTACATTTAGAATGGATCCAAATGCGGACGATGTGATCAGAGCCTCGTTCAAAGTAGAACATGATCAAAGTAAATTGCATTGTTTTTCCGTTTATATTATAATTATGATTTCTGCCCGTATGACAGTTAATTTTATAATTTGTTTTCCAGAGGGTGCCAATGGTGATGGGATGGCTGTCATTTCATCGCTCAGGTCGTTCGATCGAGAACAACAAAAAGAATATCTTATACCAATTGTAATCAAAGACTCTGGCAACCCAGCAATGACGGGCACTAGTACATTAACTGTGATTATTCGAGATGTAAACGATAACAAAATGCAACCGGGATCGAAAGAAATATTCGCTTATAATTATATGGTAAATAATAGCTAAATATTACTTCATTATTATTTAAGAACCGTAAAAAATATATTAAATTATTATAAGATTTATACTTATACTAATAAGGAAAAAGATAATCAAATATTAAAATATAAAATAGACAACTAAAAATTAAGTCTTACACAATATTAAATTTTAATAATATATATATAATATATAAGAGAAAATATAAAAACTAAATTAAAACAAATAAACAATCTAAACACGTTTCGTTTATCTGTATAAAATTATAATAAATATATTTTAATCATTAAATATGGTATACTATTCATATATATATGTATATATTTTTTTGTATAAATGTCACTTGTTAGTACAAGCTCTTTTATACACCTACAACATCTATAATTTGTACTTTATTTTAGAATATTAGATTATTTACACTAACATTTAAATTATATTTTAAATTATTTTAAAATTAAATTATGTATATAGATTTATATGCATATAATTTTCTGTACGATATGTGTTTACTACCGTTGTAATTCACGTGTTACTTTTATATAGGGCCAAGCTCCAGATACAGAAATTGGCCGTGTATACGTATACGATTTAGACGACTGGGATTTACCAGACAAGAAGTTCTACTCAGACGGAACTGAACACCCTCGATTTAAGTTAAACGACACCACTGGAATGATTATGATGCGTCACGGAACGAGAGAAGGCCAATACCATTTGCGTTTCAAGGTGTACGACCGCAAGCACACACAAACAGACATCTCTGCTAATGTCACCGTTACGGTTAAAGAAATATCACCCGAAGCAGTTCTAAACGCAGGATCCATACGTATTGCTGGCATAACTGACGAGGATTTCATTAGAATTTGGAACTATAGAGTAAATAATTATATGGTACACCACTTTGATCAAGGTATTAACACGTTTCCTTCTGTTTCTGTTTATTTTAGACACAAAGCTTGGTCAGGAGTAAAGCTGATAAATTCAAAGATAAATTGGTAGACATTCTGAATACACCTAGGGAAAATATTGATATTTTCAGTGTTCAATTGAAACAAAAGTACCCTCCATTGACTGATATCAGATTCTCTGCTCATGGATCACCTTATTACAAGACTGTAAAACTCAATGGCCTAGTATTAATGCACCGCGAAGAGGTACATAATATACATAATTTTAATAAACATTTCGAATTATTAAATTAATTTTTTTGTTTCTTTAGATTGAAAAAGACGTCGGAATAAATATTACCATGGTTGGCATTGATGAGTGCTTGTATGAATATGTGAACTGCGAAGGAAGTTGTACGAACGTATTCGAGATAAACACACTTCCGTACATGGTGAACGCCAATAAAACCGCTCTAGTCGGAGTCAGGATCGATACTTACGCTGAATGTACTTGTGGAGCTCGTAATTTTACGAAAATCGAAACATGCCGATCAAGTCCTTGTTTGAATGGCGGCCGGTGCACAGACACTAGGAACGGTCCCACATGTGAATGTCCGGCTGGTTTCAATGGACCGAGATGTCAGCAAACAGCTAGGAGCTTCAAAGGAAGTGGTTGGGCCTGGTATCCACCTTTAGAAATGTGTGACAATTCTCATTTAAGTTTAGAGTTCGTCACTAGAAAAGCGGATGGTCTCATGCTGTATAACGGACCTATTGTACCACCAGAATCCGAAGAAATACTAATATCAGGTGTGTAATAGCAGTAATAGCTTTTTTAAAATCAATATTATTTATTAACGTTTAACTACCTATGTTTATTTGCAGATTTTATATCGATCGAATTGGACAGGGGTCAACCACGGTTACTCATTGACTTTGGTTCTGGTACTTTGGAACTTAAAGTAAAAACGAAAAAGAGCCTGGACGATGGCGAATGGCATAAAATAGATGTATTTTGGGATACAGAGGTGTGTACAAGAGATCACAGGCTGTCGTGCATTGAATTTCAAATTTTCTATCCATTTTCTAACGAATTTTAATTTTGTTTTAGAACATCCGTCTGGTGGTAGACAACTGTCGTTCAGCCGATATTTCCGAACTCGAAGACGGTTCCCATCCAGAATTTGACGATTCGTCGTGTCAAGCTCAAGGAACAATTCCGGCATTCAACGAGTATCTAAACATTAATTCTCCGTTGCAAATCGGTGGAAGATATGTACAAGATTTCGACCCAACTCACTATCATTGGCAATATGCTCCGTACGGAAAAGGATTTGACGGTTGCATCAAAAACGTGTACCATAACAGCAAGGTAAACGTTTTGTAATATTAAATTTTGTATCTCTCTAAATATTTTGTTTGATTCAAGCTGTACGATTTGGCGAACCCGGGTCTCACTAGAAATAGCATTGCCGGGTGTCCACAAACGGAAGATCTGTGTATGAATTTAGTTGGTCACCGGTGCACGGAACACGGATCGTGCGTCGGTAGTATGGTAGAACCGCGTTGCGAATGTAGCCCAGGTTGGTCTGGCGCTGATTGCCTAACACCAACCATACCTACCACATTCCGCCCTCAGAGTTATGTAAAATACGCCCTGTCGTTTGACGCAGACAAGTTTATGACAAAAATCCAATTGCGATTTAGAACACGTGAAGAACACGGTGAACTGTTTAGAGTCAGTGACCAACACAATAGAGAATATGCCATTCTCGAGGTAAAAAAATGTTTATATTCACTTTGTCGCATTATTACTAGACGATTCAAATTACTTACGATATTATTACGTGTTTATTGGCAGATTAAAGACAGTAAACTTCATTTCCGATACAACTTGAATAGTTTAAGGACCGAAGAGAAGGACGTATGGCTAAGTGCTGTAACGGTTGATGATGGGAAATGGCATACAGCGAAAGTTTCGAGATACGGTTCATCCGCTATTTTGGAACTTGACGGAGGTGAAGGAAAGCATTACAATGAAACTTACCGGTTTGAAGGACATCAATGGTTAATGGTTGACAAACAAGAAGGAGTATACGCTGGGGGAAAGGCTGAGTATACTGGCGTTCGAACATTTGAAGTCTACGGCGACTTCCAAAAAGGTGATAAAAATAACTGTTATGTTATGCGATTTTGGTGTACAGAAATCGCTGATATATGTTACAATCGCATTGGCATTGCACTATGATTAGATAAATCTTTATTATTCGTCGAACCTTCATTTTTTTAAAACGTAACTAATAGATTATAAATTTTATTGTTTAAAATTAAAATATCTACGTGTTAATATATACTCGTGCAAGTATTAGTGTTTCTAAAGCTTTCTAATTGGGTTTATAGTAAATGAGTGACGGGATAATATTTATATCAATATATTGTCTATTATATAACGGTTATCTGAGTCCCTATCAATATTTATTTACCAGATAACTCTTATAATCAATATTTATTGATTGTAAAATAAACGTAAAACACGAATTGTATCATGTTGTGATGGGTTTTATAAATATTATAAAAAATCGTTGCGATTTAGTTAATTAATTTTTAATTTTATAAACAGATAAATATAAATATTTAAGTTCATATTTTTAATATTTGAAGTCTCCGGTTGAAATACACCATATTAACGATTCACAATACTATTATAGGTTGTTTGGATGACATACGTTTGGAAGGAAGGTATTTACCGCTGCCACCAGCGACCAACGGCACGCAATGGGGCCAAGCGACAATGGCCAGGAACGTAGAGAGGAACTGTCCGTCCAACAAACCTTGTGCCAATGTCATTTGTCAGGAACCGTTTGAATGCGTCGACCTATGGAATTATTACGACTGCACGTAAGTTCGCGAACGACCGGTGGATTAAGATCAATGGCGCCGGCCATCAGACAGTATTATGAAAGGAATCAATACGTTTAAAATTTGTAATTTTCTAGTTGCGGCGAAGGTCGTATTATGACACCGGACCGCAAAGGGTGCGTGGATAAAAACGAATGTCTGGATAGTCCCTGCCGGAACGGAGGCGTCTGTTTAAATCAAGATCCCAGGATTCGATATCGTTGTATATGCCCGGACGGGTTTTGGGGCGAAAACTGTGAACTGGTCCAAGAAGGTCAAAAACTAAAACTCGGCATGGGTGCACTCGCGGCTATATTGGTCTGTCTGCTTATCATTCTCAGTGAGTATACCGTGGTGTCGAGTTGTCGTACCCTATTGTACGGTTCGACCCCCTACCCCTTCATTCGCGAAAACCGAACTGAACGTTTGAACCGTATTTTTCAGTACTGGTATTAATGTTCGTCGTGTACAACCGTCGACGCGAAGCGCACATCAAGTACCCCGGACCGGACGACGATGTCAGGGAAAACATAATCAACTACGACGACGAGGGCGGCGGTGAGGACGACATGACTGCGTTCGACATAACGCCCCTGCAGATACCTATCGGAGGATCGATAAACAACATTCATCCACAGAAGTACAAATGTACGTCTTTTTCTTTTTCGGCCACCACGCCAGTTTAAATATCGCCACTATATTACTGTTACCGTTTTTTTTTTTAGATCCCACAATGCCGGTGGGGGTGGAACCCAACGTTGGTATGTTCATCGAAGACCATAAGAAACGTGCGGACGGTGATCCAAACGCTCCGCCATTTGACGACCTACGGAATTACGCATACGAAGGGGGTGGCAGCACCGCAGGATCGTTGTCATCGCTAAATACAGGTATGCAATAAACGCCATTCGACGCGATGCAATGCATCACCATTTTAATTTTGAACCTGCGCCGGCCACGACGATCTTAAACAATTCAATCAGACGTTCGGTTAGGCGTTCTATTTGAATATATTCAAATAGAACCTATAGGTCGGGAAACATTTTCAATAAGTCTTATACGACTGCGTGTTCCTAACGTTTTCCAACGGTGGTGTACACCGTTGGAAATCGTGTGCAGCGATTACATGAGCGTGTCAACTATTATTGTGTACATCAAACACCTCTATATTTTAAACGCATTTGCATCCTATACAGAATGTAAATTAAGCAAGTTCGACGTAACACTGATGGTGACGTTTACCTTTTGTGTGCGTTAAGACATATGTTCCGGCAACACCCGATTACCGTTACAGCTCCAACTGCCTATCGTATAATGTCTAATGTACCTAATAATCCGTTTCGTCTGTAAAAAAAATTAATACTGAAAGTTTCTACAAAAATGTATTTGCCGTCGGTGTCGATTAACGTAATTTTCCTATGCAGGTACCGAGGACGATCACCAAGACTACGAGTATTTGGTGTCCTGGGGCTCGCATTTCGACAAACTGGCAGACATGTATAGCCGAGATGGTGAACATGAACTGGACGAAGAGCAGTAAAGAATAAAATACTAACAGTCGGCTATGTATAACATATTCACACACATATGTTACACGTACACAGGCTACAATTGAACTGAAAATCTAGTCATGATTATTTTATTAACCCACTATATTAGACGATCTCAAATCCCATTTTGCTGCCATTTATGCTTTTACTGTGTTTTCCTTTAATTAGTCAGTTTATTTACTATTCCCCAAAACATGACCACATCACAGAATAAATACTTGAGTTTTCTTTTTTCGAAGTATTTTTTACATACATTTTTATTATTATTATTATTATGACTACTATTATTATCGTCATCGTTTTTTTTTCGTACAAACAATAATTTTTTTTTAATATTTACAGAAGCCAATTATTTTTATCCGATTTTTACCCAAGCGTTTTTACTTTTTTTTATTTTAATGAAAATATAACGAAAAAATTATTGTGTACGTCAAATTATTGCCATAACTATATTCAGGGCAAACGCTACTTTTTTATTGTATGCTCAATTTCTGTTTAGATTACACAATATTAATTAAAACTATATATATATATATATATATATAGTTGTGTAATAATATTGTATAAATTTAACATTGAATTATTTTTAAATCGAGTGAATCAACATCTGTAACATATTAAAATTTAATCATAAAATAATGACGAAGTATTAAGTTAACAAATTAAATTCAAACTTTTTATTCGTCCAGTCGGTTATGATACATTATATTGGGATCTTTTCGTACATATCTCTCGATAAAAATGTTTTACTGTATTAAATGAAACATTAAATAATAATAATTACTATTCTATAATAATTGCATTTTATTAGTTCACTACCACGATACATTTTTTACCCAGCACGTTTGTAGATATTTTATGTAAAAGAATTATTGAATAATAACATCATCACTTTAACCCCTTTCCCCAAATCCCAAATTTGTTATTATATTTATATATTATTAATGTATACATATATATTATAAATCGTAGACGATAGAAATCTTATCCTAGTTTATTAACCTGATGTTCCAATTTTATATATATAAAAAAAGTAATAATAATTTTAATAAGTTAATGATTAGTTTTATTTAAATAAATTTTAAAATATAACTAGGTTTAATGATAATAATTTTAAAAATATAAGTTTATTATTGTGTCTCCTTTATTTTTATTTTTTAATTACTATTATTATTATTATTATTTATTATTTTTTTTTTTTTAATATAAACTAAGCATTTGACCCGTAAGGCGGTGCTAGACCGGTCGTCGTTTTAGTCGCTGCACTGTAATTTACGACTGCGACGACCGGTTCGCACTAATGAATATATTATAATTGTCATTTTTATATAGACGAATATGTAGCGTGTTAGTGTTATGTCTCGCACTCAAATGATCAAATTACATTTTAAGCCACAAAACTAATCAATGTTCGTTTAAGCGAAATATCGTCGTACGATGTACGGCATATGTTGTAATACTGACGACGCGCTGTGATATTATTACTTTTATTAATATTATTACATCGCTGTCGTCGCGTTGTGTTTAGGTAAGAAATTTAAGTACACACTCATGTAAGTTTATAAGTATGTTAATAGTCTTAAATTGTGTAGCCTATGATAATCAAAATAAACAATTTATAGTAACAATTACATTCCACGGAACGCGTTATTTCAATATTTGTTGTGCGCTCCGCGAACTGGTGACGTCTTTACAATAGTAAGTTCTCGCCTACCGAGCACGAGCATCGCCGGTACGCTCTGTACATTGCTCATGAAACCGACACCGAGGGCGCGCCAATTATACACTTACAAAACCTACTACTGTGTTCTTACACCGTGGCGTTACTATATTATGTACATAAACTCCATCAACGTCAAAATACGCTTTTATCAGATCGTTCGACTTTCGTTTATCCGTACACGTATACCTTAACTATATACACACATCATTTAAATTTCCGTTCATCCGATGTTTTCAATTGGATTTTGTTTTTCTAAGCTAATTTTTTATACTATACGTATCTCCAAATGCGTAACTACTGTGGACAAAAACAAATTATTAGATACACGAACATTACGTTTACGAAACAATTTTGCAAACATAATTTTCGTTGATAATTATTATTATTATAATTATAATTATTATTATTATTATTATTATATAATATTATATATTAAATGTGTTAAGTGTATGGCATAATTCACGAGTTTTAATAGTTCGACATCCCGTAAGTGTTGCCCCCCTTCCTCCATTAACGTTAAGAAATCTAAAATTACTAAAATTACTAATAAGCGAAATGCGCCATCCTCAATGAATATTCCGATTTGCCAACGTTTCGTTAATTTCTTCTTAATTTTCCGTATCTTTTTTAACGCGCAAAATCTGAACATATTTTCGGCCTATACATTAAATAATTATTATAAGCACGAGTACCTGCGTTTTTTGTACTTGAATATTTTTTACACGAAAAAAAAATAAACCCCCCGACAAAACGGAATAATTAATTAGCTATTACAGGAATCGGTACACAACGCTGAACCACAAATACCTCTATTTATAAGAATATTATAACATACAACATGTATCCTTTGCCGCTTTAGCAGCTGTGCCCATAGTTCTTACGATTCAACCAGGAATATAATATGATTGCACTACATGTACGACGTATTTTTTTCTTTTACGGCAGGAATCGTAATATGTTAAAATAATATATATGTGCGCTATCGGCTTCCACTTAGTACGCGGATCAACAAGAACAATCATTGTTGTCGTGTACGTTCTCATTGTTGTTTCGCAAATTTTTTCCGACACGTACCTTAAAATACATATTGTATCTATTCATTATTTCTAGTCACCTGTCGTACAGATTTTTGTATACCAATAATATTTTTTTTTTTTTTTTTATGTGTAATTATTAAAACATTTTACTATACAATACCTACTATAGTTATAGTACCGTAAGTTAATTTATATTATATATATATATATATATATATATATATATATATATATATATATATATGTATTAGATATGAAATAATAAGGCATTAGAAATAAAAAAAAATTTTAAAAAAACGATTTTGTTCAGTTTTCAATATATGTTTAATGTGTATACAACATTGTAAAAACATAATACTGAATATAAATTACTTAGGATAATATAATATTTATAAACATAATAAGATAATATTTGTTGTATTTCTTCCGATGTCCTGATTCCACTTTTCGTTATCGAACGCAAACTGATGAATTTGTCTCATTTTTGTGCACGTTGCAAAAACCGGTTTTTTTCAACACTCACTTTTTGCCGTTGAAAGTTTATTTCCAGGGACGAAATTAGGTGGTGAAAGACGGGGATTCATACCCGGGCGTAAAAATTTAGAGGGTGTAATTTTTGCAATTATTAACAACTAATTTAATACTTTTAAGTTTGTTAGATACTGATATTAGGTTCATACTCAATAAGTATGAATTTATATTAATTATTAGAAAAAAATTCTCAAGAACATTTGATTATTGGTCTATGATAGGGCGTAATTATAACATTTTCCCCGGGTGTAAAAATTTTTAGTTTCGCCTCAGCCTGTTTCCATCAAGTTTAATGTAAATGATTACAGCGGACGAACTAGTAAGTTTCTACGTTAGATATAGTAGGTCAGAATCGTCCATGGGTGTACACACGTTAATAAGTTCCGGTGCGAAAAACTGTACCGGTACTTAAGTACTGTCACGAAAAACGTACATCTAATATATGAAAATTCTTACATGACCAAAAGTTGTAGCGAATACAAATTTTTTTTGCTATTCGAATACCATTTAGAATTAATCAATTATATGTAACTGGTATGCTTGACATGTGATTGTTTGTGTTTCATAAGAAAACTCGAATGTCGAGTCTCATTTCATACTTGAACTTTTCTTTATTTACGAACTAACCTAACCGGTATATTTCGTCTCTATGCTGAAAAATATGCAACAGATTTTCTGCTATATTCCACGTGGTAGGAAACTTATTAAATCTGAATACAGTGACGCAGGGCCAGCGAGAGGGTAAGGCAGGGAGGGCTAAAGCCCAGGGCCCTGTCATCTCAGCCTTTTATACAATATTTTACTGTATAAAAGTATATGCAAGTAGTATGAATATCTTGGTCAAACAAGTACAAGTAAAGGGAGCCTGGAACCAATGAGCTCCGGGACCCTCAAAATTTCTCATTGGCCCTGCAGTGACATCTAATGGTAGCGGCCTCGTAAGTGCAAGAAATATTAGTGGTAGGTTTGCGTATCTTTCTATACGTATAATTCAACGGCAAAAATCAATGGTTTTACATTATAGTTGTATAACTTTTGTAAGCCTAAATTTACCGGTGTACAGATATATATTGGTACGTATACGCACAATGACACAATCAGGATTTTTTTAAGGAGAGTGTCTGCCAGTGATATAATGTATAATATAGCTACAGCTGTACAGTTTTTTTAAATTTAATAATTATAGAATTTTGAGTTCTTTAGTAATTATTGAATCTTATTCAAACTTATCACAGTATTTATTTCTGTTTCTGGCATTCATTCGATAAACCAAATATTACAAAAATGTATTTTTAGTTACAAATTTTTAGTTAAAATGTTGAGGTTCCAGGTCAAAATATCTTCGCAAAAATATCTTCGATTTAAAATATGGTCAGTACAAAATGTCTCTGTTTAAAATTATATTTAAATAAAATATCTCTCGTGAAAATATTTTAACATTTATTACATTTTATATTAATATTAATGTTTAAAAAATAATTACATAGGAAATAATAACTAATCACAATATTAGTTAATACAACGAAATTATATCTCTGAAATAATTATGGGAAATTGTCCATAATATTAAATTTTAACTTTTACATAACATGTACTTATTTAATTTTTGTTTAATTTAATTTTTAATTTTATTGCTTAATCGTCCACAACCTTAAAATGTAATTTATATATGTATTGTATTTAATAATTTTGTGATGAGTTTTTACTGTCTGCGAATGACTTTTTGTCGCTAACATTCTTGTATATACATAAAAGTCACTGTAAATACAGTCGATTATATAGTAAATAATTTATTTTGTACTTGTAATAATAATAATATATTATTTAAAAAATTAATTATCACGATTACAATAAAATATTTTTAATAATATTATTAAATATTTTCATAGAAAATATTTCTATTAGTGATATTTTTAAACGGAGTATTTTTATACCATAGATATTTTTTACAGGAGATATTTTTCCGAGATATTTTGACCGGAGACATTTCGACTGGTCACCTAATTTTCGTAGTCCTGTTAATCTATGACAATGTGTGATTGAAAGTGAGTCCTAGAATACGTAAATTTTCTGAACAATGGTGTCCTATTTAAGGTGATTAAAGGGGAAAAGGTGAGTTGTTTTTTTTTTTTTGAATATGATGCCTTGTATTTTGTTTGGAGGAAAAATAAAGCCTGTTTTTGAGGACTATTTGGTTAGTATGTTAAGTGACTCTTGTAAGAACTGTGAAGAGAGGCTTCATTTTATCATTACACATTATCACGACAATCGAAGAATAATCAATATAATCATAATTAATCAATTGCATATCAGGTGGCGTTATAATTTTATTCGCTTAAGGTCAAATTATAATATTATTCATTACCATTATTTTTTCGACCTAATCGACATATTTCTGTGTCTATAACTAACAAACTGCACCGTTGAACGTGATACAATAATTCTAATGGAATAATATTATAACAATATACAGTAGAAGCCGCTTATTAGAAACACGGATTATTGATACAATCGCGTTATTGAAACAAAATATACCGGGACGGACCGGCCGTATATTAGAACATTTAAAATAAATCGGATTATTGAAACATTACATCGGTTATTTGAAACAATTAGGCGAAGGTCAGTTGACATATACACCGGTTATCCGTGCAATAACCAATATAATTTAATCTTATCTTTGCTGTCGTTACGTTTATATTTGGATGGTACTTTATCTTACGTCCTATACGATGAGCACTTTTCTGTACGTATCGTTAGTTCAACGTCAGCGTGTGTACGTAACGGTGATTAGTGTTTCGTTAATCTAAATATAAAAATGTCCAAACGCCAAGATTTAAGTGCTAAACAGAAGTGCGATTTATTAAAATCATACGACAGGCTTCCAAAAATTAGCTTACGTGATGCCGCAGCTCGTTAAAACGTTTCTCATTGCACATTAAATAGAATTTAAAAAATTGTTCGAATATTAAACGCGCAATAATGGACAATGAAAGTGATAGTCGGAAAAGAAAAATATCTGGAAAAGAAGAAGTTGTAGACAAAGCGTTAAAGGAATGGTTCTTACAAGTAAGGAAAAAAGATGCCCGTATTAATGGTCCACTTTTACGCCAAAAAGCAGAAGACTTGGCAAAGAAAATGGGGAAAGACGATTTTGTTGCGACGGAAGGATGGTTTCAACGTATATAGTAGTCTTTCAGTAGCCCTAGTTGAAATATACGCGGTCATGTTTATAATAATTAATTATTATATCAGGGGTGTCATTTGGGGGAGGGAGGCAGACTATGGCAAATGCCTCACTCTAAGAAATTTTAAAAAGTCGGCAATTCTTTGTCTGATGATCAAATGCTAAAATCGGTAAATAGTAAATTTTTATTTACTGTTTGGCACTAAGAAATCAGATAATATTCTCTTTTAAATACACATTCACGGTTTATTAAAAATTGGGAAACACTGGCTCTTCCCCAGTTTATGACAATCATTATTACGTAAACCTTATAAACTTTATTTTTGGTATATTATATATTTCTATATATGTGATCTTTATAAAACAGTTTTCATGATATCGATACCATAAAAATTGAGCTCATACAGGCGTGTACTGGCCCACCAGGATACCGGGAAAATCCCTGTAGGCCCTCTCAAAAATTATAAAATCTGGGCCCTTTACCAAATAAATACCTGTAGTTTCAGTTAAATTCAGTAATTTTATTATTTTTAACAATTACAATGCAATACTGATGGACAGTCGACTTCTTAATTTATTACCCAATGGGAAATGAGTAAAATACACAATTTTTTTAATAATTTAATTGATTTGCTTTTGGTAAATATATCTGTTACCATTATTTCAATTATTCCATTTGATTATTCCCATCACTAATTGTATCATCACCAGCAGAATCGGTAAATAATATTGCTGAAGTTCGGCCGAATAAACGATCTGTATCAACTCGGGAATACAGTAAGTTTAAATATAATGCAATTTATTTAGGCATGCTCCCAATTTTGTTTTTTCAAATAACCTGCTTGATGCATTAACCATTTTTGCAGCTAAAAAAAATCTATCTGATGTTACATTTGTGAGTCATAAATCAATGTATTTTTTTAAAAATATATAACTCCCCTTTAATATTAAATGATCATGAACAATTTGTTTGTGAGTAGTGAAGTTTAATGTGCAATATATATTTCACTAATGAATATTACATATATTGTAATAAACGAACGGAGAATAGTCAATATATACAAAACAATTTTATCTCACCTACCTTTTTACTAAATATTGAATATCAGGAGCTTGATCAATACATTTTTTATATCGGTTGAAGTCAAAACTTTAGAATTTTTACATTTAATTCACTCAATTTTCTCTTTAAAAAAACTTATAATTTTAAATAAGTACCAACGTTAATATTATGATTCATATTTTTTATGCTTTTAAGCATTAAATAAATAGACCATAGAGTTGACGAATTCATTTCTATAGATAATTTATTAAAATTTGTAAGAAACACATTTTCTAACAACAATTTGGTTTTATTTATTTTTCTCAATTTTAAAAGTTTTTCATAAGCCATTATATATCTTTCTTTTGATTTTTCAGGCAATAGATTTAGTGTTACAGCATTTGCCGTTTTAATCCTGTATGGCGAAGTTAATGGTTCACTATAACTACTGTACTGATTGTCATCTTTCGTATTTATGCTTGTTTGCGTGCTTCGCAGTCAAACCATCACTGGTTCGATTGTGTGACGTACTCGCGTCGATTGCAATAAAAAAGAACACTTAACAAGGATAGTTAATGAAATTATAATAAATGCCGGGATAAACAGGCCAAAAGCGCCACAGTAATATTAACAAAAAAAGTAATAATAAATATGATAAATCTAAAAATAACAATAAAATCACGTATGCTCCAAACACGTTGTAATAATATAACAAGACAAATCATATAAAAATAAATACAATATTTTTAACAAATATAACGGAACATACCTTGGACGGTCTAGCGTTCGAATGGTTATGCCCACGCGACCGTGTTCACACGTGCGACGAACGCCACAACCGGCAGAAGAATAGGTTGATCAGTGGCGTCGGTCTTGATTTACAATAACTGGCTTCTCCGCGCACGACGATAACCGAAAGAAAATTTCGCGGATACGGGTCAGCTACGGTTCGAACATTTGTCCCACACACGAAATTGTCCCTGGAGATGGTGACTCCACCGTGTTATGCCGCAACCACAAAAACACACGGCCGTTGGCACGGGAAAAACGACGAGTCGGACGTTCGCAGAGAAAGTTTCGTCGGAAAAAAGTTCCGGAGTTAACGCGCCGATCGAAAATTCTCGAACATCACACGCCGACACTGTTATCGGGTGCTCCGGTTAACACGAAATGGGATAATTTGAACGGCGACGTGACACTTGCGCGAACGATTTCATTTTCTAATTCGAATTGTTATATAAATCGTGCAAAACAAATTTGTCCGTAACGTCCAACGCACTTGTGTGAGAACAGTGAAAACGAAATATGTTTAAATGTTTATGCGTCGTGCAAGGAGGTTGTGATATGTGTATAAGATTTAACCGAAAGTTTATGTTTTGTACAGACCGTGGTATACATTTAAGTTTCTGGTTGTGCTGGGAACACGTGGCCAGCACTCTTGAAAATTTCCACATTACTACGCGGTGTTATAGGGATTTCCACTTTACCGCGCGCCACTATGGGATTCCCATCTTACCGCCCGCTGGACAAATAAATATGACATTCCAACGCTTCGATCGTGGTCGAAAACCAAACCTTCGGTACAAGTGTTACAAAAATTTTATACCAAGAGAGTCATGTTTTAATTTCGATTTCCGTTTACCGTTGTGTTTATCATTTCGATTTCTACGTTTGTATAGCACTTACGGGTGTAACGAGAACTTTGAACGGCTGATGAAATTATCATTTGGGATGAAAGTAATTCAACAGCGGAGGTCCTATAAGTAAGGGAGCAGGTTTTGAAATTTTCCAAGAATTTCGTGGAAGATTGAATGCTCTGCAAACGTTTTCAACGCCTATAATAATACACAAAAACGGTAAGATAATGATATATATTTAAATAATAGTCTTGAAAGATTCTTCCGATCTCGTCAAACATTTCCATTCTTTCTTAAAACAATTATGTACCATCATCATAATAACACACCTTCACGAAAACAAATAAATTTATCTTGTGTCATCGTTATTGATATACCTAAGTTATTTTGAGTAGGTATTATAATTTTTATTAAAAGTAATACTTTTAAGTTTATCATTAGTGCTTTTTCATATGCAAAAATGTACATTTCAATGGTCGTCAACATTTAAAGCAAAGGATTTTAATTGATTTTTATTTGAAGCGTAATATAATTAGTGTTTGAACATTTCATGAAATATAAGATTGTAAAATATTTCAATATTTAAAAAAAAAAAATTGTTTTTCTTTTATATTTGTTTAATTTTTATGTATATTTCACATTTTTTTAGGTAGAACAAATTAATAAGATCCATTAGTCATTAAATTTATTTTTTTTTGTTTTATTTTTAATTTGTAAAGTTTATTATTAGTTAAATTTTGTTTATCAAAAAGTTAAATGTTAAGATTTAAATATAGTAAGATTAAACACTATGAAATTTCAGTATGTTAAGTTTCAAAAACATTAAGGGTTGATAAATAATTAATGTAAATAATAGGTACTTACTATATATACCTACCATATAGGTAGTAGTTACCTACTCTATTTTTCCATAAATAATTATTACATTAAATATCTGAATATCTATTCATCATATATAACTATGATTACTATGTATAAAGTGACGTTAAAGACGTTTTAAATTTACTGATAAATGATAATTTTGTACCTATATTTTACTACCTAGTAGGTACATAATTAAAAAACTACTACTAGCAATAAGAAAGTGAGTATACATGGATTTAAAATCGTTTTTAAGTTACCTTATGATAAAATAATAAAATAAAACTAAAACTTATAACACATACTTGTGTCTATAGTATGAGTTGCATAAGATTTAAAAACATCTTTATTGTTTTTAGGGCATTTAAAACAATCTAAAATGTAGTTTAGTTGACAAGTTGCATTTTTTACTGTTGTCCAATTGTAGTATTTACACGACTTTTTAGTTATGGTTTTATTACGTTTATTTTCACTATAATCTCTAAACACTTTATGTATTTTTGCACTATGTTTACCCGTGTTCAATGTTTTCCAAACGTATTCGATACACGCATAAACGTTTGAACAAAAAAGAGTACAGAGTAAAAATAATAATATTATATTAAATTTGTAAGTGTTAACGAATATTTAAATAATATAATAGTAATAATCGTATGAAAATAACTCGTATGCAATTTTCTTGATATTAACTATATTATTACTTGTCTATATAATTAAAATTCCAAGGTATTTCAATGAATCATTTTACAAACTTGTCCCACGGAACACGCTTTATTTGAATTCCTTAAGAAAACATGTAAAATGAAGATTTTGGAGACTCTACATGACGACAAAAACAAATACTACATGACGGGCTTCAAAACCCTACGTGTCGCTATTTACAAGTCATATCGAAGGGTCAATAAACCCTACGTGGCACTATATTCAAAACTGAATTTTTTGTCTTGGCGCTTAACCTGTTATGTTATTATTTAATTGGGTAAATTGAAACGTTTCATTTTCTTTGTTCATCATCATGACATCATTATTCATTACTAGTCCTTACATGTTTTGTTCCGAAAAATATTTTTTGATAGTGTATCGTCCATAAATATTAAATATTTAAATATATAGGTAATCATAATTTTTTTAATATTATGAAGTCGGCAAATTTAATCAGTTGTCCCAACCTTTCAAAAATTGAAATGACGCCTCTGATTGTATTAATTTACTGTAATAATAAGCAGTGCAGAATATTGTCCATGTTCCGAACACAGGACATACGAAATTTGTTGCGATCCAACCGACCGTAACGGTTAAAAAATATAGTATTATAATCAACATTAGGTTTTCGACCTTTTAGTGCCGCACCCGTGGACCCTGAATATCTGAAAATATGTTGCTCACACTAAGTACAACTTTAATTATTAATATTACATACCCACTTCAAATTTGAAAATTAGTTCGGTTACATTTGTAAATTTTTATGATTATCAAACGATTGTTTATAGAATATTCAGTCTTCAGATGTTGTGATCAAGACTGTCTGTTTACATACTCCAATTTTTGAACACTTTAACCATTTCTGACAATTAATTACTATAATTGAACTTAAATGTATACTAAGATACATTATATAATAGGTATATAATATCTACACATTTACTTGGATCTTATTTAACAAATCAGTGTATTATCAAATGTGCGTGCACAGTAAGCTCTACATACAAAAATATTTGTTTTAACTATTAAAAGTTATGCATTATGTTCAAATTACTTTAAAAAAGTAACAAAATTATATATTATTTTAAGTGTTATTCATTACTTATTTTCTAACCAAACTACTCATTAAGTGCAACTAAATTATGTAATTTCACTATGGTAACTAGTAATTCTTATTAGTTGAAAACCTAAAACTAAATTATAGGATTAACTTAATATTAAAATTGACAGCAATAACATATTAAAATTAAATTAATAATAATATAATATATTATACTTATTTTATTATATTAATAAACATTTTCTATTCACAATACACAATCTTGCTCAGTTTTTCCCATATAGTTGACCAACCTTACCAGAGAATTCAATTACTAACTACTATTCACATTATTTGCATAGTATAACTGTTGTATAAATCTATAATTGCGCATATCTGCACACTATTCGGCCAAAAACCTTTCTTAATTTGATAGTTGTTGACTTTGAACAAATGTGAACAATGTACATTTTCTAAAATCATGCCATGACAGTTTACTATATCTTCATCCGCTTAAATAATATTAGGAATTCATTATCTTTTAAAAAATTTAAAACAATAGGATTTAGAATAATTTAATATTATTGTTATTTTATTATGAATACCAAGTTCTGTGTTTAACAATTATTAGTACTTAGAGCTAATTATTACTTTCTGAATTATTTATATGATATACATCTATGATACTTATATCTTAATCATGTTGAAATTAATATTGGTAATCACTTTAAATCTTAATTAAAAAATGAACTTTTTTGATAATTATTAACAATAAAATTATTATTTTATTTTGTACTCAAATAATATTTGAAATTTATACTAATTCCAGATTATAAATTAAGTCTTAGATAACTAATCGGTGTATCATTTTGTTACAAAACATAAAATATAACTAAACGAATAAATAAAAATAAATAAAACTGCTGACAAGAAAAAAATTAATTAGTCAAATTTAAATTAAAAGTATAAAAGCAAAACAAGTTTACTAAAATTAAAGTACAGCCAATATATTTAGGAATGGCGAAACTTTGTTAACACAGGCTATATAGGAAGTTTAAAATAAATAATAATAATAGTATTTATAGACAGTAAAAATGACAACTAAATAATAAAAATACAGTAGTAAATTTTAAGTAGTAGGTACACACAAATTTCATTTAATAAATTTCGTTTTGATTAAAAAAATATATAAAATTAACTCAGCCTCTTTATGAAATTCTTGAGGTAATTTTATATTCTTAACAAGAGAAATAAAACAGTCTTCAATGCTACAATAGCATTTCATTAGTGAGCTTATCAATCAGTCAATTATTATTATTTGTTCATAGATTGTTTCCGTAAATGAATTATTTAAAAATATTAGTTTATACATTTAAAAGTGATGGCACATGTACAGTTTGTGATGGAGATTTTGGTGTATGAAATTTCAAAAGCTCTGCTACTGTAATGGCTACTTGAACAATGCCTTTTCCTTCCAGAATATCGACGGCACAACAAATTAGTTTCTAAAAATATTGAAAATTAACATTAAAATTGTACAGTTAAATATTCATTGTAAACATTATATTGTACAGTGTTAATTATAAATTATTTCGAAGTGCTAAATAGTTATATAGAGATTACCCACCTCATTAACACCAATCTTACGACATGCTTCCAAAAAGTTATCAACATTTCGTCTACACCGAGCCATTGTAAGTTTGGGCTATATATGATTAAATAAATCAGACTTAACTACCATATATATTAAACAATTATACAGTTAAATATTTACCACAGCTGGTGAAGGTACATGAATGCTTGCCACAGATCTAGGTTTAACATGATTAGCCAAGTAACAAAGCACAACACCATCACTAAGAGCTGGTGATAGTTCACTTGGAAGAGACATTTTTAAACGTGATTCAATAGTCTATAATACACAAAAATCAATAATAATTATATAATTTTTTACATTTATCAACTTATAAACGCACTAACATTTCTTAATTGTTTAACAAGTTCTGCTTCTTCTCTTGCTTTATCGTACTCTCGTTTCATAGTGAACTGTAGTTTGTTTTTAGCGACTTGTGTATTACACTTGGACCAAATATTCGAACTAGGGTTTGGTGTCCTTGGTAATGATAAATTATTGACAGGAGTAGATGTGATTTCTGGTGTTGTCGGTTTAATATATGGACGGATATCCTGTTTATAAAAAAAAAAAAAAAATTAATATAATAACTTTTAGAATTGAACTATACATACCTTTTGATCAACATTATTATCGTTGTTTAGAGGTTTTCCTTTGTAAATAGACTCTTGAGTACGTTGTTGTTTAAGGAACTCTTTGTATTCTCTGTAAATATATATAAAAGTATAAATATATAAATATATATATATAGATATAAATATATAATAAACTCAATATCATAATTACTGAAAACTAAAATAATAAAAATATAATAAAATAAACAAACAAATATATTTGTTGAAAAATGTATATGATAATGATCAAAAGTTACGATCAAAATTCTACATACCTATAGCTTTGAGTATGTTGAGTTGGCTTATCATTTGATTTTATACCATTATTATTACTTGTGTATTTGTTCAAATTTGTTGACATGCTACCATTACTTTTACTTACACGTAAAATTTCAGGACTTTAAGTAAATAAAATTTTAATTAAAAATAATTAAGTATATGATAAATTTGAATATTCAATATTACCTTGCATTGTTACTATATCTATTTGTTTCTTTATGCTTTCTATCAGACTTATTTAAATATTCCATACTTCCATTTGCACCCTGAAAATATAATTAAAAACACATAATTTATAATAAACAAGATAATGTTATTTTTGGATAATAAACAAACCTCATCTGAAGAATGAACAAGACTAGTTGTTTCAGATAAAGTTAAACTGTCCATATTACTATCTAAACTGTGATTATTGCTTTTAAGAGAATTAAATTTCCATGAAGATCCTCGATTGCGGCCTTCTTTAATACTTTTCACATCCAACCATTTGAATATATGAACACGACCTTTAATACAAACCTGAAAATGTTCATATCCCATATTATAATACTACACATAATATATAAGAAAGTAGACCATAATATAATTATTCAGTAAGTCTTACAGCTGTCGGAGGAGATACCAAAGGGTTATTTGCCACATCCAAACTCTCCAAACTAGACATTAATCGAAGTTCAACAGGTAAAGATGCAATTCGGTTTAAACTGACATTTAATCTTGCTAATTTTATATGTGTTAATTCTGTAAAAAAAATGTATGCATGATTTTTAAAAAAAAATATAGTAGCTGTTTGGTATATTAAGACTTTAATACAATTTAGTGGACTTTCTCACAGATAGTATATTGTTCAATAAAGTGAATTACTGTTATAAAAACATGGAAAAAAAAGGAAGAAAATTAAAAGGTAAATATATTTTTAGTAAAATTGTTAGTTGAATATTTAAAAAAAAAAATAGTTCTTTAATATTATTTTACTCACCTAATGGTAACTCGATTAGTAAATTGTTTTGTGCATTTAAGCATTTTAAAGAGGATAGTTGACCCAGTTGTGGTGGTAAATGAGTAAGCACATTACAGCTTACATCCAATTCAATGAGAGTTTTACAGAATCCAATTTCATTAGGTAACTGTTTGAGTTTATTGTTGGATAAAAGTAGTATTTCAAGAGGTAACTGACATATAGCTGATGGTAGACATGTTAACCAGTTACGACTGAAGAAATAAAATAAAACAAGAGATAAAATTATGATATAACAATAAGTGATTGATATCTTGACATATCAAAAAAATGAACCAAACCAAATGGTTAATTCATTTATAAATGATTTATAACATTTAAAAATATAAAATGTTGAGAGAATGTTTATACTTAGCTATAAATTGTGATACAAAGGAGACTATACATTAAATTTTAATAATTTTTATTATATTTTGTGTTATTTTATTGAACTAAATTTGATTAATAGGTATAATCTTATACATAAAATTTTAATGTATTAACATTTATGTTTGATTTTCTTAATCAGCATATATCGACTGCCACAACGAAAAAGGTCAAAATTCGTTTTTTCTAACTTTTCGGTATGAATAAAATAAGCATTGCAATTCATATTCTTATTCTATTTTGAAAAGTATATTTTCAAAAATAACATCACTGGTAGAATGAAGGATACCGTAATTATTACAAGTTTTAGTTTAAAAAATACATACATAACTTCAGGGTTTATTAAGGCATACTACTTGTAAAAAAAAATAGTCAAGTTATGACCTTTTTTTGTTGAGGCTGTCAATATGGAGTTCATAGATAAATATAATATGTTATTTCTAACATTATTATAATAATGTAGGTAGTTAAATTATATACAGACAATATTAATTATAGTTTCTAATGAATTAAAAGATGCTCTTTTAATTAATTTTTTAACATAGTAAATGACTACCTAAGAAAACAATGATATATTATTTTGATATTAAGATTTATTGATAAGTAACATAAGTACATAAGTACATAAGTAAGGTGAAGCACATTTTCATAACAAAATAATTTTTATAATTTATGTATAACTAATATTTGATGTTATGTCATTTCAATTTAGATAGGTAATAAATTAATACAATTAAAATATAAATGATACTTAGAAAAAACACTATAGAAATTTAAGGTACTAATTAAGTATATATATTGAGTTAAAATTAGTCAAGTAAATTACTTAACAACAGTAACAAGAGATTTATATTAATAGCGACCTTATAATAATACTTTACCAAAACAGAAGTTACTATTAATTATAAATCACCTATTGTCAGTTTTAACTAATACTTTAGTTTAACACTGATAACATCTACAAGGTATGAACAAAACGTATAACCAACCTGAGATCAAGATACACCAATGATTGAAGGGATGTTACTGTGTTTGGTATTGATCGTATGGCGTTGTGGTAAAGATTGAGAGATTCTAATGACCAGAATTTAATTAATTCAGTAGGAAAGTGAGTGAAGCAATTTTTTGAGAGATCTAAAACAAATAAATGATTTGGTACAACAACCGATCGTTAAACACGATCAAATATCAAGGATGGAGTGTCTAACGAGCATACCTGCGATAGTCGTATCGGACAAATCGTATTTATTCGTTGTAGGGAATTCTTTTAGTTTACGTCCACCGAGTTTCAGTTCACCGCACAGATGGGCATCTTCGAGAAGTTTCTCCAGCGACCGGGTCATGAGACCGTTGTTACGATGAGAGTACAGCGTCGATCCGCAGTCCATGGCGAGGCGTGCGCTATAGGTCGGTTCGCCTGCGACGCATGGAAAGAGGAGCGCGAACGAAGACGGAGTACCAGAGAGCGACGATGGGTGGGCGGACAAGCGGTACCGCGCACGTTCAGCGGGTTAGCGTCGCGTTCGAAACGTCGAGCGACCAACGGAGACGGCGGCGAAAAGCATGTTTCTCGACACGTTATCGGACGAACGTGTCATCTTCGAATGCGGCGCCCGTGCGTCCACTTTCACTGGGACAGGAATACAAATCACCCGATCAAAGCGAGCACGGTGCGCGGAACGTGACGCACGCTCGCATTGCGACACACGACCGGCAGTGCCGTTGCCGATGAGCACGGGAACGAGTTGTACGCGATCAAGTGCGTTTTACAAAAAAAAAAAAA